>NC_056525.1:39727632-39871133 GCF_019175285.1 Sceloporus undulatus | reverse complement strand
AAGCTGTAATGAGGTAGTTAAAATGTAATCCTAAACGTACACTTTTCATACCTATATTTATTGGAAGAGGTTAATCTGTAGAATTCATGCTGATCTGGATAATCTGAATCTGGTAGAACTGTAGAGAGAAGCTTTTAGAGAGATACTGCAAAGTATTTTCCCCACAAACCTGAGATATGTCCAAAAAATTATTATTATTTTTGCAAAGATGCCTGGGGCTATTGCATTTTAAGAAGACATAGCTTTTGTTTTCAGGCTGGCCTAGAAAAATGCTAGGGAAGAATTCAAAGCAAAGGTTTTCAGAAGTTGTCATCTGTGATTAAGTTGATCTTTCTGTTGCATAAGAATACATTGCTGTTTGGCTGGGGTACTTTGCTCTATGTCTTTTCTTTTCTCCACCCATTTAATACACTTAAAAGTTAATGTAAAGTGGAATATCGAAAGCCCCAAGTCTGAAGTGTGTGTTTTAATTGGAAGCTCATGTTTGAGCTGAATCTCTTGAGGAAACTTACTTCTGTCCACTTTTACAAAACAGCAGACTAGGGTGATTGTAGGGCAGAAGTTTAGGAAGTAAGAATGCCTTTGCAGTCTAGAGACTTCAAGAAGGAATTGGAATTAGTTTTACCAATAAAGTGTTTCCTGGGCAAGAGTAATTCACATAAGCAAAGGAACAGAAAATAATTTTGGAGTGATTTAAAAAAAAAATCGATGCTTTCTATTTTCCCAGTTGTAAAACTGCCTATTCCTGGTGTTTATTTGCAGTCTACTGAACAATTAACTAGGAAATTATCTGATTGCTGCAAGCCTTTCCTGAAATTGCTTTCTTTCTCAGTCTTGGAAACCTGTAGTCTAATTCTATTTAAGATTGAAGAAGACCTGATTCATACATGTAGAGTCTTCATGTGATATCTCACCATGAAGTTTCCCATCAATTCATAACTCACATGTGAGTGCTTCAACAACCTTGAATGAAAAGTAGTGTTTGAGAGTCAACAGTAGATGCTGTCTGTTTCATCGTAGTGATCTGTCACTTGATGTCGCAGTCATGATGTGAAGAACTTGAGTGTACATTCTAACTAAAGACATTGCAACTACTTTAGTATCCGCAAAAGTATCTATGCCTAGCACCTTTCAAAAGAGATGCAAAACTCCTATTAGGACTGGCATTTAATAACTGAGGTTCTGCTGTATAAGGTGACTTTATTGTATGTTGACCGTTCTAACTCTTGGAAAGAAATACCCATTGAACTAGCCAAATAAGAATTTATTCCTGCTGTTGGCTGACCTTGTGATTAGACAAAGCTGGGTAACAGCTCTGGACATATTGGGTCTTATAAAGGCATGCAATTTGGTTTCTTCATTTTAAAATTTTTATTAAAGTAATTTTACTGTTCATAAAAGATAGTGGTATTCTTGGGATTTTCACTCTCAGGTACAAAATAACTTAGCTGGCCTTGGATTTTATATGCTTTGACTCACGTAAAGCAGAGAAGGTGCTATCTTCTGTCCAGGCTCAGGCACCTTGGTCCAGCCCTCATATGGCCACAGGTAAAGGCACATTTTCAGAATATCTGGGCATATCATATGATACTCAGCAAAATGTTATGGCTGCATCTTCAGTTCTTCATCCACAAGCTCTGGTGCCACTACAAACTACAGTTTCCAGAATTCCATAGCCTTGAGCCATGGCAGTTAAATCAGTGTCAAACCAGAGTATTTCTGCAGTGCAGATGAAGTCTATGTGTGCAGGTGAGATTCAGTAAATTACTTTTGCTGTCAGATAATTTTATATATAAATACTGTATATATAGTAATTAAGCTATTTACATCTCTTATTTAAATCTATTTGAAATTCCAGACAAAGTGAAGCTTAAAATCTATACACTAAAAAGCAATAGCATTGCCAAAAACAACAGTGAAGATCCTTAAAACCTGTATAGGTTAAAGTTGCAATCCTTACCAATGTATTTGGCATTGAGCTGCATTGAATTTGATGGAACTGAGTAAACATGAACACAATTGTACTGTGAAATGTTCAGGTAAATAAATAAATAAATAAAAATCCCAGTGCATAAAACATATATGTAACTACTCTATCTGGGAGTTTTACCTTATGGCTTATTGACTGGGGATAGTAGCAAAGGCAGTCAGATATTTTGATATAAACCTATAGATAATCCACTTAAAAAGGCCATTAATGTTACATAATTGGAATTGGTAGCCCAGTAAATGGTCAAGTCTCAATCTCTATCTGGATTGATAGTTGCTGTTATTGTTATTATGGCCCTTCAAGTCATTTCTGACTGCCTATCATGGGGTATTCTTGGCAAGATTTGTTCAGCCTTTGCCTTCTTCTGAGACTGAGAGTGACTTTTTCATGGTCAACCAGATATAGATTGATATAGGATAGCAAAAGAGTTTATGCTAGATTCTATTTTCTTCTTGAAAACATATCAACTCTGTTCTTTCTTTTCATTATTAGAAGTCATTTTAACAAACTGTTTTGTTTAAAAAAGAGAGAGAGAAAGAAAATCTACAACATGCAATAAATAATTGATCCATTGCAATTTTTCTCAGACAGTTTAAATGGGATGGGGGTGGGATATGGGATTGTGTAATCTATGTGTGACTCTGCTAGAAAAGTAGTGTGATCAGTGTTGATTCTGCTGGTGATATCACCTAAGCAAAGTGTTACATGTTTCTGATCTTCACTGACACAAGGGAACAATGAATTGGTCACAGTCTTGAGAAGAAAGCTAAAAAGTGTGTCTCCCCACTGCTACCATATGAAGCAATACAGCCAATCAGGTGTTTCTTCCATTTTGCACAGTTTTTCCTGCTTATTCTAGGTGGAAACTGGGATTTTCTGGGGACATGTGATAAGGAAAAGTTGTATGGTGTAGACCACAGCCAGTTTAGCATCTCTGTTGTTGTGAGCCTTCATTTCTGATTTATGGCAACCCTAAGACCACATCATGGTGTTTTCTTGGCAGGTTTCTTCAGAGAGGGTTTACCATTGACATCCCTAACCAACAGAAAAACATTTTTTTAATATATTTTACTACATAACTCATTAAAATAGAAAATACAGTGTATACAGGGATGCAAATCTTCAATTATTTTGTTCTTGCCTGAATAAATAATGTCATTTCCCCCTTTCCTGGATGAGATTATGAGTGGTTTTTTTTATTGGATTCTTTATTTTTATTATTTGCCCTTTGGGAATTTTTGCCAAAAGTGTGTTTTCTGTTACATGAAACATTATTTTCTAACACAAAACATTTTGCCCATTTTGTAGAAATACTGGGATTTTTGCACAATTTTTGTGTGCAGAAAACTATATGCAAATTATTTTATTTTATTTTATTTGCACAAAAAGTCCTGAATTATGAAAAATAAGACCTCTGAGTGATTGGCCACTTTCTTAAGAGGATATCCCAATGAGAAAAACTGCAAATCCCTCAATGAGTAACACACTGATAAGCATTACATTTAAAATAAAGTATATATTTGATGGCAATATCCCTTTTTATCTCTAAAGAGCTCACAAAATATAGTCATCATCTCCTCAGATATTCTTTAAATCATGATAAACCAAAAATTAAATATTTTGAAGGGTATTTTTTCCTGTAAAATATAGACTACAGACAAATCAGTGCGAGATCTAAGATTGCAGTTTTATGCACATTTTTGTTGTTGTTAAATGCTATCAAATGAACCTCATCTTATAGCAACAATGTAAATGAGAGACTTCCAGGTCACCCTGTCATCAACAGCCAAGCTCAGGTCTTCCAGACTCAGAACCATTCTTCTTTGACTGTGGGTCCATACAGACAGGCCAAAATAAAGCTGCTTCGGTCACTTTGGAGGCATGCTGTTTAAATGATGCACTCGTCCTAAGAGGTCAGAAGCCGCACCAAAGCCACGCTCCAGTCATAAGGACTGGAGTGCAACTTTGGCACAGCTTCTGGCCTCTTAAGATGTGTGTGTCATTTCAACAGCATACCTCCAAAGTGACCCAAAGCAGCTTTATTTTGTCCTGTCTGTACAGGCCCTAAGTTTATTTGGAATTTGGCTTTCCTTTACCTACTGCTTTCTACCTTACCAAGCATTATTGTCTTTTCTAGTGAATCATGTACATTCAACTGAAACTAATTTATACTGAGCAAAGTGGTATTTATTTTTGAGAAATGTACATAAGATAAACCTGATGTTTCACATATTATCATTTTGTATCTTCCCTTCACTCCCTGCCAAATGTTAGGATGTTAACTACAAAAATTTTGCCAGGTCAGAAAGATAAAGAGTGTCAAAGTTTCCATTCATTTTAACACTGAGCCACAGAGACTGCAAAGAGCACATAGTTTCATTATTGATTGTATCAGCACACTTATTTAGTTCCTTGTTAAGAGTACCCTTCTTGATAGGGATCTAATGAGCACCTGTAATTGCTATTGCCATTGAAATTAGCTTCCAGACCTGTTAGATCCATTGCAAAAAGTCTTCTTGTCAAATTAAAAAATGCACTAATTACACAAACAAGGAAACGACTCTTTCTCCATTATATTGCAAAGAACAATGGCTAACATTCAGGAATAATGGTGGGCTACACTGAATCTCAAGGCAGCTGCAATGTCTTGCAGTTTTAGAACTTTCTGTTCTTTTCTGTTACGTAATAACTGTATAGCAGATATATCCTTAGAGTGGTTATCCTGTCTTCTGGAATGTATAGCTTCCTCTTAATTCACAAATTACAGGTTCAAAGCTATGGCTGCTTTTATCTCAAGATGAACTATTTGGGGGGTTTGTGTGGGGGTTTGTGTGAATTTGAAGAGATTCCTCTGAATATTGTTTGGGAGTAAGTCCCAGAAACCTATTTCTAATAGAGACCGATTTCAAGTGACCCTGCATGGAAGTTGTGCTGTAAACTGTACATGCTTATTTGAATCAGGGGGAAATACTTGTTTGTATTACCATGCAATGAGGAGTATGAAATACAGAATTTACACTTTGAATATACCTTTTTTGATACTGGCCTGGTATCTTCAGCAAAGATCTGCAAAGGAACAAGGGTAGGAATTATCTCGGCCTTGAGATTATGAATAGCACATTTATGGGCTTGGGGAGCTGCACCATCAGTAAGAGTGACTATGGCAGGTTACAGACCGCCAAAAAATACGTATGGAATACGTATTAGGGTTAGGAAGGGGTGGTGCTTCCGCACCCCCCTAACCCTAGTACGTATTCCATACGTACAACATGGCAGTGCCCCTTCCACATGGGGGCCGCCATGTTTACGTATCAGACGCATAGCGTCCAGACGTGTCGCGGCGCCTATGACGTTGCGAATGTGCCAGCGGTGCCTCGCAACGTCATAGAGGGGCTGCAAGAAGAAGCTTCATTTTGGAGCTCCTTTTTTGCTCCGCACGGGAGCGGCGCGGTGTGGCTGCTACGGCTCCCTTGCGGAGCAAGCGGCGGCGGCAGCGGCAAACTGCCGCAAAGCGGCGGTCTGTAACCCGCCTATAGTGAGCAAAATAGACTATTGCCTTGATAAAATACAGAACTATAGATTTGCAAAGTTGGAGGTATTCCAAGGGTCATCTAGTCTAACCTTTCTTCCAAGGGGAAAAATCGAGGGAAAGTAAAGTATTACAGAATAATGACCATCCAATCTCTTTTTTAAGAACCTCCAATAAAGGGGAGGTTACCACCTTCCAAAGATAGTCCATTCCACTTTCTAATGTTAACTGAACCATTTTTTCCCTTTTTTTAAATTTTGGATCAGGTCCTACTCTCTGAAGCTGGAGAAAACAAGCTTGTTCCATCTTTGACTTTGGCAGCATGTCTGACATTTCAGGCAGACAGGCAGGCAACTATCTGCCTTGAGGCAGGTATTCAGATCTGCCTGTTTATACACAGAAGTGTCTAGGAGCAGGTGGTGGCTATTCTTTGTTATCTTGAATGGTACAGCCCTCTTCAGACATTTCAGCAATTGTATTTGTGAAGAGAGATAGTAACATGTGCAGCAACCATATGTTTTCTGGGAAGATTGAAAGGGGAAAGGTAACCTCTTTCTCCTTAAAGTGAATACAAAAGTCCACATGATGGGGAATCCTGCATTATCAAGCTTGCTTGTCACATTTTTTTCTAAAAAAAATTATGAATATTGTACTGCAAACACATAAACAAGTTATAACAATAGTAACTGAAAATGAGTAGTTAATCTAATAAAATCATCTCAGTATTCATTTGGTCAATTGTAATTTAAAATCTCTCTCTCTCTCTCTGTCTAAAACATAGCCATTGGTGATGGAATGCTTCAGTGTGATGGCCCATTTGTTTAAACAGGACATAAATGGTTGTCAGATATAATAGTCATCTTCTGGTTCTTCTAGTCCATGTGAATATCTGTTTAGTACTTTTTTTTCAAGAATAATTGTCTAGACTTTGTCTAGGCTGTGTGTCCATCACCATTCTCCTCCAGGAGTACAATTACTCAAATGACAGAACAGTGCTTATAGTTACAATTCCCTTTTTTTTTGATGGGGTGGTATTATCAGCTGAAGATGCAACAATGGAGCTCTGTGGTCATAGTTAATATCTGATGATGCAGCCATTGTATTTTCTCCCCAAAATATTGTATTTTATACAAAAGCCAATGTCCATGTGTATGCCAATAGAAGATTTGCAAAGAAGTCTCAAACTGTGACATATGAAAATTTACAACTCCTTTTGTAATGTATGTGTCAACATATCCTTCCTTATCAAGAGCAAGAAAATCTGCAGACATTTTTATATTCCTACTCTAAATGATTACTATACATCTGTGTGTTATGTGTTGACCACAACTGTCCCTACCTTTAGAAAATACACATTTAAACAAGTAAATCATAATCAGAATGTACCTTGAAAGGAAATGACCTTATGAAATGTTAGTGCATTTTGCAGAGTTTTGGTTACAACATTTGACTTTTCTTGTAGCAAGCTGTAGACATTCCTTAGAAATGAGTTGTATGTAGAGGGATGTTTTATTGTGGTTGTTGTTTTCTTCATTGTACTTTAGTAATCAGCGCTTCACTTTCCAGTGGCAATAGAAAATGATGGATGGGTCAGGGTCTCTTGCTTTTTGTTTATACTCAACTACGAAAATGGTTCCTTGCTTCTTTGCTCATACCACTGAAGGGAGATAATTTTGAGGAGAACCTATTGTCACCCATATCCCATTATGAACTACAAGACATTAAAGAGTAGTTTGAAATCATTCAAATATGTTTTTCCAAACCCTACAAAATCTATGCATTTATTTTTCCTATCTTAGCTCCCTGTAATAAAGTATCAGTATTCTATATTCCATTTGGTCACATAATTTTGCTTGAGGAGTTCTGTATCCAGCTTTGCAAATTTGATATCCCTGTTTGGAGGAGGAAAAAGAGATCCTTCATCATCTTTTGAATAAAGGCATGATAGCTTGGGTGTCAACTATGGACAATTTAATTCAGGGATTTAGTAGCTACCTTTCACTGTTTTAAGCTAGGAAACTTTGTTCTTGTGCGTATGCACATGTACACTGTAGTATGTGTACACGTGATGCATTATGTACTCTGTGCTGTGAAGCATCACAGATGAAGCTTGTTGTAAATGTAATACTTAGCCACACTGTAGTAGTGTTAACAAGTTTCTCCTCTCACCTTTTTTTTACTTAATCTTACTGAAATCTCCCACATGTCAACCTGAACCCTGTCCTAAAGGAAGTATATAGAAAGCTAATAGCATGACTAATGTGTCACCTTACACTTCAAACATAAGCGTAGTAGGATTTAAACAGAATAAATTGTTTAAGTCTGCTTTGAACCATTGTATTACATCCTGCTTTGTAATCAGTCCTTAACCATGGGTACACGTGTTCTTCTGTAACATACTGTAATTGATCATACTGTAATTAATGAAATCCAACAATAGTTAAGAGTTATGCTTAGGAACACAAAGATTTTTATACATAAACACCACTGACAAGGTGATACCCTTTAACACTAGACAATTAATAATGCTATGATTTCCCCTTTAACTGCCATACTTTGTATCCTATGGAAACTTGGAGCATGTATGGGGAAGCACTGGAACGTTCTGGCTGGGATTTCTAAATTGCACTTTCTATTCTACAGGATGGAACCATAGTAGTTAAAATGGAATCATAGTACTATAATTGTGCTGTAAGAAAAGGCCCCTGATCAGGTTCAAGGCCCACATTGCAAAAGGAATAGAATCTCTTAAGTTTTCTTTTTCAAAATGATCAGAGGACATTTTTCATCAGGCTGTGTAGTGTATTGTACATCTCCCAGCCAATACTCTCTGTATCAAGGCAGAGCAAAGAGCCAGAAAGGAATAAGTTGAATTGTAAAATTCCATTGAAAGGATTTCTGCATGAATCTAATATTCTACTGCACAACTTCAAAAGCATACGAGAAACAGTCACTGCCACTGCATGAACATCAAAAGTGATTTTTTTTGTTTAATCTTAAATAGGAAGAAAGGTTTTCTCACATCCAAAAAAGAGGGTGCTCAGTCTTTTTAATGTGGTGTAAATAATATCACCAGGTCACGCTGTGCGCTTATAAACCAGAGCCTGTCAAAGTTGTTCTGTAAGATACACTGGCAGAATGGATATAGCTTGGGGCTTGCAGAAGTGATGGTAGTGTTTTACAAGAAGGACCAAATTGAAGAAAACCCTGTTTGCCCCAATCCTGTTCAAGAACATTCAGGGGAAAGATTATGGCCATGTAGACATTAAGAGTTTCAGATTTTAGGGAAATTACTTTCTTCTTTGGTCCTCAAGACAAGTGCCCTCAACACTTTTTTCATTTTCCTCATTCCTTAGACTTGATGTTTTTGCTTGAATGGCATGTTCTGCCTAGCTGTAGTTGATGCATAATATATCATGTTCAATGACATCACCAGGGCCTGCCTCCACTAATATCACAAGGGCTTGTTTCTCGATCCCAAGATTTTGACCTGAAATCTTAGGACCACTGATCTAGGAGCGCAAGCAAGTTCCTCTCCTTGGGTTTATTTTAGATGGAGTGAATATATCAGCAGAAGCACAGGGACTCTGAATGTGTGAAGAGTCTCAAAGGAAGAATTCTGCATAGTACCTGTTTTTTGTCACAGGCATTAATCTGACGCATCCCACTGCATCTTTTTTTCCTCTAAAGTGAAAGAAATCGATTGTGTTGATAGCAACTGTATTGATAAGACTGCTCCTGTTGCAATAATGATGTATAAGAGTATCTGCAACAAAAACTCTTCAAATAGCCTACTTTTCCAGTGCAATTAAGTATGTACAAGATTGCAGCCTTACAATGCAATTCTAGCTCAAAGATGCAGCAGCTGTAGTAGGCTACGGATAGGTTGAAGTCTCTTCTGCAACCTGAACCCTCTTTTGCTGGCTAGACTAAGATATCTGCTGACCAACCAACCCACTGGACAAATAGCAATAGCAAATATATTTCTATACTGCTTATCAGTGCACGTAAGCACTCCCTAAGCTGTTTACAAAGTGTAAGCTAATTGCCCCCGACAATCTGGGTACTCATTTTAGCAGCCTCAGAAGGATGCAAGCCTGAGTCAAGCTTGAGCCCTTTTGCTGGTATTGAACTCGCAACCTTGCGGTTTGTGAATGAGTGGCTGCAGTACATGCATTTAACTACTTTGCTGGCTAAGATCTGCTAGCAAAAGAGCCTCAAAATGGAGGCAGTGAAGGGATGGGGCAAAGAAAGAGCTGAATCACAACAGATTCAAACCTCCCCCAGTCCTGGGACTCATGACAACAGCAAAATAATTTGGGTGCATAGTCAGCTTAGTCCTAAATTAGGATTTAGCAGAGCTTCAGCTGGCCCAGTGACTCAGCCAGTTAGGATCAAGCTCTCACTCCTAAATCTATTCTGAGAGTGAAACTGCTTGCCCTGGTGTCTAGTGCTTTCCTTGGTCCTTGCATTTTTATTTTCGTTGTTGTGGTTTTTTAAAAGAAAGATTAGGAAAAAGGTGAGCAAGTCCCTTCCAACTTTCCACAAATGACAAATGGGATGTGTTTTGGTAGTTAAGCAACATTGGAGTGTAGTCAAAATGGAAAAAATATTAACAAGGAAGAACAGACAAGCTAGGATAGAGTGCAGCAGTTTGATTTCACCTGAGTCCACTTGGAAGGAAAATAATTTGCACCCTACCCTCTTCTCCATCTTGCTGAGTTGAGTGCAATCTACTTTGTCTTTTGAACTCAGTTTGCAGCAATTGAAGTTAGTGAAGTACCGGGGGGGGGGGGGGGGAATGTGGGAAGGGTAGAAAGAAACTGGAAATTTTAAAAGCAGCCAAAAACATGGGATGGCAGCAACATCAATACACTGCACATCACTTACGTCAAGATGGTGGCCCCTGTGTGGAAGGGAGGTTGCCATTAGGCTGCCGCCTGCCTGTCCTAGGGTTCCGGAGTGTGCGTATGCTGAGTGCTCTGGAACCTTAGTATTGGTGGCAGTATGGTGCTTTTGACCCATCTGTCTTGGGCCATAGTCACCCTTGCTTCTTCTGGAACCTCTGTTTTTATTAATGGAGTTACCTAATTGGATTTGAATATTGAATACAGGGTCATCCAATGTAGCTGGATGGTGGAAGGCAGAGCAGACAATAGGAAGTACTTTTCCTGAAGTATAGTCGAAGTGTATAATTTGTCATCACAAGAGGAGGGGGATGACTTTAAAAGGGAATTATGCAAGTTCATGAAGGATAATATTATCAATAGCTGCTAGTCTTGATGGTTACATAGTAAAGTGCAAATATCAAAGGCAATAAGAGAACCAGTGTGGTGTAGTGGTTTGAGCACTGGACTATGACTCTGGAAACCAGGGTTGAAATCCCAGTTCAGCCATGGAAACCCACTGGTGATCTTGGCTAAGTCACACACTCTCAGCCTCAGAGTAAGGCAATGGCAAATCTCTTCTGAACAAATATTGTCAAGAAGAACATGTGATAGGGTCACCATAAGTCAAAAACAACTTGAAGGCACAAAACAACAACAATCAGACAACATGCTTCTATATGCCAGTTACTACAGAATACAATTGGGAGAGTGTATCTGTGCTGCTATGGACTTCTCATGGATATCTGGCTGGTTGCTGCAGGCAAAGGAGAATGGACTGGATTGGCCTTTGATTAGATCCAGTATGGCTCTTAAGCTTCACTTTCTACCATTAGATGTGTGACAGTTTTCTCATTTATCAACTGCCATTCCTACAACTCTGTAATTCAGAATGGCTCACAATACAAACTAGATGGATAGCAACTATCCTAGGTTAAGTTCTACCCTTATGCATTATATGCACAATCCATGAAGCCTCAGAAATATTTGCTTAGGAAGAGGAAAAAGTCATCTCTGTCAGCTTTTACCACTCTTCTTAGTTCTAGTTGCTTGTTTATTTTCAGTGTCTTTCCACATCACTTTGAAATATTGATCATCTCTTATAGCCCTTACTCTTTGTTGTCAGCAAATGTTGTAAAATGTACCTTAAATTACCTTTTCTCTCCCTGAGTGAACAGCCTCTGTGTACTCACAGATATGACTGTTTTCATTGTTAAATATAAATTATGGTGCTCTTTTACTCCTGCTGTTTGCTTCAGGCCTTCCTCCAGAAGACCTTCAAGGCTTCCTGAGTACAGGAAGGGGATGTTTCCTTCCCACCTGCCACTAGCTGCCCCCACATTCCTGCAAAGTGATCTAACAAAAGTATAAAAATCAGGAGGCTGTGAGAACAAGAAGCAAAGCAAATCAATTAAACCGGGGGACGGGGCAAGGGGGGGGGGGTTCTTGGGGTCCGGACCCCTCCTTCTGTTAGGAAAATGAATGGTGTGTGCTGCTGCACTGCAGCACCCAAGCCCCAACATAATGGTGGCACTTAGTCTGGAAACCCCCCCCCCTTTTCCTAAAATTCTGGCTTCGTCCCTGGTTAAACCAAGCCTGAGAATGTGCATGTGGGTTCCTGTGAGCAAATTTTTTTTCTATTTGCCCCAAACCATACTACAGAAAACCCCAAAACAAAACCATTTCTTTTTCTGTCTTTGAAATCACATCTGCATGACAAATGGGCAGAGACTCAGCAAAATAACATTTCAAAGTAGAAGGAAAGCATGATCAACCTAGGGTGTACACTAAATAAATATGTGTTGGGTTTTAATCACACTGCAGAGTTTAATAAGATCCTTAAGGTTACCCTTTCAGGTTAGCAGAAGTCCCACATGCTTTTATAGCAGTGGTGGCCTAAATTTGAAATGAATACACATCAAGGCCAGATATTCTGGTAATTCCACTTTTGTCCCTAACCCATGCCTTGGGATGTAGCAATTAATTGTAAGGGGCTTTTTATTTTGTAAATGGTTTCTTCCCTGGTGCTGTCCCATGCTGGAGCTCTCACCCATTCCATGATTCTGACATTTTCTCACCTGATGCTATGGTATATCCACAGTCCCCTTCTCTTGGCATTCTGCTTTAAATCTACTGAGCCAACACAACTCCACATTTCGCATATGCCCTACTTGGCCATGTTATATTTATTGTTATTGTTGCTGCTGCTATTCTGTGCTTTCAAGTCATTTCTAAATTATGACAACCCTAAAGTGTTTTCTAGTTCTGAGAGTGTGTGACTCACCCAAGGTCACCAAGTGGGTTTCCATGGCTGACTCGGGAACTGAACCCTGATCACCAGAGTCAAAGGACCTTACCACACAGGCTCCAGGCACGAGATGAGAATGGTCCAAAAGAGGTTGGGAAGGGAACAGAATGAGTGGGGGATGCATTTTATTGCACACAAGAAGTCCCTCACTTGTTCCGTTCTGTTCCCTTCCATTCCCAATCTGTCCCAGACGAGGCGATTTTTGAGAACTGTTCTCAATCGCATCCTGTGGGACAGATTGGGAATGGAAGGGAAGGGAACGGAACAGAATGGGGACTTCTGTGTGCAGTAAAATGCATCCCCCACTCATTCCCGGCCCCTTTTGTTCCATTCTTGTCCCATGCCTGGAGTCCCTGTGCGGTAAGGTCCTTAGTCTAACACTCAAATCACTACACCATGCTGGGTCTCAAATTATATTTACTTGGGCAGTATTTATGTCCAATCTACAGGACTATGTGCACAGTGAATACTTTCATGAGTATATATTATTATTATTATTATTATTATTATTATTATTATTATTATTTCTATACTGCTTTTCCGCAGTGATCAAAGTGGTGTACATAGTAAAACTATTAAAACAACATAAAATTAAAACCACATTACATTAATTACAATATACAATTAAAATCCAATTCATAGGTGTATGTAAGTGAGAGGGAGAAGGGGATCGAACACAACTTCAGTGTACATGGGGGAAAGCTTGGTTAAAGAGAAAGGTTTTAAGTCTCTTTTTAAACAGTTCAAGGGAGGTAATGATACGGAGCTCCTCAGGAAGACTATACCAATGCTTGGGGGCCGTTACTGAAAAGTCCCTCTGAGAAGTAGTAACATATCTCGAAGTAAGGACTTTAAGCAAGTTCTTCCTGGTTATTCTGAGAGTGCGGGGCAGATTATATGGGGAGATGCGGTCCTTCAAGTAACTCGGGCCCAAGCCATGTAGGGCTTTATAAGTAATTACCAACACTTTGTATTGCGCTCGGAAGCAAATAGGCAGCCAGTGAAGATCTTTTAAGATTGGTGTTATGTGGTCAAACCTGGAACGACCGGTGATATTTTGGTTGCAATCCATTGGTGTCCAAACCAAGAATCTACTTCAGTGGTCTAGGAGGAGCTCTGGTGGTGCAGTGGTTAAATGCCTATACTGCAGCCACTCACTCAAAAACCATAAGGTTGCGAGTTCAAGACCAGCAAAAGGGCTCAAGCTCAACTCAGGCTTACATCCTTCCAAGGTCGCTAAAGTGCGTACCCAGATTGTTGGGGGCAATTAGCTTACAGTTGTAAACCGCTTAGACACTGCTAGTTCAGTATGAAGCGGTATATAAATGAAGCTGTTTGTTTAGAGCTCTTTGATAGATTGATATGCTGCTTCAGAGTCTGGTGGCTTCTCCTACTTTGGAGATTTTTAAACAGAGGTTGGATGGCTATCTGTGAGTCTATGGTTCTATGAGTCTATGGTTCTTTTCCATCTCTAATTTATATGACCTAGAAAAATAAAAGGTAATTTTCTAGTGCCAAAGCAACAATGCAAATGGCTGGGGAGTGTTTTGAAAGAGAGAATTCCACATTCCTCAGCCTAATTGTCTTTCTTCCGGTTGTCATCTGCTTCACCTAATATGCCAGCAATAACTGGAGATTGATTCCATTCATGATTTTAGCAGCTGAAGAATCTAGCATCAGATGAACAGATCTATCAGATATCTAGTTCCTTTAGGGAAATGCTGAGGAATGTGTGGCCCTCCTGATGTTGCTGGACTAGACGTCTCATCACCTCTTACCACTGGCAAGAGCTAATAGTCCAAGAACATCTGGAGAGCAACATGTTCCCCATCCTTGCTATATAGCTTTAAAGGCAAACATCAGCATATTGAATTGTATTTGGGAAGAGAGAGACAGCAGTTTGCTGGTTCAGCACTGGTGAGATGTCAAATGCTTTACCCTAGTCAGCAGCTGTAGTTTGACCTAACTTCAGACAGTTTTCCAACCATCTTTTTTAGCAAATCGCAAATTAACTTCAGCCCTCACAAATTGTCTGTTAGAGATGCAGTACATTCAAGTTGTTTTTTGGGGGGGGAAACCTTAGGCAAGGGTTACATAAGTGCTTGTGCAGCTGAGTGTAAATATTAAACTTATTAACTTCATAAATAACACTGACAACACTACATTCCCTGTGGTCAGTTGGTATAGGGTTTAAAAACAGCAATCCATGTGAACTGGAAACTCACAGAAGTATAGGAAAATCTAGTATTTTTCTGGCAATAAATAGCAACATAGGGTGAGTTCTGATTTTGAATAATTTTGGTGATAACATTGATTGCCTTCTAATCATAGTTTCATTTGGAAGTGTGCAATTTCCAAGCATTTGCTCATTAAATTTACTGGATGTACTGGTGCCAAACCAAGATTTATGGACCAGCCAAAGAAATCTACCAATTCAATCTCCAAAATTATTTTCCGCTATTGAGGAGGAAGAGAAGGAATCAAAGAAGGATGCAACTTCTAAAAGAAGGGAGTGCTATGAGAGAGAGCCTTCTCAATGACTGCTCCCACCCTCTGGATCTCCCTTCTGTGGGAGGCTAGACTGGCCCCTTCCCTGCTTGCCTTTTGATGGCAGGTTAAGATGTTTTTATTTAAGCAAGTATATAGAGCATAAGTATACCACTGTGATTTTTTTTATTGTGCATGTATATTTGTCATGCTTTTTAACTTCTGTATATTTTTAAGTAATTTTATGTTGTGTTTAGATTATTTTAACTAGTTTAAATTTTATTGTAATGTTTTTTTTAAAAAAATCTGTGAGGTGCCTTGGGCCACTTCAGGGAGAAAGGCGGCATATGAATTAATTAAATAAATAAATATGAAGAAGAGGATGCTTATCTCTTGCCAGTCACTATAGGGAATCAAAGGCCCTAAATAGACTGGCATTTTGTGCCACCCTAGGGCTGAAACTAGGGCTAGATAGACATGCCCAGCCCTATCTTCACCACCCATACACCATCTTGGTGCACACCTGTCCATATGGGCCATGCCATGATGACACACAGGCAACTGAGTGCCCAATTGGTACTCCATGGAAGGGCTGTCATCATGGTGCACAAGCACCATAATGGTACCCCTTTAAAGAAGCTGCCGAGAGTGGCTTCATTTTAGGGAGCAGGTCGGTGCCACAGTGTGTGGCTTGTGCAGCACTGACCAGGGGCAAAGACAGGCGGCTTTTAGCCACCCTCTGTATAGCCCCTAAGAGACTTTTTTCAGATACAAAAATAAAATGGCACTAGGAAGATACAAAAGACCTTGTGAGATCAGTCTAAACGGTTAGTCACTATCCAGAATCCCCTTCCCCACAGTGACCAATTGAAGGCAAATAGAAAGTCTTCACTGAGATTAGCATAAGAGCACTCCCTTGCTTATGTGTTTCAACAATGAGCATTCAGAAGCAGATGGCCTCCACAACTGGAGGTGAAATATGGCCATCATGGTACACTGTTAGATGTTGTAAAATGTATCTGGTGTTTTCCAGAATTCAGACTATGGCCATCTTGGTGTCAATGCAGGTGCTATTAGAAGTTCGCCAACAAGTGTTTTATGTGGGTGTGGTGGAGGAGACAGAATTAGGTGAGATAGTGCTGTTGGGTTAAACTATCCCAGTCCTAGAAAGTCCTTTGGGAGAATTTGTTGGGTTAAGGCTATTGTGCCTGTTGTGCCAATGCTGTTTGCGTGTGAGAGCTGGGAGGAGGCTTGCTTGGGAGCTCATTAGTGTTCTATTGCTTTGTTTGTTTGTTTATGGTATTTATACCCCGCCCTTCAGCCCTAAAGACTATTTTTGTAATTTTGCTTGTTGTTTGTATGTAGGCTCAAGCCCTCTGCCTGAGCACATGGTCTCAGGGGTAGGGACATTTGCTGAGAGAAAGTGAGTCAGAGAGTTGGTTGGGGGAGAAGTTGGCAGCCACTATGTATATAGCTGCAGCTGCAGTCCCTGGAGCTTGGCAAAAAGAGCTGTAATAATAGGCAGGCTAACAGGTGCTTTTGTGGGCATTAAACAGGAAGGTTTGGTGGAGGAGGTCTGACTTCTGTTTCAGTGCCTACTTAAGACTACTGAATATGGATGGCAAGGGAGCTGCTGCAGGCACTTGCAACAGTTATGGTGTGTTTGTGTTCTTGCCAGAGGGTGTGGGTAACTGCACTTGCAGCAAGTGTAAGTTTGCTGCCCTGTTGGAAGAGAAGGTCCAGCAACTTGAGGCCTATGTATCCACTCTTCAGTGTATTAGAGAGCATGAGCTTTCTGTGAACAAAATGGATAAGACTTTCTTGGATTTAGAACATACAGGAGATGTCTCTAAAGAGGAGGTCAGTTCCCCAAACACAGGAAGTATACATTTTGAGGAATGTGACCCATAGAATGAGGAAGACCAGAGATTATCTTGTGAGTTTGCAGCTGTGGAATCAATGTGAAGCTCTCTCCCTTATCAGTGTTGATGAGGGACAGCAATCAGAGCAACAGTGTCAGTCTTCAGAGAATGTGCAGGTGATCTTGGAAGGTTGAACACATGTAATGCCTCCTGCCAAGGTGGTGGTGGTGGTAAGGGACTCCTTTCTGAGGGGAACAGAAGCAGTTGTTTGTAGACCTGACAAGATGTCTTGAGAGGTGTGCCTTCTCCCTGGGGCAAAAATCTATGGTGTAACAGAGAAGCTGACGAGACTTGTCAAGCCCACTAACCATCACCTCTATCTTTTGGTCCACATGGGAACCAATGACACTGCAAGGCATAGTCTTAAAAAATTCACATGGAATTATGAAGCTCTGGGTTGGAAGCTGAAGGGCTTTCATGCACAGGTTGTCATTTTGTCTCCCTTCCAAATTGAAGGGCACAGCCCAGGAAAGGAGAGAAGAACTGTGGAGGTGAACAAATGGCTCCACAGATTTTACAAGTATTATTTGGCTTCTTGGATTGCAGTTTCATGAAGTTGGATTTCTGGCAAGTGATGGTGTGCACTTCGCAGCAGTTAGCAGGAAGGTTTTCCTAAGAGTCTCACAAACCTGATTAGGAGAGCTTTAAACTGAGTTATGTGGGGGAAAGAGACAGTTTTCTTGAGGGCAGGATTTCATCAAGTGCTGGAGATAATAGTCCAAATGCTTTAGAGAGAACAGGGCAAATAGTACAAGAACTCAACAATGAAAGTGGGGAAAAAACTTAAATAAGCAGCTAGAAGGAATGATCCATGGTCTTAGATTCTCCACACAAATGCACAGGGAAATGTAAGGAGAATAAACAAGATAAAATGGAACTCTTAACACAGCAAAGCAAATACTATATCGTAGGCATTGCTGAAACCTGATGGGATGAGTTTCATGAATGAAATGTAGTAACAGGGGGGTGTAACCCAGTGTGGTGTAGTGGTCTGAGTACTGAACTATAATTCTGGAGACCAGGATTTGATTCCTCACAAAACTATGGAAACCCACTGGATGACCTTGGTCAAGTCAGACACCCTCAGTCCCAGAAAACCCCATGATACGTTTGCCTTAGAGTCACCATAAATTGGAAATGAATTGAAGGTACACAATGAAAACATAACCTATTTCAGAGAATTAGACAAAGCAAAAAAGGAGGAGTAGCAGGATTATATATCAAAGATGTTCACACCTGTGAAGAAATCCATGGTTTAAATTCTGGAAGCCAGGTTGAGAGCATCTGGATAAAAATAAGGAGGAAAGAAACAACAGTAATGACATTGTTTGAGTCTACTACAGACCACCAAGCAAGACTGAGAATTTGGATGATGCCTTCCTGAAACATTCAGCAAGGAGAGAGGTAGAGGAAATGGGATATTTCAAGAATCCTGATACAAGTTGGAAGTCAAAATCTGCCAAAAATACAAGGTTCAACAAATTGCTCACTTAGCTTGCAAACAATTTCATTGCCCAGCATGTGGAAGAGGCAACAAGGGGATCAGCTATTTTTAGATCTGATCCTAACCAACAGGAATGACATGGTTAATGGGGAGGAAGTGGCAGGATCCTTAGGTGGCATTGACCATGTTCTCCTGAAGTTTATTTTGGGGTGGAATGGAAAAACCAAGTGTAGTCAGACCCACCATCTAGACTTTAAGAAAGCTTGCAGTAAACATAGTGAAACACTGGGTGTGATTCCATGATTAGGAGTGCTAAAAGAGAAGGGAGTTCATGATGGATGGGCGTTTCTTAAAAGTGAGATATTGAAGGCACAATTCCAAACAGTTCTAGTTAGAAGGGAAAATGGGAAATGTCTAAAGAAACCAGGA
Source organism: Sceloporus undulatus (assembly GCF_019175285.1). Classification (NCBI taxonomy): domain Eukaryota; kingdom Metazoa; phylum Chordata; class Lepidosauria; order Squamata; family Phrynosomatidae; genus Sceloporus; species Sceloporus undulatus. Next base: position 39,852,138 of record NC_056525.1, on the reverse strand, counting down.
TGGATGTCTAAAAAACTTTCATCTGAGATAAGATGTAAAAGGGACACATACAAGAAATGGAAAAATGGGGAAATCACCAAAAAGGAATTCAAGTGAATAGCCTACTTGTGTAGCAATAGCAATAACATTTACATAGCACTTATCAGTCAAATCAGCATTCTCTAAGCAGTTTACAATCTGTAAGCTAATTGCCTCCAACAAGCTGGGTACTAATTTTACTGATTTATGAAAGGATGGAAGGCTAAGTCAACCTTGGAAGCCCCTGAGATGGAACTCACAAACTTGTGGCTGCAGTACTGGCATTTAACCACTGTGCCACCAGGGCTTCCTAGTGTAGGAAGAAAGTCAGAAAGGCTAAAGCGCAGAATGAGTTCAGGCTTGCTTGAGAGATTAAGAACAATAGAAAGGGCTTTTTGGTTATGTCTGTAGCAAAAGAAAAAAACAAGGAAATGGCCGGGCTACATCATGAAGAAGGTGGAGAAATGCTAACATGGACAGAGAGAAAGGCAGAATTACACAGCATCTTATTTGCCTCTATCTTCTCCCAAAGGGAAAACAGTGCTTAACCTGGGGAAAATGGAGCAGATGATGCAGTAGGGGAAATGCAGCACCAAACTGGTAAAGAGATAGTACAGGAATGCCTGGCTACTCTAAATGAATTCAAATCTCCATGGCCAAATGAACTTCAGTCAAAGGTATGAACAGAAGTAATCTCAGAACCACTGACAACAATCTTTGGCGGGTTACAGGCCACCGCCGCTTGCTCCGCGAGGGAGCCGTAGCAGCCACACCGCACGGCTCCCGCGCGGAGCAAAAAAGGAGCTCCAAAATGGAGCTCCTTCTTGCGGCGCCTCTATGACGTCGCGAGGCGCCGCTGGCGCATTCTCGACTTCATAGGCGCCGCGACACATCTGGACGCTATGCGTCCAATACGTAAACATGGTGGCCCCCATGTGGAAGGGGCACCGCCATGTTGTACGTATGGAATACGTACTAGGGTTAGGGGGTGCGGAAGCACTACCTCTTCTTAACCCTAATACGTATTCCATATGTATTTTTTGGCGGTCTGTAACCCGCCTTTGAGAATTCCTAGAGTACAAGAAGAGTTCCAACAAACTGGAAGAGGGTGAGTGTTGCCCCCATCTTTAAAAAGGGAGGCAGGAAGAGGACCCAAACATTTCATAAGTAACAGATTTCTTGTGCCAGTATACCATGAAATCCATTTACAAAGTTGTTCAATAATTGGTGAAGAAACAGAAGCTCCTACTTCCATCAATATGGAAGAGTAGCAATCAGGATTATTGTCACAAAGTAGATCCTTGTGGGCAATTCACTGTTTAAGAAAGTTGGTCTGAAAACTATATATGTATATGTGGCAGGGGAGGGAGGGAGGGAGTGAGAGAGAGAGAATTGCAGCCACTGGCAAGAAAGGCAAAAGTTCAATCAGTCCAATATCCTAATTTGATTAATATGAAAATCATGTTTTTAGCTAAATGCCATGCTTCTTCTTTGAGGTCAGCATTTTTTGTCCAGTATTGTTGCTTATCAAAAGAGCTGCCTTCCATTGAGTCCATCGAGCTGTGTGCTGGCTGTGCTGACTGTCTGTGATTTTCTGGAGCATCAGGCATGGCTTTCCCAGCCCTTCTTGTAAGTGCCACCAACTGATCGTGAACACATATGCTAAACTAGTATACTATACTATACTATACTATACTGGATGAGAGAATGAGCTGGTCGTTGAGTCTGCCTCCCCACTGATGTGTCTATCGTTGATCATCTCCAAGCTTGATGGCTCACTTGACTCATCTAGCGAGGCCTGGTTATCCCCATATTGCCTTGATTATCTTTGAGACCCAGTGTGGTGTAGTGGTTTGAGTATTGGACTATGACTCTGGAGACCAGGATTTGAATTCCAGCTCAGCCATGTAAATTCACTGGGTGATCTTGGGCAAGTCAACATTTGTCAGCCTCAGAGGATAGTAATGGGGAAAACCTTCTGAACAAATCTTGCCAAGAAAACCCTATTATAGGTTGGCCTTAGAGTCAGAAATGACGTGAAGGCACACAACGCTATACTACTAATGGTGAAAAATGTATACAGTTTAACCAGGTGATACCATAAAGGGACAGACCTATACTCTGATTAGAATAATAAATGTTCATAAATACTGTCCCACATATACATTTGTTCAAGAATTTATTCATCTGCAAGTAACAATAGATAAGACCATTAAGATAAAGTTTCTGATTTTGTGTATAAATATATGTGATGCTGTGAAGGGCCACGCACATCTATGTTCTCTTATATAGGTCAGACGTGCGTTAAATTCTTTATGGAGACTCATGTTGACAGCCTTTTTACTGTGCAAGGAAAGCAAGCAAAACCCACCAAATTATCATGCAATCTCCATAAGGAGTGTTCTAGAGGAAGCAGCCCTAAAGGGGAAGTGCACACAGGTGAAATGCATTAGTATTGCCATGCGCTTCAGGTGGTAACAATGAGCTTTATTGATGAGAGAGTCGCTGGAGCTGTGTAGCCAGGGTTTAAAGCAATGTCAGATCACATTAGTTTTACCCTGAAAGATATATATATATATATATACACACACACACACACACACACACACACACACACACACACACACACACGCTTCTGTGTGTCTCTGCCTGCAGAAATCTTTCCCTTTTTGGATATGTTTTCTTTTCTTAAAGGTCTCCTGTTTAGTTCTCATGGTTTTGTGATATTTCCAGACTGTAAATGTTAAATATACACCATCCTTCATGTACACATGAAGTCCTATGGTGCTAAACTTTATCCTTCCACATTTTACCTTTGAAGAATTCAGGGTAGCTGAAAGTTCAGTTGGAGCATCATGTGCAGATCTTTATGCTCTCCCTAGTGTGTAAGCTTTCCATAGTGCCACTGCATTTAATCTCAGAATATTAGTTTCTTACCATTCTGAAATAAAAATAGAAATAAAGAAGTAGGAACATTGGCTTTCTCTAACCATTTCTATCACAGCTGAGCACTGGGATACTTGTTATGTTGTCCCCTGGTCTATGCACATTGATCTACAATGACCAACTTCATTCAACTGTATTATGCAGAGACTCTACTCAATCTGCTAAGAACACCTATTTACCCTTTCATATAAATCTTTCTTGAACATTATTAGTAACCAGTAGCATGCATAGCAATAAATTGTGAAGCACAGGCACTCATGATGACAGTTTGGATAACCATGCCCTTAAGGGGTTCAAAAATGCAGTCAGTTTTGTTAATACAAATTGGCTTTAGCAATTTTCATCTTCAGCAGTAGGTCTTTTGTAAAACTAATGGGTCTTAAGTGCCTAATCAATTCCCTGAAACAATTTACATTACAACAGGAATGGTTCACAACAATATACTGTAGTTGTATACACCACTGCTCCCAAAAGACTCAGTGTAAAATCAGCAGGAACAAGAGTGGAGGATGGTAATGTCAATCATCCTTGGCAAAAAGGTGTTAGTGTTTTGATCCTTCAGTCCCCGTCTGGATTACATCACTCTTGATAAACCAACCTGAATATCCAAGCATTCACAAATTGTTGCTGTGGTTGTGTGCCTTCACATTTTCAACTTATGAGGACCCTAACATGAACCTACCACAGGGTTTTCTTGGCAAGATTAGTTTAGCCTTTACCTTCCTCTGAGGCTGAGAGAGTCTGACTTGCCCAAGGTCATCCAGTGATAGTCCAACACTGAAGCCACTACATCATGTGCAGGTCTTTGTAAATACAAAAGGCCAAATACATAGCTCTTTGTGTATGTGCCTTCAAGTCATGTTTTGATTTATGGCAACCCCATGAATTTCATAGGGTTTTCATAGGCAGGATCAGAGGTGATTTGACAGTTCCTTACTTTATAGTGCCTGGTATTCATTGATGGTCTCCCATCCTGGTACTAATCAGGCCTAGTCTACCTTCCAAGATCAGATGGGATCTGCTGCCTTTAAGATATTATAACTTTAGGACCACAGATTGGCTGGCCCATATTGGCTGAGGTTAAAGAGATGGCACGAATGAGGTTAAAAAAGAAAGTACAAGAAAAAGCTTTCCTGGCTGCAGCTTGGAGTGGCAGAGAAAGATTAAGCCAGAAAAAAGGGAAACATTGGAACAAAAAAGCAATGCCTTGTAAAAGATAGTACAGCCAGGTGAGTTATAACTAATCTATAGACATAAAAATCAAGGCACTGCTATGTGCAGAGACCAGAAGGGTGGGGCCAACATAACAACATCCAAACAGGACACTCTACCTACCTGTCCAATTGCTTTCATAACAATTTGTGCAGACTATGGCAACAGACAACTCTCCTGCCTTATGCATCATAGTACAATATTCATATTTACTGATTATAACATGTAACAGCTTGTGCTAAAATAAATCAGCTGGTCTTAAAAGTACTTATTGATTTTTTGCACCCCCTCTTCCTGTTTTTCTTTTTATGTTAAAATTCTGTGTGATCCTAATGAGCATTCTCTATTATTCTTTAGCAGAATCAAGTTTAGTATCAAACATCTTTTATACTCCTTTATGCTTTATAATCCTTTACATACTGTATTTTCTGGCGTATAAGACTACTTTTTAACCCAGGAAAATCTTCTCAAAAGTTGGGGGTCGTCTTATACGCCGGGTGTCATATTATAGGGCAGGTGCTAAAACCTCTGAGCTGGACTGGAGAATCTGTGGTCACTGCATATGGTGGGGGGGGAGCTCAAAAACAGCCGCGGCTGCATCTCCACCGTATGCAACGATCGTATGAAAGCAGCTACCGCTCTGATAGTCTTGGAGACAGGGAGGGCTGGGCAAGCAGGGAGAGCTGACCAATCCAAGCAGGCTTTGTATACAACAAGGTTTCCTGCTAAGTACCTGCATGTCATAAGCATTTGAATTTAAATTACCATATTGAAATCAAATCTGATGTTTTTTTTAATTTTTATTTGATGTGCGTTGGAAGAGGGGTAGTCTTATACGGTGAGTACATCCCAAACTCTATATTTTAACTGGAAAAGTTGGGGGTTGTCTTATATGCCCAGTCGTCTTATACGCCGGAAAATACGGTACTTTATCTCTGGCCTTTCAGATGTTGATGAATGCCAGCTGTCGATGACAAAAGATTTTTGAACAACAGGTCCCAGAATCCGCCATCATCACGGCCAATAGTCATGCTAGCTAGAACATTCTTGTAATCCAAAAGATAACTTTTCCAAACTCTGCTGAGAGTTGATATTCAGAAGCATCTGAACAGTCAGAGATTCTGTGGGACCTGATTGTTCAATTGTTATCACTGGAAATTGCTAGAGTTAAATGAGTAATATGCCTGGAAGTTCACCAACTATTTTTCAACGTGATACTAAGATCTAGGGATTTCAAAATCATTGCATACTATTCAAACATCTTACAAAGTGCAGAAGAAATCCTAAAGCTAAATATAAACACAGTGTATAAAATGCTTTTTCTTTTTCTTTTTGAGATTAAAAATAATACTGCAGTCTCTGCTTGGCATATGGATAAGGAACTGAAATGTCTCCTTTGATCAACACAAATAAACCTGACCAATTCAACCACAGTAAATGTCCTTTGAGATTAATTGGGATGAGGTTAGAATTTAAAGAGAATTCATCTTGGCTCTATCCTCTAGAGACTTTATCACTTTTATGTAAATTTAGAGCTGTATGGAAGATGGCAAATTCAGCTACTGCTATGAGATTGAGAATTTTCACTGTGACAACTATTTTCCAGGTTTCCCAGTCATAAGAGACTGAATTCATTTATATTTCTTTTGTTCTGTAATTGGACAATCAGCTTAAGTTTAGGACCTTTGTGCCTTTCTATGGGAAAGTGATTGATTTTTTTCTTACCAAAAGAGTTCAAAAATTAGGGTTTCCAAATTCATGAGGACAATACAAAGCATAGTATTTTCTTCTCAGTAAAATGTAAAATCACCTCAGGTAGTATGTTTGCACAGTAACATTATTACCAAATTATTCATGAAAATGCATGAAGCATGTGGCTAAAGGTAATTCTCCCAAAATGCCAAACTTGAAATGTATTGTACCAAATCAGGAAAAATAAGAAGTTGTGTTTCCACTCTGAGTTGTTCCCGGCTTTAACTATGAATAAATGACATGGTAATAATAGAAAATATTTGACGGATGAAAAGGCCAAGTCAAAATAAAGAAATGGAGGTTATTTTCCTGAATCTCTTAGAACAGGGTGGAAATTTTGAGTCCCTCCAGGTGTTGTTGGGTTGCAGCTTCAATCACCTGTAGTGAACACAGACAAATGCGTGAGGGCTGTACACTCCCTGCTCATGTCTTAGAATATAGTGAGACAAATGTTGGTGCATACAATCCACTGGGAAGTTCTCCTATTTAAGTTTCATTTAAATAAATGGGACCTTCACAAGAGTGCTTAAAAAATACACAATATAACAACACCAGCATCATATTCTGTCTACATAGTGTCAGGTTCAGTATGGATGGAATTGGAGACTATGAGCACAGAAGACTTGTACAGCATTTCATTCATCTAGTAAAATACTACCCATGTATTTAAGACCATCAAGTGTTTCTTAAGTGTGTATTTTCTGCCAACTGTAGGCTGAAAAAATAAGCAGCTGACAGGTCATAACAGGAGGCAAATGAGCTGTGCATGACTCGATGAGTCTTTAGCTACATAAGCCTGGAATATAGAGAAACATTGTGGAATATGCCTCTGATACCCCAAAGTTTAGGGACAACAAATGAGGCATAGATTTCACTTCTCACATAGACTTCCTAGAAGCATCTCACTGGCATTGATAGAAACAGGATTGTCTATTAGATGGGTATAAAAACATAAGAGCCCTGCCACATTAAATGATTGCTATGATTCACTGGACAACCAATTGATTATAAGAAGCTCACAAGAAGACCTGAAGACAACAGGACCAGATCCGGCTCTATATTGGAGGGGGCTAGTAGGCTGCTCTTGGTGTCCTTCTCAGCAAAGGCTGTGCATCTCCCAGCAGTAACTAGCACCTGCATCCACCAACCTATGTGCACTTATTCAGATTATTATTATTAACCTTTATTTATAAAGCGCTGTAAATTTACACAGCGCTGTACATACAATCTTTTTAATTGGACGGTTCCCTGCCCTCAGGCTTACAATCTAAAAAGACACGACACAGAAGGAGAAGGGAGTGGTGGTGGGGAAGGGACCTCTCTAGTAGGATAATACATATAAAATACATCGCAATATAGGAAATGATTCAATAAAACAGGCAACAAAAGAACATCAAATAGCAAGTGACAATTATGCAATAAAAATATGGAACGCTTCACGAATTTGCGTGTCATAGTTTTAATTGCCTTCAACTTACCTTCAACCTGTGACAAATTTAAGAATGAGAGACATCCAAGATACCCTGTTGTCAAAGGTTTTAAGGCAATACAACCTAAGAATAATGACTTCCTGGACTGAATAAATCCAACTTTTTGGCCACCCATGATATCTGTAGCATTCTCCGCCAACACCACATTTCAAATGAGTTGATTTTCTTCCTGCCAACTTTCTTCACTGTTCAGCTTTCACAAATATACATAAAAATTATAAACACTACAACATGGATCATCTTGACTTTGGTATGTAATTATCTTTATACTTGATCTTATCTACTTTCTTCATAGTATCTTTCCACGTCTACTTTTGATTTCTTTGATTACAGTTTGACGACATATCTTTACACTTGAGATTTTTTTCTAGTTATTTCTATGCCTGCCCCTCCAGGTCCTAGTCTTCTCCTGATTTCTTTATTGCAATCTCAATTTTTATTTAAGCTTGGTTTAATGTTTAGCAAATCTTTTATACATTTTGAGGTTTTCATCATTCACTTTCAAATTATGTAAATCATCACATATTGTTTACTTCTAGTACAGCACCATCACTGCCACCATAGTCAGAGGAGTAGCCCACTTGCTTGCATGTGCAAATTTTGGAGGCAGAGCCTAGGGACTGTAGTGGTGCTGGATGTCAAAGAGGCAAAAGAAATAGAGTAGAAATACACTAGGCATCAGTGATAGTAGGCTCTTCTGGAGTGCATCAGTCTTAGCAATTGCCCCTTTTCACTAAATGCTGATGTCTGACATGATGTCTATCAGTACACATGCTGCATTGGTCATTGGTTTGAACCAGTAGGGAAATTCTTACATTCCTATTTGCTCCTCTTTTTCTCCCTCCCTCTTTCTTATCAAAGGTAAAAATAATAAAAGTACTCAGTAATGGAGCCTGAAGGTTATCTCCAAAGATTTGATTCAGCTTCCTGAATCTCCAAAGTGGCCAAAGCCTAGAGCAAACTTAATTTTATATATTCCTTATGGAATTAAGACAGAGGCCATGTTCCTTTTTGTTCAGATGCTCTGTCCTTATCCCCCTTGGCAATAAATTGGCTTTCTGTGTTAGCTGTGCTTGGTAACCTCGGCTGAATCACTCACCTCCTTTTGTTCCTTGGCTGTTAAAAATAGGAAAGAGATTCTCTTTAAAGCATTACCATCTTGTTTAAAAACTTTGCTGATGTGTGAAGTTGTTTGCTATTAGATCACAAAAACAGAGAAACAGAAGAATGAGCCATAAAAATGGTAGAGGATAAAGGCAAAGTCAGTAAGTAAATGGGAGGAAGTAAATGGGAGGACCAATTAATTAGGGGTGTAAATCCTGATTTGGCTCATTCTCACTTGGTAAATTAAAAATACTGTATGCAGAAAACTCTCTTCATCATGAGACAGCAAACTGTTTCGTTCTTGTTGGTCTTAAAGAGATTTTGAGCCTTTTCAAGATTGAGGCCTGACACAGATGGGTGAAAATTCCAGTCTGTGGGCGGGGTGAAGGCTGAGCATCCCCATTCTCACACCCCTACCCATGCTGCCTAGGCACCATACTTGCATGCACCTGTTCCGATGGTGCACACATTGTTGATGTCCCTTTGATGCAGCACTCAAATGGGGCTGCGCCAAAGGGGTGTGATCAAGCCACCCAGCAGTGCCTCTTCAGAGGCACAAAAAGGGGCTGGGGGGAAAACGGCTCCTTTTTGTGCTCTGTGTAGGCCAGATCAGTGCCGCTGCATGCGTTTACTGCAGCACCGATCCGAGGCAGAAAGGGGGGGGGGTGTCTCACCGCCCCTTCCTGCCCAACTGTACTGGGCCTGAGTTCCAGAAATGTGCAAAAGAAATTTGCAAGAAAGAAATGCAAGAACTGTACTTTGTCATGTCAACTAGTAAAAGAACTGGATAGCTTCATGTATCTTTCTGAATGATAGGTCAGTCTTTTTGTGGTTGCCAGTGGAGTCACTGCAATTGGTGTTACCTGGTATGGGTGCCTTCAAAGGGCTTTCCCACTCTCCCTTCCTCCCTCCCACTGCCTTGCTCACCCCCCCCCCCCCCCCCCCCCCCCCCCCCCCCCCACCTGCAGCCCCCAGCCAGAGTATTGCTGGAAGCAGTGCAGCAGCCTCCAGATGGCCTTTTTAGGATCTGCCATGGCTGCTGGATGAGCAAGATGGAAAATCCTCAAAACACTACTCAAGAAAGTTGGAAAATCCTCAAAACACTATCTTTCCATGAAGATATCCCCCCCCACACACACACACACTCCTAATATTGAACAGTAAGTAGACCAAGGAGAGGAGAATTGTGATTATAAAAGAATCAAACAAACAGTTAAATTGTCTCTCCATCCATTCTGCAGTCCTGATCCTGCTTTCCTTCCTCTAGGACACATACACAAACCCTACGGCAATTTGTTGGAGGGGAAACAACTCCACAAGGAAAAATTACATAGAAGATATCACATTTAGTTTGACCCTAAAGCACTGTGACTGTCAGGGTCCTTGAGGAAACCAGTGCACAGTGTACACACTAAACACGCCATCAGTCACTTTTACTGCCATCCATACTGCCCTTTAAAAAAATCCTTTTGTAAACCCCCCCCCCCCATGCCACCTTTAATACATCGAAAATCCATCTCAGAACAGTTGCCTTTTTAACTTAACTTGTGGTATGGTAGACTCTGCCAATGATACAGACAGGTGAGTAATTTCAATTCAGCTATACAAGCCTTCTTTGGTTCTTTAAGAAAAATTCTTCAGCTTCTGATTCTTAGCATCCGTAGCATCCTTCAATACCACTCCTGAGAATACAATGAACAGAGCTTGGAACACCTATCCTGTAGGCTACAGTTCCCAGAACCCCCAAATTGGGATTGCTATAGCCATAGTGACTGAGGGATTCTGGAAGTTGGAGTCCAAAAAGGTAATTTCCCCAGGCTCTAAATATGGCATGCTCCTTGTAAGACAAATAGTCTATAATATGGAATTGTTATCAGTTTAAATTCGAGTAACATAAAATGATGACTGAAGTGGCTGCCAAAGACTCCAGCAAGGCGATGATTCGTGCTGCATATACACTGTTAATGACAGCCCTCTGCCCTTGCATGACATTTTCTTTACTTTATTGCTTAATTCTTTCTCTTTATTGTCTTGGATGCTCACCAACATGGCTAATCTATCACTACAAGGCCTTATCCCAACACCATAAAGCCAATGGGAAATGCCTCATTGACAATAATGGGGCTTTCACATAGATACCTTGTTTGTTTCTTATTGCACAGCAACATATTTGATTGGCAACCATGACTGATAATAGTACACACCATTGTTATAAGGAATGGGAATCCATGACAGACCAAGATGAAATGACAGTCTCAGGGTCACCCACTAGGCATTTCACAGATCTATGAATCAAACTTGTCCTTTGTAAGTCAAAGCATATGGTATAAAGTAGTGGGTAATATAAAAAAAGTGAATATGGCTGCCTAGGGTAGTGTTTTCCCACAATCAACTTGTGTGAAAACAAACATGATCAAGGGTCAGTATTTTCAACACTCGACCAGGTCCACACCCTCAAAGAGGACCCATTGCCATTGCTTAAACTTTCTATCTTTACTGCTCCATCTATCCTTACTGCTCATTCTTTTTGCTGGAATTGTCTGATCATTTGACATCTGATCAAGAAAGAAGTAATAAAAGAAAAAAAATTAACTCAGGGCCTGAACAGACAGGCCAAAATAAATCTGCTTCGGGTCACTTTGGAGGTATGCTGTTTAAATGATGCAGGCGTCCTAAGAGGCCAAAAGCCGCACCAACGCCTTCTCCAGTCCTAAGGCCTAGAGCGCAGCTTTGGCATTTAAACAGCATAGAGCCAAAGTGACCCGAAGCAGCTTTATTTTGACCTGTCTGTTCAGGCCCTCAGTTTCACCCAATTAACCTTTTCTCTCAGTGAGGCCATGTGGATTAGGCTCAGCTGAAGAGGGCAAATAAATAGTGAGGGCTGCAAAAAAGAAGGGAGAAGGAGATTCTTTCCAAGGGCCTGTCAAAAGCTACAGTTGGCAATGAACTTGAACCCCTGATAGATACTTTGGGAATGAGTTAAGTTACAAGCTTCCAGAATATTTTTTTAAGGTTAAGGTTTATATTAATTCTGATTTCACAAGCTGTATTCCTAACCCATCATATCTTAAAAGTTTAGGACTTCAGCTCTCCAAACAGGTTGAAAAACCCTGCCTAAAAGCATCAGCATTTTCACTAAAGCATTTGTGGAACACAACTAGAAGGAAAGGGTTGATATGTCAGGAAAAAAATCTAGGCCAGGGAAATATTTACATACTATATGCATATGCCTCTCATTTTGCATTGTTGTCAGTCTCCGCTTTTACGTTCTAGTTCATATTAAGATTCCTTCCATTAAACTTTTACCAATACTATCCTTTTTCAAAAACATCCCCCTTCACGCTTTGGTTAAAATGTGTGGGTGAGACTTAGGCTGCATCTGCACTGCACTGCAGAATGAATGCAGTTTGACACTGCATTTCGCTGTTTAACAGTTTAACTGTCATGACTCTATCCTATGGGATTTGTAGTTTGTTGTGGCAACATAGCTATCTGACAGAAAAGGCTAAATATCTCACAAAACTACCAAAATTCCATAACACTGAGCTATGGCAGTTCAAATGGTGTCAAACTGCATTAATTTTTAAAACTTTATTTGCTCTGAAAAACATCAAGTCCACAAACAACACAAACAATACACAAAAATATCATGCATAACTAAAAACAACTTCCAAATAACTAAGTTCCTGCACATTTCTATTTTTCACCTGACTTCGGACTTCAGATACCATAGGTCTTGTGCTTTTCTTATTTTTTTCTGTTCAAAATTTTATCCCATTATTTAGTTTTTTATATACAGTACAATTATTCTATCTTGGCAATTTATTTTAATATTAGTATTCCGTAATTTGCTTTTTATGTTATAATCAATCTTAATTATTTACTGACTTCAACGCAACTTGAATATCTTCTATTACATGTCAGTTTATCAATTTCTATATACTATAACATTTTCCACAACCATTCCTCCAATCTCCAGATCCTTTCATATACCACCCAAGCAGCCATTGTCATATAAAAGAGAATTCTACCATATTTTCTTCCCATACCTTATCTCTCATACTAAGAAAGTACATTTCCAAACCTTTTTTTATCTTGATTTTTAACAATATTATTATTTCCTCATATACTGAGGACCAATATGTTTCAGCCTTACTGCTTGCTCACCACATATGAAAAAAGGTACCCTTCTCCTCCTTACATTTCCAGCACCTGCTATTCAGAGATTTATTGACCTTTGAGAGCCTGGCAGGTGTTATACACCATCTAAACTGTAGCTTATAATAGTTCTCCCTCATCTCACAGTTCTTAAGTATATTTCAGTTTCTTGGACTTTGTCTAGTTGGACTGGACAACCTAAATCTTGGGCCATCCATCTTATCATAACTTCCTTGATGTGTTCTCCTTCCATCTCCCAATTTAATAACACTTTATAAATCTTAGATATCAAGTGGTCTGGTATGATGAAAGATAGGTGGTTGACATATCAGGATCTTCTATAAATGGATAATGGTAAACAAACTGCATTAATTCTGCAATGTAGATGTAGCCACAGGCTCATCTCTGACTGGCCCCATTTCTATTATTATGGATCCTACTGGTTCCATATTGGCATGTTTAACAGAGTACCTGAAAATGGTAGCTTATGTGCTAGGGATGGAATTAATACTCATAATTATTCATTTCCAGGTTTAAAAATGGGTTTTCCAACAGTTGGGAAAGAGAGCTATTTTTACTTTCTCCCCCAACCCCCTTTCCCAGATTTTGATAAAATGAGGTGCTGTCTGCTTGGTGTGAACATGACAGTTTTCAATACACATATCATAAAACCTTCACCACCATATCATATATATTTCTGCAACAGCCATCATCCCTTGACATTCATCTCTACATTGTAAATTCATGTATCCCACTTTGTAAAGTTTCGTGGTGTACATAAATCTCCGGCATCCTCTGGTCATTACTTGTGCCCATCCAGTGTCTTTCCCCCTAGTATCACAGTCTGAGAGAACCACCATGTGGTAGCGGTTTGAGTGTTGGACTACATTCTGGAAACCAAGATTTGAATCCCCACTTGGCCATGAAAACCCACTGGGTGACCCTTGGCACTGGGTGACTACATGTGTAGTCAGCCACCGGGCACCACTCCAAAATGCTGAGGTAATGGGGAATTTGGGGCAGCTCCAGAGTCAGAATACTCTGGGATTCTATGCAAGGTACATGACAAGAGATTCCACCTCAACATTAAGAGGAACTTCCTGACAGTAAGGGCTGTTTGGCAGTGGAGTGGAGTGAAGTCTCCTTCTTTGGAGGTCTTTAAGCAGAGGCTGGATAGCCATCTGTCGGAGATGCTTTGATTTACTGCATATCAGGGGGTTGGACTGGATGGCCCTTGTGGTCTCTTCCAACTCTATGGGCCTGAACAGACAGGCCAAATAAAGCTGCTTCAGGTCACTTTGGAGGTATGCTGTTTAAATGCTGCATGCGTCCTAAGAGGCTGGAAGCCACGCCAAAGACACGCTCCAGTCCTAAGGACTAGAGTGCAGCCTTGGCTGAGCTTCTGGCCTCTTAAGATGTGTGTGTCATTTAAAGAACATACCTCCAAAGTGACCTGAAGCAGCTTTATTTTGGCCTGTCTGTTCAGGCCCTATGATTCTATGGGAGCAACCTGGAGTATTTTTGCCAGTGTAGGCCAGCCCTACACTTCAGAATTAATGCAATTTAACACTGATTTAACTGTCCTGACTCAATGCTATGGAATTCTGGGATCTGCAGTTTTGTGAGATATTTAGCTTTCTCTGCTAAAGAGCTCTGGTGGCATGGTGGTTAAATGCCTGTACTGCAGCAATTCACTCACAAACCACAAGGTTGTGAGTTCAATACCAGCCAGGGGCTCAGGTTCGGCTCAGCCTGGCATCCTTCCAAGGTTGCTAAAATGAGTATGCAACTTATTGGGGGCAATTAGCTTTCACATTGTAAACCACATAAGGAGTGCTTAAGTGCACTAATAAGCTGATCAGAAATGTACTTGCTATTGCTATTGCTACTTGCTATGACAAACTACAAACCCCAGGATTCTATAGGATGGAACCACAACAGTTAAAGCAGAGACAAACTACATTACTTCTGCTGTATGGAAGCAGCTCAGAAGCTCTGTGTTATTGTTTTTGTTGTCTTTTTTTTTTTTTTTAAAGACAACTATTTTGCAAAGTGACAAAATAGGTTATCACACCTGAATTTATTGTTTCCGGCTTTTGTTTTGTTGCAAATGATTTTCTTTTAGATTACTCAAGATGTTGCAGGATGTGTTGTTCCCATTCTTGTTGTTGAGTTTTCCTATAAACTTGTCAAAATGTCAGTTGTAATGAGAGTCTCAACACACACACTGTACCTAAGTGGTTTAAGGCTAGAGGCAAAAGCAGGCTGCTGATAACATTTTGGATGAGTCAGAAAGGCTCATGTATCTCTCCCGCTTTATTTGCTATTAGAATATTTTCACAAAATGGCAGCTACTTTAACTTAAGGAAAATCAGCTCTGGTGTGACTGTTTTCTTTGATAACCACACAGCTTCTCAGAATCGTGCACTGTAGTCACATTAGTGAAACTAAGAAAAAGGTGTCATTGATTTTTTTAAAAAAAAAAACCCTCTGAGAATTAATAGCAGACTAAATTAATGCATAATTAGAAGACTCTGATTCTCTTCACAAACAAAGAGTGACCCTGATATGAGCTATTTATGTAGCACGGTAGCTACATGGATCCCCTATTCCCTGCTAGCCTGGGTCCTTCTTTCTTTCCAGTCCACAGATCATTAAAGCAATTATCATTTCACAGAGGTTTGATCTGCAATTGATTTCTTTGTGATAATTCAATTTAGAAGCTTGCTTCCTCCCGGGTAGAAAATGACAAGCAATGAAGTGCATAAATCCTTTGCGCTGTCCACAGATACACTTGAAAGACTGGCAAGTGGCCAGGAAGGATTCACTCCCTGAGATAGTCTTCCGCTGACCTTATGGTTGAAGCGCCAGGCATTTTAGTGCTTAATTAGAAAATGATCAATATGGGCCTACCACCAGGATGTCTTGGAGCAGAGCACAAAGCTACTTAATAGCAGCTATTTTTTGCCACTGACATAGCAAGAGGAGGGGGTGGATGTAAGGGAGGAAAGCTAGTAATATGTACACTAGTCTTTCCTGAATTCCATTAGTATGAAAGAAACATGGGAATGCCTGTCATCAGAACCATCATATGTTATTTTCTGCCTTTCATTCAAATTAAGCAGAGAAATAATAGTGCAACAAATGCAAAGATGATTATGGCACAGTGGCAGATGGCATTTGTGCAGTGTGGCAAATGGAGAAGATGTGAGTCATATTCTCCACCTTGGAATATTCTGCCACTAGAGAGTCAAGGCAGGGCAAAAGCCCTGTGGCATGAAGTGGTCAAATGGGAAAGACATTTCAATCCATTTGGTATTTTGAGGTGCACTGAGCTTTTCTTGGCAAGTGAGCATAGCCTGAGGTGCTATGTCGAATGCGATTGTGTCAAACCTGACTGGTTCCCTTCTTCCCTTCCTGTCCTGTTGTGTTGCTAATCTCTTCCTCCGCTCCAAGGCTACAAAAAGGCCAGCCACATCAAGGCCATTTTTCTTACAAATCTCTAACACTCTGACATTGTGAAGGGAAATGGCTTGGTAAACCATTCTGCCCAGCTTGGTACTAATATGTCTCTTTCAACTGATTCCTTTACTTTGCCCACATGTATATTCCAAGCATCCCAGTTAATATGGTTTATTCTGTGCATGCATGAGTAGGAATGATGGTGACATTTGCTGTGGAATCTATTGGCAATGTATTTTCCCCACTCCAAACCATAGAACCTTCACCATGCCAGACTTTCTAATCTCAATGGAATTTGCTGCTGCGGAGGAAGGAACCCCTGCCCTTAAAATTTACAGAGGTATTTACATATGTGCCTGTGAAAAATGTTATCTTATTACTTTTGAAAGAAATAAGTGATAGTGAAAGAGATACAGATGGAAGAGAAAGGAGAGGAAGCAAGCGTTTGGAAATAACTTTGCATTTGTGTGCCTTGTAGAAACATATTTAATGCTTTGAGCATTATTTTCCAACCAAAATCTGCTAGCATGAAACAGCATTTAGAAATAGCAGTCTGTGGACTACAAAGCAGATGGGACATCTGAGGTACCGAAACACATGCAGGATAGATGGGGTGTGAGTCATATATCACTCTGCTTGACCAAGAACGATGCTTTTTGAAATTTTATCAGAGTGAGGCATACCAGGGCAGCCACCTCAAACAGTGTGCACTGAGGGCCAAGGAATAATAACAAGGTATAATAATAATATTATAATAGCAAGGAGTTTCACCAGCATCTGTAGCTGGCATCTTCTCTGAGACATCAGGAATAAACTCTTCTAGAACATGGCCACACAGCCCGAAAAACCCACAAAAAAGGTATTTAGAATACTCAACCAAAGAGGCTCACCCAGAGTCTCACCAAACTACAACCCCCATCTTGCCATAGGATTGGATCAATGGCAGTTAAGTGACCCAAAGTGCTACAACTGTCTAGTGTGAAAGGCCCCTTGTTCTTATTTATCTTATTTTTTTAACATCAAGCACTGTTCCCTCGTCTACCTTACAGCTCTTTCTCCACACAGAATTGTCCTTGCTTTATCCAGTAAATCGGAATGGAGCTTGGCCACTTCACAAATATATTAACCTAAACATCGCAATTGTGGGAATGAAAGAAGTTGCTAATATTTGTGTTTTAATGTAAGCTGGAATTAAAAGATATGATGATAAGATGAATCAACGTATAAGTTAATTTTAATTATATAATTATTATTATAACCCCATTTCTTGCTTATCTTGTATATTAGATTTTATTTTTACATTACTTAAAGAGACCCCTGTAAAATCATCTTAGTTTGTTGTTGTATTTCTTAAGTTGTTTATGATTTATGGTGTCTGTAAGTTGAAACTATCATGGGGCTTTCTTGGCAAGATTTGCTCGGGGGGGGGGGGGGGTCTTTACCTTCCTCTGAGGCTGAGCGAATGTGATGAATGTGATGTGCTCTAGGTCACCCAGTGGCTTTCTATGCCTGAGCAGGGATTCAAACCCTGATCTCCAAAGGCATAGTCCAATGCTCAAACTGCTACACCATTCTAGCTTATTACTGAGGGTGAAATAAGGGAAGGTTGTTCAAAGTTTGGATAGTATGTGTCTGTACCATGTTAATTTTAAAACATGCTCCTGTTCATCTGGAGATGGACTCAGTCAGAAAAGTGTTTGAGTGGGCCTTCTTGTAAGGCTCATATGGCAAATACAGCCCTTCATGTTTTGTCCACACTGTATGTTTGCCAGAGAGGGTTAGTGAGAGGGTGCAGAAAAAGTAACTGAAGTGGCAAAGCTTGGAAACATTATGCTTTTAAACTACAACTCCAAGAATCCCTCAGTTGGCAAGGACAATCACCATATTATTTGAGGGAGTCTAGTAGTTGCAGTTCAAAACAGTAACATTTTCAATATCTTTAAAACTGAGGCTCTCACTCTTGAGGCTAGGACAACCTAGTATTGGCTTTTGAATGCCAACAGTTCAGAGAAAAATGGTACTATAGCCACAATTTCATTGCTCTTTTGTATCTCAGAGTAGATATGGAAAGAATAGTTGAAAATAGTCACTGAGTGGTTGAAAAGGGGATTTCCTAAGTGTTTCCCCCCAGTATTCCCCCCATGTAAGGATTTTTCTGCAAAAGACACCCTCACATTAGAGGGTTATTGGGGGGGGGGGTGTGCAGAAAACTATGTCCGTAGAAATCTTGTTTTAAATGGTTCCTGCACAAAAAGTGCACAAAAACTTCAGATGGTCCAAAGAACTGCAATGAGATTCTTAAATGTGGATGGCTACAGGAGACATGCAAACCCCTTAGCTGCAACAG
Organism: Sceloporus undulatus; assembly: GCF_019175285.1. Classification (NCBI taxonomy): domain Eukaryota; kingdom Metazoa; phylum Chordata; class Lepidosauria; order Squamata; family Phrynosomatidae; genus Sceloporus; species Sceloporus undulatus. The sequence goes on along the minus strand of NC_056525.1, from coordinate 39,833,649 downwards.
CTGCATTGATTGCCAATCCAGACACTTTGGCGGGTTACAGACCGCCTCTTTGCGGCGCTCTGCCACTGCCGCCGGTTAGTCCGCGGGGGAGCCGGAGTCTCCACATGGCACGGCTCCCATGCGGACCGAAAAAGAAGCTCCAAAATGGAGCTTTTAGAGTCGCGTTTGCAACGTAGCGAGGCGCCAAAGGACGCGACGCGTACGGCCATGTAGAAGGGCCGGCGCCATCTTGTACGGACGGAGTCTAGATGAGACGCCCCTTTTTAAAAATGGTCTAGATGAGACGCCCCTTTTTTAAAATGGGACGTCCTCTGGACGTCCCAAATGCCAGTTTGTAACCAGCCTTTAAATTGTACATGTTGGGAGAAAAATGGAATGTAAATTCAACAATTAAACAAATAAAAATTTAACATTACATATTAGTTAATTGTTTCTGGTTTTACATATTGTTAATCTGTGCAAGTGTTTAATGATTTGTAAGATGACTTAAACTCCATTATTGGGGAAGAGCTAGTCTATAAATAAAAATAGATGGTTGATTGTTGATTATGATGATGCAGTTTTCTGCACATATAAGTAGGGAGGGGTGCAGAAACTTCCCACACTGTAAACAGTCTTTGAAAACTCTGACATTTTTGCAGACATTCTCACACCGGGAAGATAATTTCTAAAGTTACTCATTGCTTTCTTCCAGAATGACATTAGTGAAGATCTACATCCTTATCCCAGAGTTCAGTCACTCAGTCTCCAACAAAGAGCTAGTGGCACAGAGAGTAATGTGTGGGATCCCTAGTTTCAGAAATTCCCCTTCTTGCCTTTGGGGAAAATATAAGGCAGAAGGGGATTTAGTGGAAAGTATGCAAAACACCAGCCAGTGTGGACATATTCTTACAGGCTGTTTCAGACTCTCCATGACTGAAATGCATTCAGCAGTCATGAATGCCTTCCCCTGGCAATACTTCAGCTAATGGACGGTGAAATAAAACCCAGCAGATTCCTGCCATGACAACACAGTTAAGCGTCCCAGGCTGCCAGTAGCATAAAGCTTGTATCTGTACCCAGGGCAAGACAGTTGGCTGTTTACTGGCCTAGAGTAATAAGCTGCTAAAGCCTCCAAAGGCATTTTTTGGCACCTGATTCACTAAGCCATAATAAAATACAAGTGATAGAGAAAGAAGAAGAAGAAATAGCCTGGTGGAACACAACCTGCTAAAAATGGATGTAATAGAAAATAACAAAAAAAAAAATGTGGTGATTCCATCTCAGCAGAGAAAATTGAGGAAAAGAGGAAAAACAGGTTTTCAGAACTAGCCTCAATACCCTGTTCCCAATTAAAGAGCATTAACTGTGTGATGATGTACTTGTGAAATCACCATAAAAGAGCAGAATTAGCCACACTTTAATTTGTGTTCATTCTTCCCATTATCTCTTTATGGGTGGGCATAAAAAGGACCTGCTTTTCTGTGCAGTTCCAACAATGTCTGCATTTGAATCCCTTTCTCTTTTCTGGCATTGATTGAAAGCTAGAACCTTCATGTCCTCTATATTTCTGCCCTTTTCATCTTGTCATATAAATAGCACCCATTCAGAAATGGATGATAGAAATTCAATGGCACTAAAACATAACCATTTCTTAAACTCACAACCAAATTAAAACAATTTCCTATTGGGTCGCTGTGTTAATCTGCCATAACAGAAACAACAGAGAGGCTTGTGGTAACTTAAAGTCTAACAAATTTGATTATGGAGGAAGGGGGGAAATGATAGCATTGCCCCCTAGACAAGATTTCTGATCCTCAGTGGAATTTCCCCTCAATCCCTAAATTTCTAGTAGAGAGTGAGACTGAAAATTGTTCACATCTGGTACTCACTACTCTTTCCTGTGTTCACATTTCCTTGGTAATTTTGCTTACTACCTTTTCTTGGGATGCCTCAAATGTATTTCTAAATGTTCAGCTAAAGGCTTAAATTACTCAAATGCTAGAAATTTGGAGACTGGAGAAAAATGTCATTGGAGGGCAAGAATTCTTACTTTGCTGAGTGTATATGCCTTTCAAGTTGCCTATTATCTGCCTGCAAGTTGCCTGTTGACTTATGATGACTCCTTGAATTTTAAAGGGTCCTCTTATACAAGGAATACTCAGAGGTAGTTTTCCCAGTTCCTCTGAAATATAGACTACAGATCAGTCACCTTACCTCAATACCAAAAAATGTTTTAGAATGGATTATACACTAGTCTGTCTGCAAGTATTTTGATGACAATAATAATAACAAATTGTTTATTTGTTAACCGCTTTTCCTACGATCAAAGCGGTGTACAATATCATTAAAAACAAACATTAAGAACAATTAAATATCCACATCTAAATACATATTAAAAGAAGTAAATTGAAACAAGATTAAAAACATATAACACATAATAAACTATTAAACCATGAATTACTATTTATCAAGACAACGGGGGGGGGGGGGGGGGGAGATGGTCTCAGACAGAATTGGGAGGGTAGGCTTGTAGGAAGAGATGAGTCTTTAGAGCCTTCTTAAAGGCTTTCACTGTCCCACTGAGGCAAATCTCTTCCGGTAGGGCATTCCATAGAGAAGGCGCCACTGCTGTGAATGCCCTTTGTTGTGTGATCGCCAGTCTCACCTTAGGGTAGCTAAGTAACGGTTTTCCTGTAGATCTGAGTGTGCGGGGAGGATTATGTAGGGAGAGGCGTTCCCTCAAGTAACCCGGGCCCAAGCCATTTAGGGCTTTAAAGGTGATAACCAACACTTTGTACTGGGACCGGAAACAAATTGGCAGCCAATGTAGAGATTTTAAAATAGGTGTTATATGTTCGGACCTCGATGTCCCCGTAATTAGCCAGGCTGCTGTGTTTTGAATCAATTGAAGTTTCCGAACCTGATACAAAGGTAGCCCCATGTAGAGCGCATTGCAGAAATCCAAACGAGAGGTTACCAGTGCATGTACTACTTTTTCTAGGTCCCCCCGGTCCAGACAGGGACGTAGTTGGCGTATCAGCTGAAGCTGATACCAGGCACTCCTGGCCATCGCATCTACTTGAGATGATAACTGTAGAGATGGATCCAGGAGTACTCCCAAACTACGCACTTTGTCCTTCAAAGGGAGTTTAATCCCGTCGAGGACTGGATGGGAAATTTCCCTGCCCGGGCTAGGGGAACCTATCATGAATACCTCTGTTTTCTCTGGATTCAATCTGAGTTTGTTTTTCCTCATCCAGCCCGTTACTGCCCCCAGGCAGGCATCCAGAGGAGAGATGCCGTCCTTAGTCACTGCAGCAGTCGGAGACATGGAGAGATAGATCTGGGTGTCATCAGCATACTGATAACACCGGGCTCCATGGCTCCGGATGATCTCTCCCAGCGGCTTCATGTAAATATTAAATAGCAGGGAGGACAAAATGGTGCCCTGTGGAATGCCCGATGTAAGCTCTCTTTTCCGAGAGCAGCTGTCCCCCAGCCTCACCATCTGGAACCTTCCTGAGAGATAGGACCGGAATCACTGGAGTACAGTGCCCCCGATACCTAATTCTCCCAGGCGTTCCAGAAGGATACCATGGTCGATGGTATCGAAGGCCGCTGAGATGTCCAAGAGCACCAACAGAGTTATATCTCCTCTGTCAGTGGCCAGACGGAGGTCATCGACTAAGGCGACCATGGCAGTCCCTAACTCCGTAACCGGTTCTGAAGCCAGTTTGAAATGGGTCAAGATAATCGGTTTCATCCAAGACTGCCTGGAGCTGAAAAGCAACTGTCCTCTCAATCACCTTGCCCAAGAATGGTAACAGGGAGACCGGTCTATAATTGCTCATAGATAGGGATTCAAGGGAAGGTTTCTTCAACAGAGGCCTTACGAGAGCTTGTTTCAAGGATGTTGGAATAGTACCTTCCCAAAGAGATGTGTTTATTATTCGATGAAGAGCAGATGTTATAACATCTCCTCCCTGCACAATCAACCAAGAAGGGCAAGGGTCAAGAGGGCAAGTCATCTTTCTCATGCATCCAAGGAGCTTGTCTACGTCCTCGGTACTCACAAACTCAAATTGATACAGAATAACCTTGTTGCCAGAGGCGCTGGATTCCTCTACTAAGGGTTCTGCTCGAAGACTGGCGTCAAGATCAGCCCCTATCTGAGAGACTTTGGCGGGTTACAGACCGCCCATTTGGGGCGGGCTGTACCCACCCCTTTCCCCGGTGTATCGGGACCTCAGTGGTCAGAACAGCAGCCGCTGAGGCCCCAATCCGCCGCTTTTCAGGCTGCGGGGAAGCGGCAAAACGCTGCTACTCCGCAGCCTGAAAAGGGGTGTCCCTGGGGCTTCAAGCCCCAAGGACCCCCCGTGGTGGCGGGGAGGAGGAGAAAGGGGCCGCTTGGCTCCTTTCTCCTTTGGTCCGTTGGGCGCAGCCATGTAAAGGCTGCGCCCAGTGGACCAAAACAGGAAGGAGCTCCGAAACGGAGCTCCTTCCTGCTCCGTGCTAAGGGCGCACTAGGCGCCCTGGCGCAGAGCGAGGACATCACTTCTGCGCCACCCCGTATATAGATGGCACAGTCGTGATGTCCTCATGGCGGCGGCTGTGTGGAACGGCCACCGCCATTTTGTACGTGCGGAGCACACACTAGGGTTAGGGGGTGCGGAAGCACCGCCCCTTTCTAACCCTAGTGCGCGCTCCGCACGCACAAAACGGCCTGTTTGTAATGGGCCTCAGTCAGCAAAGAAGTTGTTAAAAGCATCACAGCAGGCAATAGTTGGTTCCAGTAAAGGGTTCTGGGTGGCCGGGGTTTGAGTTAATTCCCTGACCACCCTGAACAGCTCTGTCAGGCGAGACTCTGCTGACGCAATCCATGTAGCACAGAACGCATCCCTAGCTGCACTGACTGCCACCCCGTAGGAACGTAACATGTTCTCATGGAGTGTTCTGTCAGATAATGTTTCCACCAGTAGCGCTCTAGTCATTGCGCAGCCCACTTCATTTGACGAAGATCTTCTGTATACCAGGGTCTTTTCTTAGGAGCGGGCCGGCAAGGACGCTTGGGAGCGATACTGTCGATAGCCCTGGTGAGATTCTTATCCCAGTTATCAACCAGGGTTTCGACAGCATCGCCATCATTCCCAAACATAAAACCCTCTAGGGCATCTTGGAACCTTTTGGGTTCCATCAGCCTTCGAGGGCGGACCATTCTAATAGGTCCACCACCCCTGAGGGGTTTTTGGATAGTGGCATCCAGTGCTATCTTGACCAGGAAATCGTCCGTCCATGACAGGGGGGAGATGGCATTAATTCCGACCCACGGACATTCTTGGACCGTACTGAAGACTACATCGAGTGTGTTACCAGCACAGTGTGTTGGCCCTGAAACCAATTGAGACAGGCCCATGGCTGTCATGGATTCCATGAACAACCGAGCCGCACCTGTTGGATCTGTTAAGCCGGCCTCGAAGGGAATGTTGAGGTCCCCCAAGACTATAAGCCTAGAGGACTCCAACACCAGCTCTGAGACCAGCTGTGTCAGCTCGGCCAGGGAGTCTGTTAGGTTATGGGGTGGACGATAAACCAACAGAATCCCCGTACTGTCTTTGGCTTTCAGAGTCAGGTAAATGCACTCGATGTGCCTCAGTTTCGGTACCGAGTTCCTAGTCAAGATGATGTGGCTTTTATGGACCACTGCCACTCCTCCCCCTCGCCCACATTCCCTAACCTGTTCTTTCAACGTATCCCCGGCTGGGAGGGCCTTAGCCCAGGTTAGGGCTAATGGATTGATCAATGGATTGATCAGGAGGAGCCAGCATGATTTGTCAAGAACCAGTCCAGCCAAACTAATTTTATATCTTGTTTTTGATCAGCTTGCTAGTTTAGTAGACAGTGGGAATGTTAATCTTTAAGCAAATCATTTCATAAAGTCCCCCATAATTTGGATTAGCAAACTGATTAAATGTGGAATAGATGAGAACACTGTCATATGGATCCATAACTGGTTGGAAACCCATACTCAAAGAGTCATTATCAGTGGTTCTATCCTATTGACATTGCTCTTCAACATTTTTTTTCAATGACATAGATGATGGGGTAGAAGAAATGCTTAGGAAATTTGCAGATGACACAAAACTGGGAGGGGTGCCAAAGACATTGGAAGATAGGAACATAATTCAAAAGGATCTCAATAAACTAGAAAACTGGGCAGAAATTAATAAAATAAAACTCTGTAGAGACAAAACCAAAATTCTAGGTTTAGGACACACAAAAAATTGCATAGGTATAGGATGAGGGATATACGACTCAGCAGTGCTACATGCAAAAAGTGTCTTGAGATTATTATAAAATGAACATAAACCAGGAGTGTGATGCTCCAGCAAAAAAGGGATTGCTATTTTAGCCTGCATTATAGAAGTATAATTTCCAGGTCAGTGGAAGTAATAATCTCACTATATTCCGTGCTGGTTAAACCTCATCTGGAGTACTGCTTTAACTTCTGGGAACCTCATTTTAAGAAGGATATAGACATGTTAGAGCAGATTGAGAGAAGGGCAATGAGGATGATAAGAATATGAGGAACAAAACATATGAGGAAAGATTGAAGGAGCTGAACTTGCTCACCTTGGTGAAAAGAAAACTGAGGGTGACATGACTGCACTCTTTAAATATCTCAAGGGCTGTCACAGAGAGGAGTGAGCAGGTCTGTTCTCTGCTGTTCCAGAGGGTAGGACCAGGTCTAATGGTTTTAAGTTACAGGAGAGTAGATTTTGATTGAACATTAGAAGAAATTTCTTGACAGAAAATGAGCTTTGGCAGTGGAAACAATTGCCTAGGAAGGTGGTGGGGTCTCCTTTGGATATCTTCAAAAAGAGCCTGGGCAGCTACTTGCTGGGGTATTTTATCTGGAGATGCAGTACTGTGCAGAAGATTGGACTTGAGTTACATGAGGCCCCTTCCAAGTCTATGATACTGTGACTGTGTGATGCCAGATAATGGTTAATGCAGAGATATCAAAGTGCTATCAAGGTGGTGGTTTGTGGATTATGGAGAGTTTACAGGTAAGAAAGAAACAGATGTAGCCAGTAGGCATAAATATGGTGCTGCTCGCTTGCACATTGGGGAAAGTTCCCCACTAATCCTCCACATCAGATATCGTAAGAAGCACTGCAGAAGATGGAGTGGGCTATAGTCCACAAAAGCAAATGCCACAATGAGATCAGTTTCTGAAAGCTGCATTTTAAGCCTACTTATGTATTTATTTATTCCACCAAGAAGTATTTAATGAAGAAAAAGAAAAGTAGATTTATTTAGGCCCTTAGGCTATTCAAGTGTTTTATTGGGCAACTGAAAATCTTTCTGTTAACCTCAGTATGTCCTTTCCTCTGAGATCACTTGTGAACTGAATTGACCATTCTGAACACAGTTATTGAATATGGGCATTCCTGCTCATCAATTGTCAGCCTGAAATAGTGTCTCTTCAAAGTTCCATTTTACTGCTTTAGTATATAGTACCTTGGTAGTCTTCTGCATTCACAGCTAGGTTAGAAGGGCTGTCAAATCATAAAGTGGATAAACCTCAAGATGGATGGTTCATCTACATTGCTCCCTTTGAAATTTGTATCATAAACTTGAACCTGGATAAGAAATTCCTTTTCTGTTTGAATGTAGTGATTACAACATTAATTATACAGAACTTATAATTAGGTTCATGTTTTAAAGGCATGGCTCCATCAGAGACTGGAAAGTGACAAATTACTTTACATGAACGCATAATTACTTAGTTACTTTACAGTAACAAATTACTTTACATGTCATTTCTATACATTAAATGTAAATACATTAAATTCAATAGCATTGCTTTTTGAGACACCATTTGTTTGTGGGAAGAAAGCAACAATGTTGGCCATGGGGGCCATCAAGTAATATTTTTAAAAGGTGCAGAATCCCCCAGCTGGTATAGCCACTTTGGCTGAGAGATTCTAGGAGTTGTAATTAATATATATATATATATATATATATATATATATATATATTTCCAAATTTAGTCTGTAGAGCTTAGGCTCTCAGTCTTGATGCCAGGACTTTACTTGTTTGGAAACAAGTATTACTCTTACCTTGGCTATATACAATGGGACCTTATTATCTGCTGGGGTTTGGTTCTAGGATCCCCCGTGGATAACAAAATCCATAGATGGTCAAATCTCATTAAATATAATGACATATCAAAATGGTATCACTTATATCAAATGACAAAATCAAGTTTTGCTATTTGGAATTTATATTTTTAGGAATATTTTCAAGCTGTGGATGCTTAAATCCATGGATAAAAAAATCCATGGATAAGGAGGGGCAACTGTATAAGATTCTTTCTACCTTTAAACAAAGTTTATGTGGCCACAGAACAGTGAAGGACCTTGTAGGTTTCCTCCCTCCTGTACAATACAGGAGATGTAGCTGGCTGGCACCCACACATCTTAGAATGGCTAAGTGACACAATGATCTAGTCCAGGGGTTGACAACTGGACAGAGGTGGGAGACCAATTTCCCCCGTTGATTCCACTACAGGCCAAACAACTCCAAGAACACAACAAAATACTTCTTTCCATCTCCCAGTCAAAATGGCTACTGGAATTATATTGCATCACTTTGGGTTGACATTTCTGGCCCGAATACGAAAGAAAAAGAAGGTACTGAAGGCAGGATGGCTGATGTGTTGAATGGCACTTTTGTATATTTCACAAGTTTGAATGGCTTTGGTTATGATTTTCAGATGATTTTCATCTGAAAATCCTGCCTCTATTTTAAAAAAAAATATTTAGGGGCCTGCAAAAGTAGGGGCCACTCTTTTTCCAACCTTCAATTAGACACTCTCTGGAAGTACTGTCAATTTTTGTTTGGGAGCTTTGGAAAAGGCTTCCATGGGCTGCCAATTATAATCAATTCTGAACATGTAAAACCTTATTTGTTTTAGGCGTCTAGTTTTGGCTTCTAGCTCCAAGTTAGCTGTGGTTGATTAGCTATTGCCAGTGTTGTTATCGCCATTTCCATCTTGACTATTGTATTACTTGTTTTTATAATTCCACTTTTCTTTGGATTGTTTTGATTTTATTCTTTTGCAAATAACTGGAAGATTTTCTGGATAAAGTTGTATATGAAGTTAGTAAATTCATATTGATAATGAGTTCATATCCACTAATCGTTATTGCTTTCAGCCTGACACAAATACTTCGGCTTCTTCATGATCATCTTGGCTGTGCCACAAGGCCTCACTGCATTTTGGGCAGAGGTGGGCAACTGTGGTACATCATGGGACCAATTTTGGTCTCTGAAATGCTCGAGGGTCAGCACAAACTGCCTGCCCCAAAGGAAAGAAAACAAATAAAAACAGAAGTAACTGAAAGTTTACCATGTTTATTTGTTTTATATTGAACACAGCTAGGCAACACTACCACCTATCTAGAATCCAAATTACTCCTCTTGGATGTGTCAAAAATGGCAGATCACCATTTTACTGGCCAAAAAAAGAGAGTAATTCAGCAGGTCTGGAGTTCATGCAAGCCCAGGCACATATTATGGCCTCTCAATTCAGACTGAGTTTTAGATCATAGAATCATAGAATCATAGAGTTGGAAGAGACCGCAAGGGCCATCCAGTCTAACCCCCTGCCATGCAGGAACTCTCAATCAAAGCATCCCTAACAGATGGTTTATCCTCCAAATATTTGAGCCTCCAAATTTTTGATCCTCCAAATATTAGATTTAGATATTTGAGTTTTAAATACATGATCCTCCAAATATTTTGGTCTTCAACTCCTAGAAGTTCAAGCCAGCATGGGCAATAGGCAGGTATTCTGGATTTAAAAACATCCAGAGGACCAAAATCTGAGACAACCAACATGTGAGAAAACAAGATCTCGCTGCACTGAGAAATTGTTGCCTGGAATCTCTTCTCCCTTCATCCTAGCCAGCAAACCACAGAAGGGTACACTGGAAATTCAGAGGACCACTGCTGAGTTTACAGCCAGAATGTACACATGAAAGAGATAATGTCTGTTTGAAACAGGTCCTCCCAGTTGTGGGTGTAATGGAGTCCTGGGACATTCCTGGGTGGCTTACCTAAAGTCTACCACCCTCATGAATCTCTGAGTATGTGAGCATCATGCTATTCATCTCTGCAAGTCAATGTTTTATTACAAAGGGGTTTCTGGAACAATGTAACAAGATCCTGTATTTACGCCATTATAGAATAATAGACTTTCTTTTGTATATATTTTGAAAAGATTGTCATCAATATAATTTTCATTACTGCTGCCTAGGAATCTGTTTAAACTGCATTCATCCATTTGCTGAAATTAGGTCTCATAATCTACTGAACAGCACGAATTAAAAAGAGCAATGACATATATTTTTTGTGCTGGAAGTGCATTTTAGTCCTTACTATCACCTTGCCAAAGTAAGACAGTAGATTATAATTAAGAAACTAGGTTATAGTTTCATAGGAAAAGAATATACAACTCAACTGGAAATCAGCCACAGTCATATACATACTGTGAATTCAGCTTCTGAAAGCGCCAGTTCTTCAACATGCTGAGAAAAAGTAGTGTCCTCCATTCTATCCTTGCAGCTTAATGGAAAGAAAGTGCCCCACTATAAAGTAATAATAATCATCATCATCTGTGTTATTGGTCTCTACAGTTGGTAAAATCAAAGTCCATCCTATGTTATTTTTCAACAGTCTGAATTGAAGCTATTAATACCCACCAGCACTATGGTACTATAGAGCTGGGTAAAGCACAAACATGTCAATTCTCCTTTGACTTGCTTGTTCTGACAGATCAAGTTCCAAATACAGCACTGCTAATTAAAGTGATGATTTATGGACTAGTGCTGGCCTGGGAGCCATCAGCTACTGACCTACAGCAAATATCCAGGGAAGAAACAAAATATTGTAGCCAATTGACAAATAAGGTACGAGTCCCTGGCACATAAAAAAAAAAGGGGGGGGGGTCTGCCATATCAGATGGCCTGAGAAGCACTGAGTTTCTCTCGACCGCAACCCTAGATGTGTTGAAAATTACAATCCCCATCAGCCCAGCCAGCATAGCCCTTGATTGAGGATGATGGAACTTGTATTCTGATGCATCTTGGGGAAAGCTTCTGTAATGAGAGTGAGTTCCACTGAACATCCTGAAGCTTTCTTCGGAGTACAGTATTTATCTGTTAAACCATGTACGATTCTTCTGATTCTCATTTCCTTACATCTCCTTTAGAGTTACCATACAGCAACAAGAGAGAACTTTTCCTTTGGGTTAGTGTTGCCAGGTATTCAAAATAACAGTAAAGGAAAATAGACTGACAATCAGGAAGTTGCTATTGACCAATCTGTGTTCCTCATAAATATGAAAGTATTCACTCCACTTATCCATGTATTTCTCTGTAATATTAACCTAGCATCTACATCCATAAATTACATGATGCACTTTTTAAATGAAGAGCCCACATCCTAAAATATGGGATTCTTTTGACATCTGATTCAGTCTGTATAAAAGAAAAAGCTTTCCAATCCTCACATAGTGTACATTCCTTATTATAAGAGACATATGTCGAACGCCTCAAATAAGAAACATCCCTTGCAATAAGGGATACTTGACAACCTTACTGCAGCCATATATGCAGGAGACCTACCAGGTCAGCAAGGACAGGAAGAGAAACATCTTGCATTTTCTGGCTAGTATTTCTGCTCTTATGTGAGAAACCTTTCTCCCTGCAGGAGTTTGTTATCGCAGGCAAGAAAGACAAGAACTCAGGCAGAACATTGCCTTCCTGTACCATGGCCTTGCAGGCTGCCTTTCATCACCCCAGAGGCAAGCCTGAAGAAACACTACTTGCTTATGGAAAAGCAAGAAATGATACAAGGCTCCCAGGGAACATACGGCAACCTGTGCTTGCCTCTATTATTCTCCTTCCCACCTCTTCCTGATTTGAGGGCAAAAGTAGACCTGATGACTCATAAGATCTCCCTGGCTTTGCCTTTCATAATGAGCTGCTCTGGGGAAAGGTATTTCCATAAAAGAGAATGTGTAACCCTTCCCTTCCAACTCCCTCAAAGCTACAATTAAATTGACTGGGGCAAAATTCACAGATGTAGCTGTATTAGTATGGAACATCTGTGAACAATGGGATCTTGCAGCACCTTTGAGACTAACTGTGCAAAAGAAATTGTAGCATAAGCTTTTGTAGACTTGGTCTACTTCCTCAGACCAGGTCTAGGAAAGCTTGTGCTACAACCTCTTTCACACAGTTAGCCTCAATGGTGCTGCAAGATCCCTTCACATACTATGGGAGAAGAGGGGGGGATGAACCCAGGACACATCCAGGCTGAGCTATCTGAAAACCTGCTGCTCTGACTTGCTCTATGTGAAAATGATGCTAGTGAGATAAAATAAGATTTTAAAACCTTAGTTGCAGAAATGATGCCTTTACTATTTGTGGGAACAGGCAGACTGCATAGCCACTCAGTTTGTATACCTGTCATTTGAATGCTGCTGCTGACTCATTTATTGGCCAGTAACATACCTACCATCATTTCACAGATGAAAAGTGGGGCACATGTGGTAAAGCAACATCAGAGTATGGTCAAGATGGCAAAAATCATTAATGAGGAAGAACTGACAGGTTAGGGGAGACTACAGTAGTTTCCTTTTGCTTGAGCCTACAGGTAAGGGCAAAATTCTGCCCTCTCCACTGTAATGCACAGGCTACCTCCCCTCCAGGATCACAAGCCCTTGGCATTTTAAACGCAGCTGAAAAAAATGAGACAGCAGAGGATTATTCAGGACTATCACTGTCAAATTGGGCCACTTGGAGAGTATAAAGTACACGGAGTGGTGGCAGTTGAAAGAATGTGATCCACAGGCAGATTTTGCATCCTCAGTGAAAGGAAGGAGTTATCTTACTGAACTAAGCCATTTTTTAAAAAATTCTCCCAAGTATATGTTAAAGTAGAGGAAGGCAATTTTGCTGTCTCTGAAGCCAATTATATTCCCCCAGGAATCCTCTAGGAGACTATAGATGAGTTGCCAAAATTGCCACACACACAAACACACAAAGGGAGAAAGAGAAAAAAAGAAAAAAAGTTTCTTGTGGTACCAGAGCTGTCTGACAGGGAAGGCCAAACATCTCATGAAACTACAAATCCCAGAATTCCAGAGCATTGAGTCATGGCAGTTAAAGTGGCATCAAACTGCTTTATATATGCAGTGTAGACACACCCTTAAAAAGGGATGTTGTAAAGCTGAAGGTACATAAAAGAGCTAGTAAAATAGTCAAGCCCTCTGTAAAAATGAGGTCACAACATTTTGGGTGTTTAAGCCTAGGAAGAAAGATAACTAAGGCATGATGTGTATAAAATGGCTAGAAAGACATTCTTCTCTTTCTTTCATAGTAGTAGAACCCAAGTCAGCCATGAAACTAAAAACCAAGAGATTCAGCACAGAGGAAAGGAGATACATCTTCACTCAAGGCTAAATCAAGTTGTTAGTCCCAGCTAGAGGAAACCTATTGAATTAGTGCAACTTGTTTATGTTCAAGTATTGTAATAATGTTTTAGAATTTATTTTTCATTTAAGAGAATTATCCAAGGTGCTGAAGCTTATCCCCAATATTATATAAGATCGCACTTTGTATCAACCGTTCCCTCTCCACTGGTACTAGGAGTCTCTACCCTGCATGGACATGCTTGAGTGGAGGGGGCATTTGTTTTGTATGTCATTTTGGGAGAGAAAATAGTTTTAAAGAGGCAATTGCTGCTCACCATAGTCACAAGTCAAAATTGTTTCAGAGGGGTATACCACAACTTTATTAAGAGGTGCTGTAGAATTTCTTAAAGGCAACAAAAGCACAGGCCTTTGGTTCCTAGCACTTGTCTTGGTCTGCTTAGTAAGTGTCTGTGTCCCTGCTTTAATCTTGTCTCTTCATGTTTCTTGTTTATATAATTAGTGTTGCTCACTTAGCATTTACATTTAGATTTATGCAGCCTTTGAAGATCTGCCTGAAATTGAACCACAAGAAACTATACACAGGGGTTTTTTACTTCTAAAGTAAGAGACAAAAAGAAAGAAGTTAGTAAGGAAGCAGAATCATGTGTTCAAACAAAAATCACGTTATACTCAATGATTTGAAATATGGATCCAAATATCTTCATACAAAATGCAGGCACCCTACACCTGTCAGATTGCCTGTCATCTCTTAGCCTATGTTCTTATTCTATGAAATAATGTGTTGGATGGCTCTTCCTATTCCTTACTTCATGAATTCAGTTAGATTCAAAACTGTGACCATAACAAGTTCCTGTTAGGTTGCAAACCTATGTTTCCTGGGATCCTATGTTCTATGTTCCTAGGTCAACAGCAGGCATAGGATAGTTGGAGAAAGAGAGATTATGATTGAGACCGAGAGAGAGAGAGAGATCCTCTTCCTTACAGGGGAAGATTCAACTTCTTAACATCCCTCCCAGCCACTATGGAAACATTTGTTGTTTGTTGTTGTGTGCCTTCAAGTCATTTCTGACTCATGACAACCTAAAGGTGAACCTATCATTGGATTTTCTTGGCAAGATTTATTTAAAGGAAGTTTGCTATTGCCTTCCCCTGAAGCTGAGAGACTGTGACTTGCACCCAATACATTGCCATGGCCTACCTGGAAATCAAACAATGGTTGAGTCATAGGCCAACACTCAAACTACTATGCCACATTGGCTCTTATGGAAATAATCCTGATTGCTTGTTCTCTGACATTGTGTAAAGAATGTTCTGTGGGACATGCCAGGAGAGGCTGCTGTGGGTCTGTACAGATCTACAGATGTGCCTTCAATCCCAATGAAAATCCACAAGAGAGGAGAGATGGGGGCAGAGAAGAGAGAATATGAGCAGGTAGGGAAAAAAAGAAAGAAAATATTGTCCCTTCTTGACTTGGGATGTGGCAATTTGTTGCCCATTCATATCCTCAACAAAGCACATAGAACTGCTCCTGTTGAGCATCTATGCACTACACGACAGCAACCTAAACATCAGCAACTCACTAATCTTGTCTTCATTAATACACCAACATTTCTATAAAACCAAGAACTTCACTATTTTCCTCTGCTAGCATCTGGAGTAAGTGGGTATGAAACATTGTTCCAAACTGGTAGGGAAGCTCTTATCTTCACACTCTGGAATTGCAGCCCCCTGCCAGCTGTTTTGCTAGCTACTCTTTTATGTCTTGTTCTGTGGAATAACATATCCATTTACAGCAGCATTCTTAGGCCATTCTTAGGGTCAGTTACAAAGCAGTCACCATTCAGTTAAAAACAACATGCCTCCACATCTTTTTTTAGGTCCCTTGCCAAGCTGCATGTAATATCTTAGCAATCATATTTTGGGAGCTTTTATAGAAATCAACATGCCCCTTTCTTTATTTTACTTTAATACACAAACCCCCAAGAAATACAGTTTTATCCAAAAGAGACCACTTCATGTAAATGATGCCCCCAAAATAGAAACATGTATCAGTACTTGTCTTTTTCTCCATGTCTCCTTACCTAAAGGGACCCAAGGGACCAAGAGCCTTCAAGCACTACACCACATGTGCCCTATATATAATGCATTGGGAACCATTTTGCATGAGGTATTCAGGTTTTTAAAAGTCTGAACAGCTGTTTCTGGATTGGAGGCCTTTTGGTTCAAGCCTCTGCAGGGACACATTTCTTCTTGCTGTGGAGGATAGATCTGCAACTTTGCTGTCAAATTCAATATACAGTAGGTCCTTCAATGAGATTTTTGGCAGCCATTTGCAGTACTATGAAAATATTGTAGATCCACTCAGATTTATATTTTTTGTGGGGTGGGGGTGCCTATGAGGCCATGTTCTAGAAGAGTTTTATTCCTGACATTTCACAAGCAGCTATGGCTGGCATCTTCAGAGAATGCTGGCATGGAAGAGTGGGATATATTTACTTTGTTGGCCCTTCAGTGAAGGGCAGGAGAGACTCTCTTGTGGCTTCGGGAATTTACTGCACACTGTGCAGCTGTGGACAAGTCTACATAGAGACCATCAAACGCAATGTTCAAACATGAATCAAGGAATATGAGAGAAACTGTAGACTGGGCCAGCCAGAAAAATCAGTAGTAGCAGAACATGTTCTAAACCACCCTGGGCATAAAATGCTCTTTGAAAACACAGAGATTCTGGACCATGCCAACAACTATCAGGTCAAAATGCACAGGGAAGCCATTGAAATCCATAAACACCTGGACAACTTCAACAGAAAAGAAGAAATCCTTAAAGTAAAAAAAGTTTGGCTACCAGTCCTGAAAAACACCAAAATCAAGACCCAGCAAATGCAAATGAAAACCACCCAGGCTGAGGGGGTTTCCCAGCAGACAATGGATCATTAATTAAATAGACACACCAAGGCCTTGCCATTCAACAACAGAACAATATGCAGATTGACATGTAAATCATTTCCTCTCAACCATCAGAGCATATATATCCCACTCTCTTCCATGCCAGCATTCTCTGAAGATGCCAGCCACAGCTGCTGGTGAAACATCAGGAATAAAACTCTTCTAGAACACAGTTTTATAGCCTGAAAAATCTACATAAAACTATGGATACCAGCCATGAAAGCCTTTGACTTCTCACTCAGACCTTCTCTCTCCCAAATTTACATTGAATGAATTGTTAGCATGTGAGGTTGATGAGACAAATGGATAGAATAATTTCCATCTTGCTTTAAAGAAGATCTACTTTTTATCAGAGATTATCACACACACATTTTTTGCCCAATCCGGGCATGGGCTAGGATTAGGGTGCAACAGGGGAAAATGGATGTTATCACACACGAAATTGCTGCTGCGCTGCCAGCCAACAACCACCCATACTCAAGCCACGCTTATCCCACCAATCAGCCAGCTCAGGGATGGGTAATGGTGGGCTGGCAGCACAGCAGCAATTACATATGTGATAATACCTGTTCCCCCCCCCATTCCGGACCAATCCCGTCCCATGTCTGGATCGGGCAAAAATGGCTGTGCGATAAACTCCATCCTCAGATGGCACAAGGTTCCTAGTGTTGTTCAGAATGTCGGTCTCTTCACAATTACCACAATTGCCACCTTAGTACTCAAATATCAAGAGTACACATCAACGTATTGTCTGGACATCCTTTAAAAACTGCCTAAACCGTTATTTGAGTGAGCCACTAGTCTTAATCCTGGCGCACAAAAACTTTTGAAAGAGTCCTGAAACCTGAATGCTTTACTCAGTAACCCACAAACCATACATGGTAACAGAAACATCAGGAGATTTGAGAAGAAACAGGGAAAGAAGAGGGATCTAGTTACAACTTTTTCCTTCAGCACTGGGTCCCCATTGACCATGGATAATCCATTCTTGGTTCTGTGGGCGCTTTCTCCAGGAATCATTTCCTCTTACACTTTTTGTATATACGTCTATGTAAAAGAGATAGATGGGGGGAGGGGTACAGAGAAAGTTTAACACTTTCATTTCTACTTATTCTACTGCCAACTTTTTTTCTGTAGTTCTGCCCATCATAGCCTCTGGTTTAACCCTCCTTTGGTTTCATCACTCTATTGACTTTGGTCCCAAAGTATCCTGGCTTTGAAAGTCTGCCAAGCAGCAAAAACACCAACATTAACTGAAACAATGTAGCCTCATAAATTTGAAGTGATCAAGAATCAATTGGTCCAATCTTTGGTTTCAAAAAGGACTTCTAACCCATCTTCAGTGGATCAGTTCTTGCAGTAAAAGAGACAATGGTATGCACACTATTGAAGGGTTCCTGAAGGACAAATAGCACTAAATACATCAAATCTCATGTTGCAAGGACAAATAAATAATCTAGTCCAATGATACTCAAAGTGATGATCCATGGACTGCTGCTGGTCTGCAAAACATTGAATGCCAGTCCATGACAAGTTTTCAGGAAAGAAAGAAGTAGTTAGTGGACTCAAGTATGGTGCCAGTCCCTGGTATATTTGCAATAACAACCTGGTAGTCCACCACTTGAGACAGTTTAGTTTAAGAAGCACTAATTTAGCCTATTTTTTTAGAATGTCCAGAAAATTCTGCTATGGCTGAAATGCATCCAAGTTGTTAACTGGGATTGGTTACAAGGAATACACAACTCCTTTGCTGCAGCAACTCCACATTTTTATCTATATGTGTTTTCTCTTATGATCTTTGTATCCATTAAGCCACTTAGAGTCTCAGTTTTGAGGGAAAGGTGAACAATACAATTCAATAGAACCTGACCTTGATGAAAATTCATTTTTATGTTCACAGTTAGACTGTGAACAAAAGAAATTTCTATTGTACAAGTTTTCCAAAAGAAATACCATCATTTAAAATCATTACTTGCAGACAATCTCTGAATCCTTGTACTCTCCTTGCAGTCTCCAAGTTGTAACTTACACTGCATAAGAGAGATCCATGTTGTTTTTTGGATGGGAGAATGCCAACCTGCTCAGACGAGGTTATGATCTGACAGTAATTAATAAGGACAATAAAATTATTACTGATTATAGTACTGACCCAAGAACAGTTCATGCCACTTGAAAGAGCAGTCATTCTCATTAAGAGTATTTTGTTTCCATTCGCTTGACTGAGTTTTAATCCATGCCAAAATTCTCCTTCTGCACTAGCCAATCATTCATTTCCAAGGATCCAGGACAGAGCTTTTCAGTAATGGTGCTTCTGTGTTACTTTAATAGCATAAATGGTGTGTGAAGGGCATGGCAGAGGTTCCACAAGCACTTGACTATCTTAGTTAGCACCAGACCATTGCCTTCCAAAGACAGTCTGGTCCAGATTTGATGACAGTTTACAATGAATTGTTGCTGTTCTGTCAGAAGGTCAAATGGACTTAATCCAGCATGGATTAGCTCCTTGTTTGAAATCATTAAGAGTTTCAGAATGGAATGCACCCCAGGCATCCTGGTGTTTTTGTATTTCTATTTTTTCAAACACCCCCTCTTGATCAAACCAAAAAATCACTGTGGATGAGGATAATCAATAACACTACACCATATTAATATGCAGGACTATTCTTTTCTTGGCACATGTTCCATCCTCTGCTGAATCCCAGATCTACTATCAGGGACAGCTCAGTTTCCCACACTGCCAGAGACTGAAGCACTAGAACATCTTTTCACAGGAAAAGAAGATATGTGGCAGAAGCAGCACCTTTTCACCCTTCCAGCCTCTGGCAAGGGTTGAGGGGGGGGGGGACAAAATTGACACTTCCCCTCAAACCTCCCAATGAGGAGAAAGAGGCAACATGGAACACAACTGTTATTAGAGCTGTCTGGTGTTTTTGAATGCCTGGCACCAAGGGATTATTTTCAGTATGTGGGCTGGCCCAGAACTATACCAATATGAGAAGAATTACTACAAAAATTACCTATGCATGTATATGTTGTTTCTGTCCTAAATATAAAGACTTTTTTTTAAAAAAAAATCTAGTATATTTTTATACCCCAAAAAAGTGAAATAATATTTTCACCGATTCCTAGAAAGAGGTGAGCAAGATGGAAAGGTCCAGTGCATTCTGAGTATCAACATTACTTCTCCACAGAGCTCACTGTTAATATATTACCATGTTTTCAAGCTATTCTAAGGAAGTCAGTTTAGGCCATGTAACTTGTGCAAAAAGATATAGTAATGGGTCTTGACAAGTGAGGAGATGACCTTTCATCTGTCAAGGGTTGTATGATGGCAGTGGGTAAGACCCAAAAGTAAAAAAAAATGTGCAAGGTCTCCCATTTTCAGTCTCTACCAGCTCCTGTTCTCCCTCACTTACAAATTTCATTCTTGTTTTGACCTTTTTCCAGTGCATTGCATAATCAAGGGCATTGGGCTTCCAAGGGGATAAAAGCTAGAATGGTAGAATGGTGGAGCTAGATTATGCCTTGGAACAGCAGATGTCAGAGGGGACATATGGCCAAGAAACAACAAGGAAATATTTGCTGATACTGGTTTGGGAGAACATAGATATTTATGAACTTAGGGTAGTAAATGGAAATCTAGCTTGTACTGTACTGTTCCCAATGCTTAGCATGATAATTTTTCAACTACCATTCTCTGTTGATGCCACACAATCTGCAATCTTCATCATAGTATATAGGGCATACAGGCAATTATGAGCCGGAAGATTGACATAATTATGTAATTATGCAGTTATCCTAAATCAATCTTTCACACTCATCTTGCCAGAGATTCCAGAAAAACAGTCCAAGAATGAAAAACACTGAGTTTGGAACTGGAAGTAGCATTGATATTCAAACCACTAGTGGAAGAGATGATTCACTAATTTTCAAGTGCTTCAGAGTCTTCCATTGTAGGGAGAAAAATGTATAAAGTATGGGGAATCTGCATGTCTTTTCCTCCTTGTATACAAATCTGCACCATGAGATTTCCACTGGCATATCACCAACTGAGACCATTAACTCATGATGCTTGTGAAGTCAAAGGCTTTCATGGCCGGGATCCATAGTTTTTTGTGGGTTTTTCAGGCTATGTGGCCATGTTCTTCTAGAACATCTTCTAGAATATGGCCACATAGCCTGAAAAACCCACAAAAAACTCATGATGCTTGGTCATATAATTTTTCTGGAAGCAAAAATGTGAAAATATTTTTGCAAAAACTCTGTCTTTGTTGAGTCAAAAAAATGGTCTCTTTATGCATCTTTTACAATGTTTTTACACTGAGCTGGGATAGTGAAGGGCATAGAGTTCAAAGGGGATGGGCTTACCCTTTGGTTCTTTTTGCTTTACCCATGGATTATGCAGCATCAGATCCTACTGACAAAGGAAGCAAGGAGCAGCTGTGGGGTTTTGATTTCTGTTTGTCATCAGTCAGCTGGGTCTGTACAGCTGCTGGATCAGGACTTGTATTCTATAATGGGCTAGATGAGTGCCAATAAACTGAAACTGAATCCTTAATAATATAAAGGTTCGATGGACTGGTGGTTCCTGGGCCTGGGAACTAGGTAAGTGGCCCACTCTAGATGAACATCTCTGAGGAAGGAGATATGTAGTATGGAAATACTCCAACATCTGTCTCTGTCTCTGGAGACCTAAGTAGAAGCCATGACTCTGAGTGCTTACAGTCAACTTCAAATACAGCATCACCTATAACCACTTCTGATCAGGGACAAACTACTCACAATAGTACAAGCACTAAGATCTTTCCATTTAGATAACTGTAAAGCACTTTAGATAGGACTACCCTTGAAGATGTCTTGAAAGTGCACAGCTAGTGCACAATACAGCAGTAAGATTGCTGAGTGGAGTATCATACAAAAGAGAGGAGAAGGAAAGGAAAGGAAAGGAAAGGAAAGGAAAGGAAAGGAAAGGAAGAGAGTGATTACCATCCAAGAGAATATATACCTCAACAAAAAGAGACTTCCTCACTGCAGCTTTAACGTATCCCTCCATCATTTCTTCACATGGGGTCACACTTGTCACACAGACCCTGGTTACCCATTTTAATTTCATGTTTGTTTGTTTGTTTGTTCTCAGCTTAACTCCACATTAATATATTCATTTCCATCCAAAGCATGTGTTAACGAGGGGACACCATTGCTGAGACAAATGATATTACTCTAGGCTAGAAAAAGAGACAGAAGCACTTGTTTCAGAAAGGTCAGATGAAGGTTAATAAGATTATTCTGTTTGCTGTTCATGTGAGAACTATATATGTGCAGATATAAAAGGTTGTCAGTAATTGCAGCTGCTAACAGTGGGTTTGATTTCCTCCTTGCACAGAGAATTGACAAAATGTTGAGAAAAATGGATGAACTCCCTCTCCCTCCCAAAAAATCTCTCTGAAGTCATAGATTACTAGATGTTGATCCTAACCAATGTATCACAAAACAGTCCTAGGCCAATCTGTTTCCTCACCCCCTCACCCACTGCCTTTTTTCCAGCTGGTAAAACACAATACCTAAGGACAATGGTCATATCATGCCCAGACACTGGAAATGCATTACTCTTTTTGACTAGAACTCCCAGTATCCCACAGGTAGCATGGCTACCAGGGGATTTGTGGAATCAGTGGATGAGATCCTGCGATGCAGAGAATAGCATTAACACTGTGGTGATGGAACCACACTACATGCAACTCTACAACTCCCCACTCAACAGCCCCTCCAGACTCACCATTTATCTGGTATACCCCCACCCCAGACCATTCATTGGCTGGTGGAGATTAGAGCAGTGTCTGGCACACTGATAACCTCATTTGCTGAGATCCACAGGGGTCCTCCAGAGGTCTCAGTGAATTATATCATCACTCTGTGTCTCACTACAACAAAATAGCCAGATGTTTACCCAATCACTGACCATTTTCCAGCAGCCACTGAACAGTCTTGGGGAGGGTAGCAGCAGCTAAATGATGAGGGCTTTGGACACTGGAAATGGCCTTGAACATTGCAAAGGGAGGAAGATAATACCAAACTCCAAAATGGCAGGGGGTTGGACTGGATGGCCCTTGTGGTCTCTTCCAACTATATGATTCTACGATATTTACATGGGCATGTGCAGGACCTCCTCCTGCTTACTGGATGCAGGCCAATGTCTGAAAAGTAAGATCTGGTATGAGAACATGTACTTCTTTGCCATCTGATATGGAAATTAGCAGGTAGAGTTCATATGTTTCGCTGACATATTGTGTGATATCAGACTAACTAGACACTCCATGTGTTGTCTTCTTAATGAAAACTGTGCATCAGGGTGGTAAAGCTGGTAATTTGCCTTAACCCTGAGATGTAGCATAAGTCAGACAATTTTCAGTTTCTTCTTCATATTTATTCTAAGTTCAATGAATGTACTGAAGATGAGAAACGATGGCCCGTTCCGGACAGGCGTTTAGTGCGTCCCAAGGACGTACTAGGGTTAGGAAGGGGCGTCACTTCCTGACGCCCCTAACCCTAGTACATACTGGGTATGTACAAAATGGCTGCGCCCATTCCACACGGGCGCCGCCATTTTGACATAGTGAACGCATAGCATCCACACGTCGTGCAGTGGAAATGATGCCGCAAGTGCGCCATTGGGCACTTGCAGCGCCACTTCCGGGGCGCAGAAAGAAGCACCATTTTCGGGCTTCTTTTTGCTCCGTGAGGGAGCCGCGTGGTACAGAAGCTGTCGAGCAACCGGCGGCGCCGGCAGACCACCACTTTCAGGTGGTCTGTAACATGCCCCAGTCTTCTTGAGTGCTGAAATCTGCACTTTTCAGAATTTTGCAACTTTGTTCTCAACAACAACAAAAAAATGAGTAAAGTTGTGCACAAAATACATATGTTACAGGAATATGCATAAAAACACATCAGGGAAAGATTGCTTGCAAAAAGTATACACATTTGTATACAAATATACAAAATTACTATATTAGATGACATGAGCAGACAATGTCTATAAATTTTGCTATGTACATTTTGTTTACCAATTTGCACAATGGAGAGATGGACTACAAGGGAGGAGGATGAAATGGGCTGCAGTATGTTTAAGATAATGGAAACTGAAATCTGAAATAAGGCTGTGCTCACTTTCACTTGTCACCTTTTTTGACCAACCTATCCTATCTCATTTCCTCTGTTCTGACACAATGGGCTGCTGGAATTTTGTTACAGAAATTTGTATGTAGCATATCACTGCATCAAGACTGGGTGAATCAAGCGAGAGAATTATCACAAACAGCAGTGTGCTAGGCATGAGAATCTTTGTACTTCTACACATCAAAGAGGAGGCTGATGCTGGATTGTATAGAGGGAAGAAATGGTACAGTCAGGTTCAAAGGAGAAGCTGAGCATTAGAAGTTTGAAAAAATATTATCTTAAGAATATGAGCAAACTCATATTGCTCCAAATCTCAAGTGCATCCTACTATATAGGTAACAGCTGGCTCCCTTGCTATTGAAAATCTGCCCCCAATAGGGTCTTCTTTCAAAAATAAAATAAAGGAAAACCTCCATGGGTGTATATTGCATTGTATGAATGAGAAGTGCTCATCCTTCTTGGCCAAAAGGTCATTCCAATTTGCACAGCTGAGATCTATCGTACTTGGCTTCATTCTCACATTGCCAGTCACTTGGAGATCTTGCTAAGCATCTACTCTCTGAAGACTGCAAATGACAAAAAATGTGAATAGCATAACTTTGATTTCAATTCTACTTGAAGTTCAGGATATATTTGCAAAGCCACAAGCTGTTATATTTTTAGCCAAGCCAAAACTCTTTCCCTGCTATCATGCCTTTTCTCTCCTTTTCTTCCCAAATGATTTCTCTAAAGATTAAAGTACATTGTGTAAAACTTCATAGGTCAATTTTTGGATGTTTGTTTGACACCAGTAAAACGAAAGTAGGAAATAATTAACTTAAGCATCATCAGACAACAGAAGGCAAACTAATACCAGCAGCAGAATCCAATTGGCAGACAGCTTGTCACTCCTTTACTAACCAAGAAATGGTCTGTTGATTCCTTCTATCAATGGTGATACAGTGCCCATTTTTATAAGCACTCTAGCAGCAGACCTACTAGAGAGAAACTGTTTGTTATAGGAAGGCACAGACTAAACTCCATGGAACAGATTCTGCAGACTGGGGTGGGAATTGATACACTACCATGCCTAAGTGACATTTTCTATTAATAGGGCTAGTGGATTTTTGCAGGGGAGGGAGAGCAATGCTGTGGAAAGTGGGGGATGGCTTCCCCCATCCCATTGGTCTTGCTTTAATAAACTGAACTCATACTAAACTTGGTTTTGTGAAATGCAGAGAGTGAATTTTGTTTTATTTTAGACACTGGTCCTATATATTTATTTATTTAGTTACTTACTTACTTACTTACTTAAAAATGTATACCTCCACCCTTTATCATGCAATCTCAGCAAGTAAAATTGCTATGAATTGATTGAAACAACTTCAAAGCAGTATAAATAATTCAAATAGATTAAAAATCTATAAAACATATTGACAAGTTAGAAACAGAAAAATAGAAAACCATGTGTGTACACATATTTATTTATTCATAATTTATATCCTGTCTTTCTCCCAAGATGGGACCCAATGTGGTCCATGATATATGTCAGTATAAAATGCAGTTAAAACAATGGATAATCATTAATTTTCCTATTATTTCTACAAATATTTCGAGCGAAATCAGTTAGGCCTAACAGGCATCTGTGAAGAGATATGTTTATTTACTTGGTACCAATTGGGCCTCCAAAGGGAAGGCATTCCACATCCAAGGTGACACCACTGACAAAGCCTGCTTCCATGTCCTCATACTGCATATTTAACTCAGTAGTGTAACAGAGAACAGGGTCTCTTCAATAGCCCTTAGTGTTCAGGCAGGTAAAGATAGGGAGAGGGGATTCCTTCAAGTAATGAGGTTTCAATCTATTTAGGGCTTCAAATATCATTACAAACAGCTTGAATTCAGACTAGAAGTGTACTGGCAGCCAAGGTCTTGTCATAAATATAGGATGCACCTGAGCATGAGGAGATATGGTAATATAGGCCTGTTACAGACAGCCAAAATAAAGTTGCTTCGAGTCACAGTGGAGGTATGGTATTTCATTGATGCATGCGTCCTAAGAGTCCAGAGGTCGCACCAAAGCCACGCTCCAGCCCTAAGGACTGGAGCATGGCTTTGGTGTGGCTTCTGGACTCTTAGGACGCATGCATAATTGAAACACCATACCTCCACTGTGACTCGAAGCAGCTTTATTTTGGCTGTCTGTAACAGGCCATAGTAAGAACAAATTAGAAACTCTAAATCAACTAATATTTGTGAAAGCAGTGGTGAGTTTATATCATCAACAGTAGCCATGTTAGGATGACAGCTTACATATCTCCAAAGCCAAATATGATAAAGACTCCTGAAGCCCTCAGGCTCTCCCATTTCATTTTTTTCTTTAGATTAAAATGTTTTCTATTCAATATAAAAGCATTTTATTCAATATAAAAGTGTGTAATAACATGTACACACAATTTACACAAACATAAACATACAAAGACAATTTAAATTTCTCCCCTCCCACTTTTATTAAAAAAAGAAGAAAAAGAGAGACTTCCCACTCCTCTCTAGCTGAAATCTAAATATATTTCTAAGCTTGTCTTCTTTTCTTTCTTACCAATTATTATTCATCCTATTTAATCCTATTGCAAAGAAACCCATCCTTTCTATAATGATAGTAATGGTAATAATAATAATATAGCATTACTAATAGCAACAACAACAGTAATAACAGAAGTCATAATAATTTCATTTTTTCAAAGGAATTTTTTTCTCTCTCAAAAGTTTTCCAAATTAACTCAACCTTTCTTCAAAATCCAGTGGTTTTGACCCACAATCTCTAACCACTCAGGTGACCCCCAAAACGATGGTAAATGCCTCCAAAACCTGAAAACTGGATGAAAACAAAAGTGGAAGTGAAGGCAATTGAGTGGCATGATCAAGAATGGGGATGTGGACTATGTAGGGTCCAGAGGGAAGAGTCTGGGGAGATGGACCTACCCCTTTGTAATTGTCTGCCTCTGATTTAAATCAATACATTGCCGTCAGAAATAGGAGAGATGGATACAGTCCTGTTTCCCCCATTTTATGTGTTCACTACTCCTTTGGAAACATCTGGCACTTTACAGACCACCCAAAAGGGCAGTCTGCCGCCCCCCCTTGTTTTCTGCGCGAAGGAGCCGCAGTGGACAAACCACGCGGCTCCTCCATGCAGCAAAAAGCATGCGAGATGTGCGGACGCTAGGCATCCATCACGTCAAAATAGCGGCACCCATCTGTATAGGGTGCCACCATTTTGACGCCCTCGTTATGTGCGAGGGGCAAGGCGCGTCAGGAGGCGCCGCCCCTCGCACGTAACAACGGCGCCCAATAGTGGCCGTCGGGAACGCACCATATGATATGACAATGGTTAGATTGCCTAAATGGATAGGAATGGAAAGCTGCTATAAATCCAGAGACTTTACGTGAATTGAAAGTTGAGCTCCTTAATTGAATCTGCCTTAGGTTTATATAGGAGCTAGCATTATAAACAACACACTCACTGTAGAAATTCTGCTCCTCCAGAGTTCAACTGCTATTAATGTTTACTGTGGTGTGCTATGAATGTAGGCAATCAAGTACCAAAGAAAATCTGATGTTTCACACTTACTTACACAAAGCTTTAGACAGTTGCTTCCATATATGTCACGAAAAAGCATTCCCAAAATTACAGCAATGTCCACAGTATCTCGCTTTTCAGCTTCCCCTTGCTATCCTCTGGCAGAATTATTATCAGCCTAAATTATATGTGGGTCTGTTAGAGGATTATTTGTCCCTACACAGTTAGTCTTGGGTTGTGACAGGCAACACTTAAGAATATTTTCGTGTATGACAGCAAGAATATGAGTTTGGAATGCATCACTTCTGAACACTTAATGTGGGTTAGAAAGTGTAAAAGAGACATTTAAAAGAAACTGAATGTGCATTTAAGCTCTTGGACAATTTTTACGTCAGGCTTGGCCAACACATGATCTGTGGGTTGCATGAGTCTGCAGTTATTTTTTTATACAGCTCCCCAGGTCTATGCTACAGGAGCTGCTATATTTGCTCCTGTGAGAACAGCAAAAGGAAGACTACATTTCTTCTAAACCAAGGAATTAGATCCACATATACCTATTTAAAAGTAGCACTGCACTCCCAGAAACATGATTTTTCCCCTCAGTAAGAATACTTTGTTTCATAAATAGAAAAAAAAATGGTAGAAGCAGCAGTAAATACAGCAGCAGTGGCAAGTGGGGTGTTGAACCTGGTTGGTCTGTGGTGTGCTCATGCATCTCTTGACACCCTGGAGATGTCCACTCCATTCCAGATAACCATAGAATCATAAAGTTGGAAGAGACCACAAGGGTCATCCAATCCAACCCCCTGCTATGCAAGAATATACAACCAAATCTCTCCTGACAGATGGCCATCTGGTCTCTTTTTAAAACCCTCCAAAGAAAGAGATTCCACTACTTTCTGAAGAAGTGCCACTGTCAAACAGTTCTTACTGTCAGGAAGTTCATCCTAATGTTGAGGTGGAATTTCTTTTCCTGTAGTTTAAATCCATTGCTCTGTGTCCTAGTCTTCGGAGCAGCAGAAAACAAACTTGCTCCATCTTCAATATGACATTCCTTCAAATATTTAAACAGGGCTATCATACCATCTCTTAACCTTCTCTTCTCACAAGTAATGAACTAAATAACAAAAATAATGAAACGAATAATGATTGTTTTATATTTGATGTTGTTATGTGCCTTCAAGTAATCTCCTAAGACAACCCTTCTAGTTTTTTCAGCAGAATTTATTCCAGGGAAGTTTGCCATTGCCTTCGTCATAGCCTGAATGAGCACAACTTGCCCAAGGACCCCTAGTGAGTTCCATGACCAAGCAAGGATTCAAACTCTGTTTCCCAAAGTCTCAGTTCAAAGCTCAAAAGACTACTCTAGTGTTTCTCAAGCTATCTGACTTGAGTGACTAATATATTTTTTCTCATAATATGACAGGGACCAGTACACTATCTGTGCTTATTGCTTATTCTTCTGGAAACTCTGCTGACCAGGCTTACAGGCTGGCAGTGTGTCCAGAGGCCACTATTTTGAGTGGCATTGCAATACAGTACATTGGCGCTGACATATTTCTCTCAGCCTTGAAAAATGTGAAAGCTAATTTAAAACATTACTTGTAAAACAGCCTAGATATTTGGGCTGGATAACTGTTACATGGATTTTATTCCAAAATTTGAAATTCTCAGTATATTTAATATACTTTTTACAAATCTTTCTCTCTCTCTTTTCCCTTCCCTTCCCTTCCCTTCCCTTCCCTTTCCCTTCCTCCTCCTCCTCCTCCTCCTTCTTTTTTTTTTTTTTTTTATTTTTTGAGAGTGCAACAGAATACAAAAATGTTTCAGTTTGAATGAAAGAATACTTGGCGGGTTACAGACCGCCATGAAAGTACGTGCAGAGCACGTACAAGGGTTAGGAAGGGGCGGTGCTTCTGCACCCCCAACCCTAGTACGTGCTCTGCGCGTACAAAATGGTGGTGGCCGTTCCACACGGACACCGCCATGATGGCATGACGAACGCGCCACCTCCAAACGAGGTGGCGTGGACGTGACGCCATCACTCTGCGTGAGGACGCTTAATGCACCCTTTGCACGGAGCAGGAAGGAGCTCTGTTTCGGAGCTCCTTCCTGGTTTGCGTCACTGGGCGCAGCCTTCAGATGGCTGCGCCCAGCAACGCAAGGGAGAAAGGGGCCAAGCGGCCCCTTTCTCTTCCTCCCCGCTGCCGCGGGGTGTCCTTGGGGCTTGAAGCCCCAAGGACACCCTTTTCCAGGCTGCGGGGAAGCGGCGGATCGGGGCCTCAGAGGCTGCCGGTCTGGCAGCTGAGGCCCCGATACACCGGGGAAAGGCGCGCCTACAGGCCGCCCTAAAGGGGCGGTCTGTAACACACCCTTAAAACCATTTTCCTGTTACATTTTCCAACCTAGAAGCAGGGCTGAATGAGGCTATAATTTGTATCAAGATTAGGAGGCTCTTTAGAATTATCAAAAATATATATTTGTATGTCATGTTAAGTCAAAATAAAAAAAATTAAAAATGTATACTATTTTAACATTAATTTTGCTTACTCCCACTGTTAGGTTCCTCAGGTCCTGCTCTCAAGCAGCCAAACGTCTTTGGAAAAAGTCCAGGGAGTGGGCCAGTTTTATCCATTATAAATTCATCCTTTTATCCTTTTCACACGCCCTGTCTATGGCAAAACAGAATCTTTATAAATCATTGATCTGCACCAATGAGAGGTGCCCTCAGCGTTTGTTCTCCTGCTTCAACACTTTGCTGAAACCTTCTTCTCCCCTTGTCTCTTCATTATTTTCCCCTACTTATTTTACCAACTATTTCATCACTATGATCAACACTATTCCATCTGAGATAGTTCTTCCTGATTTGTCTTCTACCACTAATCTTCTGGTACCTTCAACTAAAAACTCTCTGTGTTTCCTCCTGTTTCTTTGGACAAATTCTCTACACTGCTGAACTCTTCCAAACCTGCAACCTATTCTCTTGATCTAATTCCCTTTGTCTTCTAATCTATATAGCCCCTTCTTTTCTGCCCTTGCTTCTCTATATCTTTAATCTCTCTCTTACTATGGACTCCTGTCCTTTGGACTTTAAACTCATTTCCCCAATTCTGAAAAA
Source organism: Sceloporus undulatus (assembly GCF_019175285.1). Classification (NCBI taxonomy): domain Eukaryota; kingdom Metazoa; phylum Chordata; class Lepidosauria; order Squamata; family Phrynosomatidae; genus Sceloporus; species Sceloporus undulatus. The sequence goes on along the minus strand of NC_056525.1, from coordinate 39,803,364 downwards.
AATCTTCTCTTGACCTCTCTTCTTTGTCTAACTATTGTCTGATTTCTCTTCTTCCTTTTCTTTCTAAGGTTTTGGAATGGGTCATTTATTCTCGCTGTGTTGAGTTTTCAAAGCCAACTCCATTCTAGATCCCTTTCAGTCTGGTTTCCGCCCACAGCATTCTACAGAGATGGCCCTCACAAAGATCTCAAATTATATTTTGCAGGCCAAGGCAAATGACCTTTACTCTGTTCTCGTTCTTGATTTGTCTGCGGCCTTCAACGCCATGAATCACTGTCTCCTAGTTGATGTACTTTCTGACCTCAGGTTCTTGGACTCTGTTCTTGATTGGTTTAAATCGTATTTGTCAAGAAAGATCTTTTGCAGTGGTCACGGGTGGTCAGACTTCGTCCTCTGTTCCATTATCTGTTGGAGTTCCCCAGGGCTCTGTTTTGGGTCCCCTACTGTTCTCTCTTTACACACTGTACCTAGGAAAACTTAACAGTTCTTTTGGTTTTTCCTATCATCTGTATGCTGATGGCACTCAGCTGTATCTTTCCACCCCTGACCTTTCTCCAGGGTTTGAACAGCAAGTTTCATCTTGTCTTATAGCTGTCTCTCAGTGGATGTAGCAAGTTCAACATGTCCAAGACAGAGCTTCTTGTCTTTCTACCTAAATCCACCCTTCAATACTCTTTTTCTATTTCTGTTGACAACATCTCTATTTGACTGGTCCAGGAAGCCTGCAATCCTGGTTTCATTTTTTGATTCTTCTCTGCCATGTATCCCCCAGATCCAGGCCACAGCCAAGTTCTGTAGATGCTTTCTCTACAATATTACTAAAATCTGTCCATTTCTTTTGGCCTCTACTGCCAAGACTTTGATCCATGCTCTGGTCATCTTGCAACTAGATTATTGTAACCTCCTTCTGGCAGGGCTTCTTTTCTCTCATCTCCGTCCTTTAATTTCTGTCCAGCATTCAGATGCACGCATTATTACAGCCACTTGCCGCTTTGACCATGTTCTCTTCTATTATCATACCTTCACTGGCTCCCCTTCCCCTTCCGTGTATGTGTGTGTGTGTGTGTGTGTGTGTGTGTGTGTGTGTGTATATATATATATATATATATATATATATATAATGAAATACATTTTTGTTTTTATGTATTTTATTCCAGTTACATAAACTGATCAAGGAATGTCCATCACTGGACAGTACCCAAATATAGGCCCAAAACAGATGGGCACCATGTGGTGTGTGTTGATGATGTCACGCGTGCACCATGTCCAAACAGTGTGGTGCACGCATGACGTCTCCGCGCCACCCCAGGCAGTTTACGGCGGCCTGATGGCATCGCTGCAAGAAATTCCAGAATGGAGCTCCTTTTGGGAGCGGATTGTTCCCGCGACAACCGCACGGCCATGGGAACAATCCTGAAAAGAAAGGGGCCGCTTCTTTCTCCTCTTTAGTGCCAGGCTGCAATGGCTGCCTAAGGTGCAAGGGCACTCCTTTTCTAGGCCAAAGAGAAGCGGCATTTTGCCGCTTCTCTTTGGCCTGGAAAAACGCTAGACTGGGGCCGCAGGGCTGCCGGTGAGGTTGCCCTGGCCCCAATACAATCCTAAAGGAGAAGCTGCAGGCCGCCCTTTTGGGGCAGTCTGTACTGCCCCATAGTTAGTAGTTAATTAATAAGCAATAATAATAATAGTAATAATAAAATATTTATTTATAACCCGCCTCTTCCATTTGGGGATCAAGGCAGGTAACAACAGAGTTTATGATACACAATATAAAAACAATAAAACCCACAAAACCCTGACCTAACCCTCTCTCCCAAACTATAAAATTAACATAAAACATGATTAAAATATATAACAATACAATACAACAATCAAAAGCTGAACCCTGCATTGTGGCTCAAACTCCTTAGGATATCTAAGTGAAGAAGGGAGAGGATTTTGTGGCCTTGTTAATAGAGTCGCCAAAACTCAGAGCTCCTCCTGATTCTCCAGTTTTCATGGGTCATCTCTAGGCAAGAGATGAGAGTGCAAATGCTCCAATTTTGCTGGGCTCTGCTCCAGGCAAAGGAAAAGGCTATATACAGTTGGCCCTTGGTATCCATGGGGGATCCATTCCAGACCCCCACCACACAGATACCAAAATCTGTGGATGCTCAAATTCCATTGTCCCCCATTGTGGTATGCCCACATGGCCATGCCACCATTAGGGAAAATGGAACTTCAATAGAAGAATGTATGGGTGGCCATGCCACCATTAGGGACAGCTCCCATTGTCCCCAGTGGTGGTGTGAGCCCACAGCCATGCCACCATTAGAAACAACAAAAACAGGACTTCAGGTGAGCCTCCATTGTCCCCAAAGGTGATGCAGTTGTTTGCACACACCGCCATTCACAACAACGTGGGTCTGCTGTCAGCAGATGCTTGAATCTGGGGAATGGCTAGTCCATGGATACCAAGGACAGATTATCCAAATCTCCAGTTCAGATAGCAGAGTAGGAGCTTGCTACAATTTCCAAAGATTCATTCATTGGTTGCTGCAACTTGCAGTGGATACTCCTGGATCTATATATTTGCTTAAGTGTCTTCCTCCTTTCTTTTCATTCACAGTGGCACCAGGGCCCACTCTCTGCTCTTTTCTGCATCCACTTTCTGCTAGAAGCAAGTAGGCTAGATTAAGTGCTCTTTATCTTGTCTTCCTAATAAAAGAGAAATAATAATCTCCTAATTTCATTTTGATCAGAGAACAGCCCCTTTAACTGAGGGGATTATTGCACAGCTAAATAAAACATCTTATTGCTACCAAATTCAGTCTTTATTCGGGCTGCATGCTGGTGTTATTGCACAGCTTTTTTCCTCAAAACCTCCATCCGACTTTGAAAAATGGCCACTGAAGTGAGTTCAAGGATCCGCATTGGAACTGGGCTATACCAGAATGGCGGTTTTGAGGAGAAAAGCCATACAGCCCAAATTAACATTGAACTTGGCAGCAGTAAAATGCTTTATTTGGCTGTGCAATGATCCTGTAATATTTCTTTCTTAATTTCCAAGCAGGAAAATATTTTGTATATTACTGTGTGAGTTTAAATGGCAAGTTGTGAGCAGCTTTGTTTGGTAGTTAAAGCACAATGCTTAATGACATTACCATGACATTACCGGGGTTCTCCCTGGGTTTAGGGCTTTGACCCAAAAATCTCAGGATTTGAGAGAATCCTAAACTGGCGACTCTACTTGTAATTCAGAATGAATGACATGAAGTGATATTCAGTAAAACAACAAGGATGGAAATATTTGTTGATCAAATTTAGATCCTGTTTCATTGTCAATAGGCCTTGGAACAGTTAGGTAACTTGAAAGATAAGAGGTGCTGGGGGTTGATCTCAAAGTACAAGTTTCCCAATTTAGATAGGCTGCTGCTTTGCCTATCTTTTCTTTTTTCCTATAACACTTGGGACAATGCTGCCAATTCCTTGGAACAGCTGCCAGTCTGTTTGTATTTTTACCTGACACCTGCTGAGAAGTGGCAAAACATTAATCTTATTAAATAAAATGTTAAGACATGCTATTTGGAAAGAGTGCTTGCCTAAATTCCATTTGTAGTCCTGTGGGTCTCTTCTGAAGAGCTTCAGAAAAGTTATGTTTGGTGTTATGCTTTAGAAAAAACACTCTGCAGTAATTAGCATGTATTTAGGGGAGGGAAGGCCAGCTGAAATCCACATTCTGAGTGTGCTGGCCTGCCTATAATAGTTTTGAGGAATTCACCTCTCATCAGAAATGTTGTGACATGTGTCAAATATCTATGATCCAAACTGCAACTGATAGCCCATAGAAGTCTTGTATCAACTTAAAAACTGCAGTGCCAGGGAGTCTGCAGCCTGGGGGGAGTGAAACCAAAGCTGGCTTCTCCATCATATCAGTCTTTTATCACTGGTATAATTTTACATGATTCTCCTTTTAGCAGTTCCTGGAAACCTAGGAGCAAAGAAAGAAACATAACAAGTGCTTATAGTACTTGTCTCAGATTTGGTATTGTTCTTTGTCCAAGCTGATTTTTTTTTCTAGAAGCACAACTGAAACCTTGTTCAGTTTTCTCTGTAATCACTTAAATAGATGTATGAAGTTCATCTGAATTAGTGTGACAGAAAGACTAGCTAGACAACATGTTGTCTGTCTGTCTGTCTGTCCTTCCTCCCTCTCTTTCTCTTTTTTGTATAAAGCTGGAAGAGGGAAAAGCATGTGTCCAAACATGTGTGAGACAGTCATGTATTTTTTTTTATAATCCCTGGCAAATAATCCCAGACAATCTGGGGAAATGTCTAGTTTAGAACCTGAGCAATACCACTTGTCCCTCATTATCAAATGGAGGTGGGGTGGGAATCCTCATTTTGTACTTTCTAAAAAGAAGCAGCAAACACCAGGAAACTTTGGGGCCTGGCACCTTCCATGTCATGACATGGAAGCTACCAAGCACTGAATTCTCTCTGAGGAAGAAGATGGAAGAAGTAGCTGTGAGAAAACACAGTAGAGTTATGAACTGTATGATGATGTCAACTGAAAACTTTGTAAAATTCTGGGATGAAGACAGGTTAATTGTACAATTAAAGCTGTAGCTGAAAGCCACTTGGAGGACAGTGTGTACTCACTACTGTAAATCTGGTCTGAGATCCCTCCCCTTTTCTTTTTCCTTTAAAGGAGTACCAAGACTTCTCCTCTCCCCCACTCCCTAACCACTGCAGATAGATGGAATATCACATTACTGGCATTGGATCAGATTAACCTAAGTATGGATCTAAGAATAAAACTGGAGGGCTGAATTATTTGGAAAGGTTCCAGCAAAAAGACTGGAAACTCTGCATATTACTGTACTGTGTTCTCATGTGGATACTGGAAGCTCTGGAAGACTTGGAAATAGACTGAGCTAATCTATATCTCACAAGAGCCAGTGTGGTGTACTAGTTTGAGGCTTAAACTAGGAATCGGAGAAACTAGGGTTTGAATCCCTGCTCAGCCACTGAAACCCATTGGGTGACTGTGCACAAGTTACATTGCCTAAAAGGCAGAGGATGGCAAACCCCTGTGAACAAATCTTGCAATGAAAATCCCCATGAGAGGTTCACCTTAGGACTGCCATAAGTGAGAAATTACTTGAAGACACACAAAACCAACAAATTCTACACCCCACTTTCAGCGCACCAAGCAGCCTTTCCTCCCCGCTTCAGTGTTGGCAGAAACTTTTGAAAACTTTTTTTAAATGGGTGTTATCACACACCTCCACACCCAGTCCAAAGGCATCGCGTACCCAATCTTGGCATCCTGTACCTGATCCGTACTTCTTCCGTACTTTTCAAAGAACAGAAAACTCCCTTTCTTTCAAAAAGTGCTAGAGAATTACAGATCGGATACAGGATGCCAAGATTGGGTATACAATGCTTCCAGACTGGGCACAGAGGAGTGTGATAAAATCTGTTTTAAAAAAGTTTTCAGAAGTTTCAGCCTATACTAAGGCTGGGAGGAAAGGCAGTGCGATAACATGCTTGATTAACTCACTGCACCTCAGTGTAAGAACTTTATCACATGTGGGGAAAATCAGGGGTTTAGACAGGCATTGTCCAGAGATATGCACGCCATGGTGGTGAAGATTTTCATATGCATCATGGTTAAAGATGGCTTATCCTGGGAATAACCAGGGAATAACCAGCAACAAATCATTCACAGAGAAATCCTGTTAATGATTTGTTGATGGTTATTCCCTGGTTATTCCCGGAATAAAACATCTTTAATCATGATGGTGTGTGAATATCTTTACCGTGATCATGCAAATACCACTGGATTTTCCCTGATTTTTCCTGTGTGATAAAGTCCTAAGAATAGTCAGAAAAATTCAAGTATTTTTCCTGCATTTAGAGAGGGATAAGACTGGGAAATCCACTGGGTGACCTTGGGCAAGTCACATGCTCTCAGCCTCAGGGGAAGACAATGACAAAGCCCCTCTACACAAGTCTTGCTAAGAAAACCCCATGATAGGTTCACCTTAGGGTTGCCATATGTCAGAAACAACTCAAAGGCACACAACAACAACAACAACAAGGTGCTGTATTTCAGAGAAAGGAACTGACAAAACTATCTCTGAGTATTCCTTATCTAAGAAAACCCTATGAAATCCATGGGCTCACCATGAGTTAACACATTGCAATATTCCTAAAATAGCTCTTTATTTTTAAATAACTTGTGAAGCAGTCAGCCACTTAGTAAATGCAGCAAACTACCAAAGAGAGGAAAACTCATTTTTCATATTTCATGGTGTCCATGGTTTGGTTTAAAATTACTTTTAAAAGTAATCAGTTACAGTTGTAGTTCTAAGGCCCAATGAAGTAGATCTTGGAAAGGGAATTTTTCCCAGTCCTCTTTTTTCAGAAGGAGTTAGATTTAAAAAAAAAAATAACAACCTCAAAGTTACAAGCTTCTAACTTGTCATACAGAAACATACGGTACTTGGATCCCACCCACTTCATCACTGTTTCAGTACATACCACAGAGCATAAAGAAACAGCATGAAGCACAAACCAAGCCAGAGGGCAGGGCTCAATTTAAGATCAAGACAACCATCCAGCTTTGGCAGGGAAAGTCCCAATTATTTTTTTGTTATCCCATTTTTTTAGCAGTTTTTGAAATATCCCAGTTTCTTTCTCCTCCAGCCACTTTTCTCTTTGTCCTCCATTTATTTCCATTGCTGCAAACTGAGTAGAAAGTGCAAAAAGTAGGTTGTACTTAATAAACTCACTAGGGAGGAGAGAAGAGGAGGATCAGAATCTTGCCTTTCTCAGTAGGCACAGGCAAAACCAAGTTGCTATAGCCCCGCCTATCTTCTCTGTTCTTCCTCATCTATAACTTTTGTCATCTTGACAATACAGTTGTTGCTTGGCTAAATATGTCCCAGTTTTCCTCTGTGAAATGTTGGAATGTATGTGGAAGCAGGGGAGGCTTAAACATTTCCCTCTATAGTCAATTGATTTTTTTTCTCTTTTAAATGCCTCTGCAAAGGAAGGTCATGATTTAAGTGGGGGAAGCAGGTATGGGTTTAAATATCTTCATCCCATAAATTATGGACTTCAATTTAGCTACAAACCCACAAATCCTGCACTTGGCTGCATGTTATTTAATCTACAGCCAGGGCAGCATTGCCCTCACTGATCATTCAGTAGTTGGAAGATAGTGGACCACAACCAAAAATGTTGCATACAGTGAGCCCTTGGTATCAGCTAGTGTTTGATTCCAGGACCCCTCCTGTGATCCCATAATCCATGGATGCTCAAGTTGCATTAAATATAATGACATAGTGAAATGGTGTCCCTTATATAAAATAGCAAAAATTTGGAGATTATATATTTTTAAAATATTTTAAAGCTGTACAGAATCATAGAGTTGGAAGAGACTGCAAGGGCCATCTAGTCCAACCCCCTGCCATGCTGGAAATCTCAATCAAAACATCCCTGACAGATGGCCATCCAGCCTCTGTTTAAAGACCTCTAAGGAAGGAGACTCCGCCACACTCCGAGGGAGTTTGTGTTGATGCAAACATGAGCGCACAGAGTAAACTTGGAAGCTTGTTTGCAGATAATCAACTGCAAGCTGCTGGAGCATGCCAGGAAAACAGCTGCTAGAAGAAAGGCAAACCGAAGTCTGGCTTATCTCCGAAGAGGCATTTTGTTTATTTGTTGCAAAGACAAACGCGAGAACAATCACCAAAACCATCCACCAACTACAAACCCCACAAACTGTACAAACGGACATCTGGGCTTATATACACATTTGCTATGCGGCCACCTTGTCCAGTCTCTTCCTGTACAAGTTCATGTGCATCTTGGAATACTTTCCCCCTTGCAAAGATGACACAGTATATTTACATCTTGCTAGGTGCTCTCTGGCACACACTGTGACCTCGGACATCACCTGCTGGTTTGAGTGCCAGCTGCAGCCAATTCTAGGCTTCTGCAAAGTGAATAACCATTTCCATTATGTTACATGTGAACATTTTCATACATTCTATAGTTTAACAGTTTGTTCCACTGTCGAACAGCCCTTACTGTCAGGAAATTCCTCCTAATGTGGAGGTGGAATCTCTTTTCCTGTAGCTTGCATCCATTGCTCTGGGTCCTAGTCTATGGAGCAGCAGAAAACAAGTTTGCTTCATCCTCAACATGACATTCCTTCAAGTATTTAAACAGGACAATCATATCACCTCTTCACCTTCTCTTCTCCAGGTTAAACATCCCTAGCTCCCTAAGTCGTTCCTCATAGGGCATGGTTTCCAGACCCTTCACCATTTTAGTCGCTCTCCTTTGGACACGCTCCAGTTTCTCAAAATCTTTTTTTTAAATTGTGGTGCCCAGAACTGGACACAATATGCCACGTAGGGCCTGGCCAGAGCATAATAGAGTGACTCTATTACTTGCCTTGATCTAGACACTATACTTCTATTGATGCAGCCTCAAATCGCATTGGCCTTGTTAGCTGCAGCATCACACTGTTGACAGTGCTGACAGTGTTGACAGTGAAAATGCTTGAAGCCATAAATAAAAAAATCTGTTCATACCAAGGGTCAACTATTACACATGAAATAATGCCACGCATGCAATGCATGGTTTTATAGTAATGTTACTAGAAAATTTGTCTATATAAATCTTTAGGATCAGGAAGTTAGTTGAGCAACCACCATGGTGTAGTGACTTAAGCATTGGACTGTAACTCTGGAACTGTGGTTCAAATGCCTACTCAGCTATTGAAATCCACTGGATGATCTCAGCACTGTACAGGTATAATGGTTTGTTTCTGAGAAGATGCCAAGTCATTCTTTTTAGCTGGAGAACAGAAGACTTCAGGAATATTTTTTTATATCTCCATTATCTCTACACATGCATATTACTGTATTTAAATTTTAAAGCAGACAAACAAGTCAAAAGTAGGATATGGTGGCTGCCATTACATGGTGTTTGATTCTTCAGGTGTCAGATTTTGGCATGGAGTGAGATGTTTACCTAGAGTGCTTTGAAAGAAGCAACTAGCCACTGAAGTGATTATCATGGAAAGACTGTACCACATCAGAAAGTAAACTGTTGAATGATCCCAATAAGACCAGTTGCTAGGAAACGAAACTTATCTACCAGGTGTTCCTGAAGAGATGACTTGCCCCCCCCACCCCCAGCAGTAGAAATCTTTCAGCCAGAATAATCCATTTCCACTTGCTGTGAGTGCTTGCTTTCATGCACATTCTTCCACATCCTAGGGGTAAAAATAATTAAAAGTCAGTGGCTTTGGGTGACTCAAGGCAAGAAGGAAGGTTTTTTGTGAGCAGGTCTGGCTGTCAGGGTGTGCAGCTGGTGAGAATCTGTCAGTCATGAAAGAAGCTTTTTCACACTCCCTGGAATGTCTTTGGCTCAATAAATTGGCAAAGTCTTTATCTTCAAGTGATACATTGTTCTTGTTGACTTTTTTTGTGTATGATGCTCACCATTGTATTTTTATACATTCAATAATCTGCCCTCTAATTTGGAAGGATCTTCAACTAGCATATTTGCTTGTTGTTTTCTGCCTTCAAATCATTTCCAACTTATAATAAGCCTAATGGTCATGGGATTTTCTTTGCGCTCTTCAGAGGGAATTACCATTGCCTCCCCCTGAGACTGAGAGAGTATATCTTGCCAAGATCATCCAGTGGATTTCAATATCTGAGCAGGCATTTGAACCATGGTTCCAGAGTTACAGTCCAATACTTAAATCACTACACCATGGTGGTTGCTCAACTAACATCCTGATCCTAAAGATTTGTATAGACATTTTTCCTATAACATTACCATAAAACCATGTGTTGCATGCATTTAGAACTAGTTCTGGGTTCTAAAAGGGAATTTGGGCTTATCTTTCCCAAGCAGAGACTCCCTCTGTTTCACAGCAAACCCACATTCCTGGCTGACTTAAACAGTTCTTTGGACACTCAGATAATAATGTAATATGTTTATGGTGTACTCGATATGTCTCATTCTTTAAAAAGTCTAGAAATACAAAAATCTACAAATACAAGAGAAATGTGTGTCACTTTGAAATAAATAGCATGTCTCTCCTTTCAGATACATAAATATCAATGTGTTACTGAGACAGTGGAGACAAAACAATGAGCATGCATGAGATGTGACCTTTGTGAAACAATCTCTGGGGAAACTACGGTCATGCAATCCCACACCGACGCACATCAGCTTAATATAAGCAATATAATGCACGCTCCTTGGTTTAAAATAGCAAAGTACACTGAACACTTGAATCCTTGGGTCATTTTACGCCAGCAAGCACTTCTTACCAACCTGGGACAAAGTATTGCAAAGCCAAGTAAGCTGCTTAATAGAAATGAAATAACTTGTAAAGGCTAAATACTGTCAGTGCTAGCTATCCCCCTAAAGCCCTGTGCCAACAAATTACTTAAGAACATTGCTTAACTCTGAGCATTTGAATACTCTGTTCATAACAACTCTCAGGCTTGCTCTTTACTTCAGGAATTCCTAGTGCTCAGTTTACAATGGGGAGACAAGAGGGTATGTTTAAGAACTGGTGTGACTAAAACCAGCTTTCATTAAGTCTCCCTACTTCCTGCCCCATATTTCAAGCACTGCAGATTCATTCAATTACATTTCACCTTCTTGCACTCCCAAGCACTTTTCACTTTCTTGAAGTCAGGGAATTTCAGTTCAGGCACAATTTTCTCTAAGCTTAGAACACAACCAACTGGTAGTTTACCACACAGTCTTCTCCTGATAATCTCATAATGTGGTAATACAGTGGTACCTCGGGATACGAAATACCCAGCTTATGAATTTTTCGGGATACGAAAAAATCCCATAGGGATTTATTGTTTCGGGTTACGAACGTTTTTTCGGGTTACAAAAAAACTCCGGCGCTGTTTAAATGGAGCCGCGGCAGAGCCGCGGCTTTTTTCCCCATTAGCGCCTATGGCAATTCGGGTTACGAAGGTTTTTCGGGTTACGAAATTAGCCGCGGAACGAATTAATTTCGTAACCCGAGGCACCACTGTACAGTCTTTTTCTGCAATTGTACACATTTACATTGAAGAAAGTCAACTGATACCAGTAGAGTTCACTCTAAAACAAGCAGCAAGATAGTAACATGTGGCAGTTTGAAATCTCTGGGCTGGAAAAGCCTGACTGAGAGGCTGTGCAGACCATCCCTGAGGAGCTGCCTGTGCCAGCTCGAGGCCACAGCAACCACATGCCATAGCCCCAATCTGACCTTTCCAGGGTGCAATAGCCATGGCGCCATGGCTTTAAGGCACTCCTTTGGTGCTGCATCGTGTGAACACAGCACACTGTGTGGAGTGGCGCATGGTTTCACGCCACCTTGGGGGCAGAGTCAGGGTGTGTTCTTGTGGACACCACATTCTGACTCTGCCCCGAGGACGGCCTTTATGGCCAATGTGAACATCTCCTGAAAAAATATGAAAAGTTTGGCCTCTGTTTTTACCAGTTCAAGAGAACAATTGGTTTTTCTTGTTGTTTTCAGTAACTGGCCTCCAGGATCCTAGATTGAAAAGGATACCCTAGTATTGCCATCCCTGGTCTGCCCTGATAAGCAGCTTCTAAACTTGTGATCCCCTTCCAGTTCATCACTTTGTATTGTTGACTCTCTACTCTTCTCTGCTTCTCTCTCTTACATAGCATCACATTTAATTTGCATTTAAGATACTATATGTTTGCTGTGCCACCGGCATGGCAAACATTACCTTCCAAACCAGAAATGGGGACTTGCCTCAGTTTCAAATTCTAATTTAGAGTATAAGCACCAACCTCTGTTTTCCAGTTACAGAAAACTATGTTTGTTCTTGTTAACCACCTTTGAGTCCATTCCAACTCATGGTGACACTCTGAATGAGAAATCTGCAAGACTCCCTATCCTTCACTGCTCTGCTTAGGTCCTATGAATTCATACCTGTGGCCTCCCTAATACACTCTATCCATCTAGCATGCAGTCTTCAGAGTTTACCCTATTAACAAATAAGCCATCTTACTTCATCAAGCTTGAATTCAGGATCCAGGATGCCCACAGATGTTATACCTAAATCACTGCCTGTCTAGCCGGGATGCTGCTGCCCTGATGCATCGTGAGCCGAAGCCTCACTCAGCCAGCCAGTTTTTGAAGTTGTCTTTATGTTCAGCATTAAGCCTGCCTTTGCCCTTTCTTCTTTAACCACCCTTGGCAATTGTTCCAAGTCCATAAAGTTTTTTGCTAATAGTATGGTATCAGCCACATATCTTAAGTCTGTTGATATTCCTTCTTCCTGCCTTTACACCTCCTTTCCCCAAGTCTAAGCCTGCTCTTTGCATCATATTTCCTTCATACAAGTTGAACAAACAGTGTGATAGAATGCAGCCTTGCCTAACCTCTTTGCCAATTGGGAACCATTCTGTTTCTCCTGTTCTAACAGAAAACAATGTAGAGTGGCTCTTTGTGTATTTCCCCACCCACTAAGAAAATGTATATTTAAAAAACAGGATAAAGGAGGATGGTTATTTGCATTAAAGTTTCATAAAGTAGTTTATAGAAATAAACACGCCTCTAAAAATAATTTAAATAGAAATACAGTACATCTCCCCAGAAGACTTGACCAGGTGATCTGTTTGCTGGTTGCTTAGTCTATTGTTCAGATGCTAATTGTTGATGAGCAATATCAAGACCTCTCTTCTCCTTTGTTATGGTGCTTCAACTTTAAGTGGACTTGAGTGGATAGCCCTTCAAATAGAAATCTCTCCTCTGATAGCCCTTCAAACAAAGCACAGTAAAAATGTGGCTAGCATTCTTCAAACGTAAAGCAAAGCCACATCTTATAAGTAAGAAAAGCTATGTGTGAATCCAGCATGAGTTGGTCATAACACATTCAAAGTAATGACTTTACATGTAACATGTCACATTTGGAGAAAACAAAGCAGATAATGTTGCTTCCTCCCAGTAACAACTGGTACTATTGCTATTCTTTCCTTTTCAACAAACAATATTTGCTTGTAATTTCTGATTATTTTGTGAAGGGTACAAATGCATTCCTGGAGCATTTTGGAGGAGGTGGTTTAAGAAATGTAGCCAATTTTATAGGTTTTAATATTTTAAAAAATTAAAAATCAAATAAAAATAAGAAGGAATGTGCCAAATCAGTTACTTTTGAAACCTATACTGTTAACAGAAACTAGTTTCTGTGGGATGGAAATTGTAATTAATTACATAATGAATTGGTCTCAAAAGGTAACTGTTCAAACTCTGGAATGTATAGCTTGTTACCAGTCATCAAAATCTTCAAGAGAGAAGGGAAGAGGAACCCTTGCATTCTTACTGTTTCAATTTGTCAATTGTTGAATAATACTGCTAATTTATCACAAAATTATATTAGCTGAAGAAAGTAGAGTTCTTTAATCCAGATCAAACATAAACCATAGGAGGTCTTCTACTCTCCTTTTGTTAGTGTTATTACTATGGTGCAGGGATATAAAGGGTATTGTCCTGTTTCCTTGTCCTCAGCAAAAAGAAAAAGAAAGAATGTTTCAACATATTGAGAACTGAGACACCCTGCTGAAGAAGTGATGAACTGCTGTGATGCCCCACCCCCATTTTAGAACTTTTTGCAATGAAAATAGAGTATTTTTGTAGTAGAAAAGCTATCTGTGCTGAATCCTTGTTTTATGCACAGACCTAATGGTAACTCTTCTGTGCAGTTAGCTCTGTGCCCTCCCCTCCAGTTATCTGCAAACCTCCATGAGGCCACTGGTACAGCTACTAAGGTGCCATTCCCACTGGGCAAAAAAAGCGGCTTATTTCGCTGAAATTCTGACTCGGATTCTGACTCAAATCTGACCCATCGTTCCCATTAAAAACGGGTGCAAACAGACCCGGGGTTTTTTACCCCTGTTTTCGTTCCCACTGGTATTTTCTCTGTGGTAATTTGAAGCGGGTTATTTCGTTCCCATTGCCCTTCCGGAACCTTTTTTTAAAAGCAGCTGTCAATCAAGCGCTTAAGTGCTTGACGTCACAGCCAATCAGCTACTTAGGCACTTTTCCCCTCCAGGAACCTCTATTCCCCTTGAATCTATTCTCTGGAAGAGAGAAGGAGCCTCTATTCGTCCTAAACTCCTTTGCATTCAAGGCTCTTCTGTGTCTCCCCAGACTCCCTCTGGAAGCAAGAAGGAGCCTCTATTTGTCCTAAACCCCTTTGCATCTGAGGCTTTTCTGTGTCTTCCCATAGTTCCTCTGGAAGAGAGAAGGAGCCTCTATTTACCCCAAATCCCTGGAAGAGAGAAGGAGCCTCTATTTACCCCAAATCCCTTGGTGTCCAGGCTCTTCTGTATCTCCCCAGACTCCCTCTGGGAAAGAGAGAAGAGGAGCCTCTAATCCCGCCAAATCCCTTTGCCTCCCCCATTGCTCCCTGGGCTGTGGGGGGGGCAATCATGCAGGCATGTACTGCAAGGCCCATCTGCTGCTCAGGCATTCAGGCAGAGGCAAAAAAAAAAAAAAGGAAAAATAATAATAGTTTAAAATGGTGTTCAATGGCTCTCCTCACACATCAGTCTATGAATGTGGAGCAGAGAGGAGGTTGCAGAGGGAGTAATGTGTTTATTGCATTTGGAGATCAATGTAGCATGATTGCCTTACCCTGTTTCCCAATCCACTGAGGGAAAGGCTAGGCGAACGGAAGAAAATGGCACCCAAAGAGGGTGACACCCCCAGGCCAGCCCCTTGAGCGCTGCTCCTCCCATCTCCAGGTTCCCAAATCAGACACCCTTTCGTTCCCATTCATTTGTCCCAAATCAGACTCAGGAGGCACAGGAAAACTCACTTTAAAACCACTGTTTTTTTAAAACCGATTTATCGACCTATAATTTGGGTTTTCCTAGATAAAGCGAATCAGATTTGAATCTCAATGGGAACGATTTCGGAGCAATGCAGGTCGTATTCATGCTCAAATGGAAATGATGCACCCATGATTCGCATCTAGACCCGTGTCATAGGCCAGTGGGAATGACCCCTAAATGACCAGAGAAGAGGAGGAAAAGATGCAACCAGGTAGCGAGGATGCTGCTCCACCCTGCTGAAATTCATTGCAGAGAAACTGGATTGATAATCTCATTCCTCTGTCACTAGCTCTAGCAAATGGCAGTGTGATGGGATGGCAGGTAATCCCTGATAGTTTATTGTGTCCCTTTCCTAGCTCCTCCACCACCAGCCCCTTGGGGCTTGGCTATTGGCTGGATTGTGTTTGGACAGGGCACACGATGTTAGAGAATATCCCTTCGTGCTTAAACCAGGACATACACATTTGTAAAATACACTGTAGTAAATAAGGCCTTTCTAGTGTCATGGCCAAACATTAACAATTCTCCAGTGGCACTAGAAGGTTAATTTGTTTTTAGGCCTTGCTAAATAGGTTCAATTTAGTATAGTAGTTCAAGGTAGGGGATGGACCAAACTTGTACTGCTCTTAACTGCTTGGACTGCTTCCACTGTTCCCATAGCTATTAGGATGAGAGATGGGTTGCCCAGATTCCTTTTATTTATTTCTACACTATATAAAGCATGAGAGTCCATCATCTGATTACCTTGCCCTTTCTGAGGTGCACCCCAGCCAAGGGGACTCGTTGTCCAGCCATGGGGATTGGGAGTGCTGGGCATGGGTTAGTTTTGGTTTAATGGATTGTTTTGAGGCTCATTCTAGCACTTGCTAGGAAAAGATACTGGAACCAATCTGCTAAAGCAAAATGATGCTCCATTTTTGTAGACCTCATGCTGCATCTTTGTGCACCAATAAAGCTGACACGATAGCAGTGATACGTGTCAATTTTCAGTTGTCAAATAAAACCTTGGGTGTCCTGAAACTGAAACCAGTTCCACTCAGAACACACACATGTATCACTAACAGGATTCCAGCAAACATTTCGTGTAGATAATTTCTTGCAAAAGAAATGCCCAAATCCATACTTTAAAAAAAGAAATCCTCTTTAGTCTTCAATTCAAGAAAAAATTTAATGAAAATTTGCATCCCTGCTGTGGCATCACATATATGTCCTATGTGGGCACTTGTGTCACACTGTGAAGAGCTAAATTCAGTGCAGCGATGTGAGTATCACCACATACTTGAAAGCTTCCCAGAACTTTGTTCATTGAGTGCAAATGTCTGAATGAGGTTGCATAACTATGGCCCAGAACAGACAGGCCTTTCCGATGCCCTCGTCATGTGCGAGGGTTGCCTGGGAGGCAGAGCACTCACATGCCCTGCAACCCTTGCACATGATGAGGGCGTAACAATGGTGGCACTCTTAATACATGGGTGCTGCCATTTTTACATAAGCGCCGCACAGCTTTCTATATTCAACAAACTGGTTGCAGACATCTCATGATTGCAAATCCAAATAACAACACATTCCTGAAATATTAATTCAGAGACATAGCCATGTTAGTCTGGAATATCAGTATTCAAAGGGATCTTGTAGCACTTTTGAGACTAACTGTGCAAAAAATGTAGCATAAACTTTTATAGTTGTACTTCCTCAGATGCAAGTAGACCAAGTCTATGGAGTTTATCACATGAGGAAGATTGGAAATTTAAACTGGGATTATTGTGTGAAAATTGTGTATTTGCAATTAAGAAATTGCCATTAAACTGCCATTATCCTAGGAATATCCTGGGAAAATCGTACAATAGTGATAAAGGTTTTCATACAACATCACAAAGGAAAAAGATTAAAGTGTCATTATCCCAGGAATAACCTGTCGATAAACAGCAGCAAATCATTCACAGGAAAATCCCACGAATGATTTGTTGCCGTTTTTTTTGTCTGGTTATTCCCTGGCTATTTCCGGGATAATGACTTCTTTGTGTGAAAAAGTTAATCGTGTCTTAATAGCAATTGTGCACTTTTCACAGGATAGTCCTTGTTGAAACTTCCAGCTTTCCCCTGTGTGATAGACTCCTATGAAAGCTTACGCTACAGTCTCTTTTGCACAATTAATCTCAAAAGTGCTTCAAGATCCCTCAACTGAATACAGTTACAGAGCACTTTGGAGACCCTCAGATATGAAGCTTTAGGAATCTCTTCTAGGTACAGCAATGTTAAGGGATAAAGCTTATAGTGTGCCCATAGTCAATTGAAACCCCCAATTTAATCCTAATAGCTACACAGGGCTGTTTCACTGAGAAAGAAGATGCTACACCTTTGGATTCCTTAGTTTATTATGCTAGCCAAGTACATTGCTGGCATTAGTGCAACATGTTTGCTGTGCCTATAAGGATTTCCTTCTCTGCTAGCAAGTCTTGCAGAGTGTTTATGATTTTTTCCTCCTTTTTGTTTTAAAGGGAGGGGGGAGTCTGTGGGATATGAAAAATAGTGACTGTTATTTCATTTCCAGTTGACACAAGAAAGGAAGTCATCTTATGGAATCCCAGTGACAGGTCTGAGGCTTCAATGAGGCCAATAAAGCTGACTTTTTAATTAAAGGCACATTTTTTTCCTATGGGCAGCCACATGGCCCCTTAATGAGGTGTTGTAGCTAGAGTCATGCAGGCGATATTAGCCAGCCTTCTTCTACTGACTGAGCTAATAATTTCATATCCTAATACCCATCTGAGCAGCTGAGATGTTTTGCATTTTTAAAGTCTTTCTGCTGAGCCTGAATTAATGAGAATAAAAAGGACTCCAGATAGAGCCAAGGAGTGACTGATTAGTACTACTGCACAGTGACAACAGACCCTGTCATGGATGCAGCCACTGACCTTTATTGAAGAAGAACTGTATGTAGCAGATAAGTATATTTAACAACAATTAATGTCACAGCGGTGTGGGGGACAAACGGGCTCCATCAGAAATTCCACAGCAAATTGCTCAAAGAGAAATGTCAGCTTCCTCCTTGTATCAGCACCCTGCCTGGGATGCTGGAATTAAATGGAAGGGGGGCAGCCAAGGGGAATTGAAAGAGAAGGCTATCTGAAGTGGTTTAGTGAATGAACAAAATAATATCCAGCTATGTAGCAGACCAAGCCTGGTGATTTAAGAATCAAACTTGAAATGGAGTTGATAATTAGGCCCAGGGATAAATGGAATAAAGCCAATTACCCCCACTGCTAAACTTCCAACAGGTGTGCTCCACCTCTGGTCTCTCTGTGGTTCTGGCACAATTAACATTAACAGATGGTTTGTTGTATTTAAAGCAGAGCTCCCTAAGGTCATCCTGCTGTGTGTGTATGCACACACCTGCTTTTGTGGGCTGAAAGGATCCTTGCCTGAGCTGGCCCTCTTTCATCTGCTGTTACAAAAATGGAAAGATTCCTGCCTTCCAGGGGTATTGACAGGGAGCAGTCCCTTATTTATACCCTTTCATGGAAGGGAATAGAAACAGGATATCAGAAGCCTTTGTTGACAGGGTGACTTTTCTGATTGCAAACATGAAGGAAGATGTTTGTGGTATGATAGTACATACTCCCAGTATTAATGTAGACCAGTGCTTCTCAGGCTATCAGATGTAGAGGGCTGGTAATATTTTCCCCCTATTTCCAGCATGTCAAGGATCAGCACTGTATTTGTTCCTATTGGCTACAATTGTTTTTGTCATTCCTGGAAACCTACCAAGCACCAGCAACAATGGCTCAGGGATTGGTAGCAGTTCAAAGACTACAGCTTTAAGTAGTGCTGATGTAGACCAGGTATAAATCTGATTTGTTCATCTTAAAGCTGCCAGGGATTCTTCTCTCTCTCATATATATATGATTAACAATTTTGTGTGTGTGTGTGTGTGTGTATACTGCCAAGTATTACAAAGATGCAGAGCAAACCAGGATGATCAGCCAACCAGGACAAGTTAGATATGTGCAGTCCATCCCACTGAAAGAACTGGATTAACTCTGGAAGTGACATTATTTCCATTAACTATGGTTGAGTTACACACACAATTATGTTAATCAGTACCCTAAAGAAACTATATCCAGTCTGAAAACAGAGGTGCCACTCATGTAAAACCTTACCAGTCTACACACTAGAGCTCCTGTTAAACATCCTGGGGCTGCAAACTAGACCACATTTCACTGCTAAATTTTCCCAGGCTTTAAATCTCACCTTATATCTGTTTTCAATTCCTTGTTTGGAGATAGGAACCAGTAATAGCTAAATAATTAGCCAAAACCTGCTATTTGTTATGCCTCATTAAGTTAAAAGCAAAATATGAAGTCCTCTCCTTGTTATTTAACCCCTATCCTGCCTTACAAAAATTAAAATGACACATTGTTCTTAATGTATCATTTCCATACTCAGACTAGACCTAAACTGTTTAGGGTTCCAGATTGCATCCTCTTGAATATTTACAACTTACTTTGTAAATATTGTATTTGGTAAAATAAGTTTTCTTAGCTGTATCTCTTTTTCCAAATGAGTCAGTGCAAATGATATTAAGGTTTCACTGGGAAGTTTAACTTTGCAGTCCTGACTGACTGTGAGAGACTGTGATGCTGCTAATTGGATTAAAAACATGGGCACATAATTATGGTCAGCAGAAATCTCTTTGCAGCTCACCTCAAGTTTCCTGACTGAAGCTTGTAGAAAATGAAATGGAAAAATGAGTTAATCATATCAACACCAGAGCCTCATACCTTCATTCTATTGTGCAGCTGCCAGCTATTAATACTCAACCATAGTTAATGGAAATAATGTCACTTCCGGAGTTAATCCAGTTCTTTCTGTGGGATGGACTCCATATATCTAACTTGAACTGGTTGGCTGATCATCCTGGTTTGCTCTGCATCTTTGTAATACTTGGCAGTATTCAAATGGTTATGAAAGAGTTAGAGGAATGGGCCATAACTCAGTGGTAAAGCAGACCCTCTTGTTCGTGAAAGATTCCAGGAGGATAATGTGAAATATATGAATAAGATAAGTCATGGGCTTTACAGACAGCCCCTAAGGGGTGATGTAACACTCCCCTTTCCTAGCCAGATCAAGGCAGTGGCAACTGGCAACCACACACCACAGCCTTGATCTGGCCTTTCCACAGTGCAAAAAGGAGCCACAAAAAGCTCCTTTTTGTGCCATGGAAAGGGTGCCATAGCTGCCAGCGCCACAGCTTTTCAGTGTTCCTTTGGCACAGCACGCCAAGAGGGCAGAGTTGGGGTGTGTAGCATGCAGGCACCATGCCCCCACTCCAATGTCAGTGTTTATTGCCAGTCTGAACAGCCTCTAAATTGAGGATTAGCGATATATGCATAAGATAAGTAAATTTAAATTTAAATTAAATTAAAAGCAAAGCATTTTTTTAAAAGCCTGTTAAATATTACACATTTTGGAGGGGGAGGTCACACCCAAGCTGCATCTATGCTGCAGAATTAATGCAGCTTGAAACCACTTTAACTGTCATGACTCAGTGCTATAGAATTCTGGGATTTATAATTTTGTGAGATATTTAACCTTCTCTGTCAGAGAGCTCTGGGGCCACAGCAAACTATAAATCCCAGGATTCCATAGTATGGATCCATGACAATTAATGTGGTGTCAAACTGAATTAATTCTGCAGGGTTGCAGCAGCCTCAGAGGTCTCTTAAACATGACATAGCTTAGAACCTCAGCCTGCCATCAGTTCATGGCACTTTTGCATATAACCAATCTTGGCTATTCCATTCCTACATTAACACATCATATGTTGCTTTAATCTGCATGAAAAAAGGTAGCATTCAAACATGTGATGCCAAATTATTTTTCAAAAAGGGCATATTTTGTCTTATTTCCTTTCAAAATACACATTTTATAAAGTCTCTTGGTATGTTTCTGAAATGATGAAAACTGTATAGGAACATTCAGGATGTGTGAAAGCTGCTGGGGAATATTCAATTCACTCTTTACTTTAGGAGATCTGGATCAGGGGAGTTACAGGAATCAAATTCTCAAACATTCCTAGTCCCACAGCTGCAATCACTGAGGTTTCAGGAAGAACTGGGAAGCAGATGTTGGGACTCTTGCTGAGGCTTCTGAGAGGTGCTGTCAGTCTGACTAGACTTGAATGAACCAATAAGGCAGATTCATGTGATTTCATAGGCGCTTTACAGACCTCCCAAAAAGGGCGGCCTACCGGCGCCTCCATTTCCGCTGTGGGGAAGCCTCAGCCTCCAAACGGCGACGCTTCCCTACGGCCGAAAAATAAGCCCCATAGCGGCTTTTAGCGGCACGCTTATGATGCCACAAGGCGCCAATGGTGCACTTGAGGCGTCATAAGTGAGCCGCGACGTCAAGATGGCGGTGCCCATGTAGAATGGGCACCGCCATTTTTTATGTGCTCGGCACGTACTAGGGTTAGGGGCATCCGGAAAGGACGCCTCTTTCTAACCCTAGTACGTGCCGAGCACGTACTGGGGTGCCCATACGGAACCAGCCATAGATTCTTTAGTGTACCATGAAGAAATTGTGTGCAGTTAGTATCCAGATGTCCATATTCAGAACCATATACAGACTAAGCTAATTTTAGGGTTTTTTTCCAGAACTATAAGATGCTTGAGCTGCAGCAGAGACTCATACCATCACTTTTACCATTTTCTACATATACCTGCCTCAGCTGTAAGAATGTGTATTGGCCATGGCACTTTTCATTTGCTGGCTAAGAGAAAATCTGAAAACCTTTTTTAAGAAGCAAGACATATATTAGAAGGCAGCATTTCACTGAAAGAGTTCCCATACCTTGCATTGAACATTGGTCAGAAAGGAGACTGCAGTCAAGAAATCAGAAGACTAGGAAGGTGAAGGGCAGTGATGAAAGAACTAGATAAGATCCTAAAGTGTAAAGATAGACAACTGAGCACTAAGGTATGATTGTCCAAATCATTGTATCCCCCATCGCCATATACAGATGTGAAAGCTGGACAGTGAGGAAGACAGACAGGAAGAAAGTCAACTCATTTGAGGTGTGATGCTGGAAAAGAGTGCTGAGGATACAATGGGCAGCCAAAAAGATGAACAAATGGGTCCTAGAAAAGATTGAGTCTGAACTGTCCCTGAAAGCCAAGATTATGAAACTAAGGGGACTTAAGGCAGTTAAGGCCAGCCTGGGGGAGGAGACGGGGTGTCGCGTCTACATGATGCATGCCCAACTCCATCTCCAAGAGTCGTGATGTCACGTGCTGCTCCAAATGATTTGCGGTGTCACACCATTCCTCTGGCGCTGCATCTGGATGATGAAGCACCAAAGGAGCACCCTATAGTCATGCTGCTGTGGCTATCGTGCTTTTTGCAGCTCCTTTTTGTGCCATGGAAAGGCTGGATCAGGGTATGCAGTTACCACGGCCCCGATCCAGCTAAGAAAGGGGCAGCATCTGCCATCCCTTAGGAGCTGCGTGTACACCCCCTGAGACTGTCATATTGTCTATATCATGTGAAAACATGACTCAGTAGAAAAGACAATAAAAAGAGGCAAACTGCATCCCAGATGGATGGACTTAATCAGGGAAGCCATGGGCCCAAGATTGCAAAACCTAGGCAAAGCAGTGGAGGATAGGGGGTTTAAGAGGTATCTCATACAAAGGGTTGTCATGAGTTGGGGCCAGCTTGAGGGCATTTAACAACAATAACAACAACAACAATAAATTTCACTTCTTACAAGACCGTGACTCCCTCTCAAGCATTGTTCAATAACCTACCAGGAAGGCCTATACCCCCATTAAGGATTATGGAGCCTATTTCAGCCCCATACCACTGGGGGATACGGGGCAGATTTTAGAGTGTCCTGATGCAATTAGATTTGCATTACTGCAAATCTAATTGTTTCTATTGCCATTACCACCACTTCCCATTGATTGCCATTTGTACCCAACTGGCACCATTGCTCAGACTGAGTAAACAAGATAAATAGTGATTTATGCTTCTTACTTTTGCTATTACTGATGGAGAATGAAAATAAACAGTTAGGAATAGCAGGAAAAAAGGAGGAATGAAAAGAGCCCTGGGTATCAACAGTAGTCCTAGAAGTGCGGATTCAGATAGGAGGGCTGGCATGAAAAAGGATAGTCCTCTCTTCAAAGGGCTATCCAGTTCATGTCCAGTATAAATATAAAGAACCACAAGGAAGCAGAGCAGACACAACAGGATACCTGCTGGAGTCATACCTACGCATGATATTTCTACTTAAAGTATTGTGGCTATCATACTCTCCCTAATTCCACATGTGAAAACCAGGAGCCATGTGGCCAAGCAAAATCAGAGTGTGGTTAAGAGTGTGTTTAGTGTCCTGATTGTAGATGGATCTGTTTCTTTATTTTGATCCCATTCTCGGAGATGCCTACTGTAAGGATAATACTAAAGGACAGTATACATGTCAACTGTGCATACAAAACAATGTATGCAAAGATAGAGAGTGGGATGAGAATTGTCATCTTTCCTACACGACAGAAAACAGCCCTCTATTTAAAGGACTGTTGGAAGACAATCCTCTGCTTCAGGGGTAGGTAACCAATGGTCTTCCAAATGTAGAGGAGATTCAGTTTCCCTTATACCTTACCATCAGCCATTTTAGATAGACTGGTAGCATAGCATCCAACAGTTCATAGGTGAAAACTTGGACACAAGTGTGGGCAAGATGGCAAAAGCGATTAATAAGAAGAACAGATAATCCAGGAGAGGCTAGAACATTTTTCTTTTGCCTAAGGCTCCTGGGAAGAGAAAGATTCCACCTCTCCTCTTCTCTCAGCTTTCAGTCAAATTAATGGAGTAGAAACTAGTTCTACACTTTGAATCCAGTTTCCAACAATCAGTAGAAGAAAGCTGAGGATAAAATTGGAAACTCAGAGGAGGGGAGACCCCACCCCAAAACATGGCAAAAATTACCTTCATGCCTCCTGGAGAGCTTTTGACCATCTGAAAAAACAAAACTGACTTTATCTGCAAGGATATGCAGGCACAGGCCTCCAAGTCTTGAGGGGGGGGCTCATGCAGCTACTAATACTCACACAGTTGCATACCCTGATTTAAAGCATCCTTTATTTGAAATGTCATTCTGTTCAAATGTGACATAAAGAAGGAAAGCCGCGAACAGGCAGGGCCTTGATTTTGCCATCAACAATCAGCACCTGGACCACTGACTGAGCAAGAGGGTACACAGGTTATCTGGCCAGAATCTCCTATATATCAAAATTACTCTCTCTATCTCTCTCTCTCTCACACTTTGACAATGAATTTGTCATATGTGAATGACCACGTGAAGGAAGATTGCAACTGTTGGTGCCCACTTCTTTCTTCTTCCCTCGTCATCCATACAGTACCACTCGCCACAGTTCAATCTTAGTTTACTTAATTGTTCTTATGCCACTTTTCTCTTGTGCTGAAGATGGGTTGTTGTTTTATTTTATTCTTTTTTAATGTTTTGATATGATTCTTTAGTCTGAAATAGCCTTTATTGGTTATTGTGTTACATTCTTGGTGCATTCCACAGTTCATAAGATCTGCAACATCCATTAAAACTGTTAACATTAGAGTAACAGTGATGAAAGAATGCAGTGAATGTTAAGATTTATTAACACCCCCCCTCCCTGCATGTTCCTTTTCAGTCACTTTAGCACAGTCAGACTGAACTGCTGAAAGCCAGTAAATTGGTCCTTTTAAAACTGTGTGCTCTTTACAGTATAGGATGGAAGACTCAGGTTCCAGGTGTAGTAAGGCAAACGACTTAGGTTATTTTAATTTCAGATACACTGTTTACAGAGATTATTTGCAGGAGGTTACTAGAAAGAATGCATCAATACTCCCAGTTCCTTTCCTCACATTATCACTATCATGTACAGACTTTATGCAAAATCAGTTGTTAAGCAATATACACCATTACTCATTTGTAATAGTGTCTTCCCTCAAGATAACTATGCTTTTTTGCAACATTTTCCTACCATTTGCACCATAAGCTATTTTTCATCCAAGAAAAATCAGTGTATTATCTGTCCTAAGAGGACAATAATTACTGTTCTGACATCCATGCCAAATGGGGTGATATGTTACAAAATCCTGATGGATGTATTTTCAATAGCATGTACTTTTTCCAATTCTTCTCCCCTTATACTATTCTATGAACTTTTTACATGGTAAAAAAAACCCCCACGCCTTTGTATCCTGTGAATGCTATGTACTTCTGGCTTGAGGAAGTTTGCATGGGTATAATTTTAAAATAAAAACATGAAGAGCAGTATAGCTCTCCCCCCCCCTTTATTTTGCCATTTGAGGAACCTTTGTGTATGTTTTTTGTTTAATCCCTTTAAGGCTAGTTGATTCTCCTTCCTGAGCTGGATTTTCTCCTTAGCATCTGCCACATATTTGTGCAGGAATTATTCTGTACAGAAAATCATGTTTCTTGTGCAAGATACCCATTATTTATTTATATATTTATTACATAGAGATCAGTTTTTTGCAAAAAACAAAACAAAACAAAAACCTCCCACATTTTTCTCAATGGAATAGCTCCTGTGCAACACCTCAGGATGTTGAATACTAACAGAAAATTTTGCAACATTTTGCAGTCCTGTTTTTCTTAATGAGATTTCTTGACTTTTAGGAAAGCCATTTTTCACCTGAGAACACATAATTGCTTATATTCTTTCATCGTCCTAGTATTCACTGTGGATGGATGGAACAATATTGTTCCTTGTGGGCAGTAACGCTTCATTATGAACAGTAATACCTCCATAGTCTGTAGTTGCTTAGCATGTGATCAAGGACTGCTTACATGTTCCACAGCATCCCAAAGAGGAATTATTTCCAACCATGCCTTTTGGACTTTCCAAGTTGTTTCTGAAGCAAAAGTTCACATAGCTCACCAACAGCACCATCCCAATGCTATTTTAAAGCAAAACAAGATTCAGCTGAAGCAGCACTGCAACAGTGTAATGGAGTCCCCCACAAGTTGCCTCCCACTCTATCTGGAACAGCAGAATGTTTTGGCAGGTGTTGTGTTTATGTACCAAAGATGAAAGCAGAATGAGTGAATAGGAAAGCTCCTATCATAACTGCCCTCTAACAGCTTCTGTTAATGGTATCCTGAGCTGTGGCCCAGGCAGATTTAGTACAGCGTAACTTAGCAATGTTCTTCACACCAATGCAAAATTGTAATATTTCTTGACTGAACCCATCACCTGCCAATCATTTTAAGACTTAGCATCCTTTCATGTTATGTAAACTTCTATAACAATCTCACAAAATGGCTGCAATAGATGAAAAGCAAAGGAGCTGTTAGCTTCCTACATTGTGAAATTTAAATGTATCCCCCCTCCTGTTCACCTATTTTGGAAAGTAACTATAATTGCTCCCAATGAGTATAAGCAATCATGTAATTTGCAACCAAACCAGTTCCAGAAGGGACACTGTGCCATCAACAACAAACAAATTTATTTGCTCAATTTCAGCCAGGCATAACTAGTGCCAAGCTCTAGATCTGGAATCTGTTCTACTAACTGATGCCAGGCCCTGAAATATGATTCTCCTGTATCTTCCCAAAAAAACTGGGAGCGGTTTTGCTCTCATGTGCAGGCTTCTTGAGCTATGGAAGCATGAGTGTAAGTGACCGTGGCGGGTTACAGACCACCATTAAAGTACGGAGTCAGTCCGTACAAAATGGCGGCTCCCCTTCCACATGGGGGCCGCCATGACGACATCATGACCACGCTGCCTCTATATGGGGTGGCGCGGACGTGATGTCGTCGGTCCGCGCCAGGGCGCTTAGTGCGCCTTTTCCGCGGACCAGGAAGGAGCTCCGTTTCGGAGCTCTTTCCTGGTTTGCGGCGCCGCTTTGCATCGCTGGGCGCAGCCTTCAGACAGCTGCGCCCAGCGAAGCAAGGGAGAAAGGGGCCAAGCGGCTCCTTTCTCCTCCTCCCCGCCGCCGCGGGGTGTCCTTGGGGCTTGAAGCCCCAAGGACACCCCTTTTCAGGCTGCAGGGAGGTGGCGTTTTGCCGCTTCCCCGCAGCCTGAAAAGCGGCGGATTGGGGCCTCAGCAGCTGCTGTTCTGGCAGCTGAGGCCCCGATACACTGGGGAAAGGGGCAGGTACAGCCCGCCCCAAATAGGCGGTCTGTAACCCACCCTTGTTTCCCCTTGAGCCAGCCCTTACATGGGGTGAGCACTGTAGGGCACTTGATAAGTAGCATTGCACGTAGGCATTACCAAAAAAGAGAACAAACAAGGGTCTCAACTTGACTATGCTATAGAGCAGGGGTAGGCAACCTTTTTGAGCCGGGGGCCGGGTTGCTGTCCCTCAGACAACTGGGGGGCCGAAGCCAAAAAATAAATAATTAAATAATTTTTTAAAAATTTAAAAAAATAAATAAACCGGGACAAATGTAGGAAAACATTTTCAAATGGTGGACACTTTTTTTAAAAAAAGTGGAGGACACACAAAAAAATTTGCTGATTTTTTTAAAAAATGTTAATATACAGGTAAATGCATGTTTCTGAGGCTTCTATAGACAATTGCCTCTGCGCGTGAGAGTCCAAAGGCCCCGGCAGCAATCGGCGGCAGGACCAGGCTGGGGCCGGTCCCAAGGCCTCGCCGGGCCGCATCCGGCCCATGGGCCGCAGGTTGCCTACCCCTGCTATAGAGGCAAATATTGCAAACCCTCCAACTGTCCCAATTTGGCAGGAGCATTCCCAATTAATCCTCCATCAGGCAACTTTTTCAGCTGATTTTAAAATCCCCAGTTTCTCTTTCCTCTTTTCCTTCCAACTTACTTCAATTGCTACTGAGTTCAAAATTCAGAAGTGCTTTGCACTCCTTTACTTCAGTGTCTTGAGAGGGGAGGAGTGGGTGGAACTTTGCCTTTCTCATGAGACTCAAGCAAAAGCAAACTGCTGCAACATCTTCTAGCTATTATGTTCTTCCTCATTAATAACTTTTACCATCTTACTCACATTCTGATGTTGGTTGGCCACACATGTCCCAGTTTTCATCTATGTAATGTTGGAGGGTAACTACTGGTTCCCTATCCCTGAAACATAGAATTGTCTTCCAACAGGCCTTTAAATAGAGCATGGTTCTCTCCATTTTAGGACAGATGTCCATGCTCACCCCACTCTCTCTTTGTATTTAGTGTATGCATAAGTGGCATATACATACACTGTCCTTTAGATCACACTTAACAGTAGAATTCTCAGTCAGTGGGGAAAAAAATAAAGAACCAGATCCCTAACCAACACATTAACAACAAATGCACTCTCTGCTGTGGAAAGGTTTGTGTTTTGTTCCTGTCACCACCACCTACATTTTAAAATATTGGCCCCCAATATAAAGTTCTGAAATAATGCATAGAACCAAATATGAATGGAATCATTGATATTCAAAAGCACAAAGAGAATATCTTGTCCTGCATATCAAACTGATGAGCTGACCTTCCACATTAACATTTTATCATTAAGAGCCTGGTTCTGTCTGCTTATTCTGTGTTGCCATTCAAATAAGGCAGTATGTTTCTTTTTTAAAAGAGCATGGCCTATTGTTTGTGGGTTCCCAGAATAGAGACAGAGAGAGAAAGAGAACATTTATGTTCCATCACTGTCAGGGTCAGAGAGTCAAAAGATAGGCCCATATTATTTCAAACTAACTTTCAGCCACCATTGAGGTACATGGATGTTCATTCATCACTCAGGTACTACAGTATATCATATGAGCACTTGCTTGGCCATCAGAGATCAAACAGCACAGGTAGAGCTTTGATATCTTCTAACATCACAACAAATATTGTTTAGCAAAACCAATGAGATATCAACAGATGTACATGTATGTGTGAAATAATCCTGAGAGAGAGGGAAAGAAATTTGTAATTTCTCCATTTGTCTCTTTGCCTATCTGTCCTCCCATCCACCTTCCACAACTTTAAAGGGTCAGCATCTTAGATAAATAAGTGAACATAGGATTAAAGTTAGGAGACTAAGGCGGGTTACAGACCACCATAAAGTACACGCTCCGCGCGTACTAGGGTTAGGAAGGGCCGTATTAGGGTTAGGAAGGGTCTTACCTTCCTCACGGCCCTTCTCCGTAGTATGCGCGGAGCACATCGTAAATGGCAACGCCCATCCACATGGGCGCCGCCATTTTGATGCCTTGGACGCATAGCATCCAGACGTGTCATGGCGAAAGTGACGCCATGAGGGTGCGCTTCTCCCCTCACGGCGCCACTTTCACGTTTTGAAAAGGAGCGCCATTTCGGCGCTCCTTTTTTGCTGCGCCGGGAAGCCTCGCGGTCTGGCTGCTGGGGCTTCCCTCTGCAGAGAATGGCAGCGGCGGGAAAATGGCCGCTTGAGGGCGGTCTGTAACCCACCCAAGATTATATTTAGTATTTTGTAATCTGTGATTTTGGATTGTGGTGGATTACTATGGAGGAATATGCTTTTTCCCACAGTCTAAGCCCAGTAGGATGTATGTGTGTGCCTGTGTGCACGCATGAATGCATATAGGAAATATGCAAGCATGTTATGAATGATCTAGCCGAATATAGTATATGATAACAGCAAATACTTTGTGTGTGTGGATACTTATGTAGAAACATTGACACAATCTACATACGAAAGAGAAGTATCAGCACATTTGGGAGCTTGACAACTATGTAGGAGGTGGCTTGTGGTGATTTTTGGGCAGGGCACAAGAGGTTAGAGAAAGAGGACATTCAAGACATATGGATATCATTGGGTGGTTTGTGACTCCACGCAGGAAGACTGGGCAGAGAGAAAGGACATCAGGAGAACCAAGAAAGAATTATTAGACATGAAGAGTGTGTTGTTTTCTCTAAGGTTAACAATATTAAGGGAGAAGAGGTAAGGTGATATAAAAGGGAAAAGGAAGATAGAAACTAGGAGGAGAAACAAAAATAATATCCCTTTGCACAGTTCAGGGCTCAAGGTGCTTATGACAAAGAACTGAAACAAACATAGGCCCTGTACAAATGGGCCCTTTAGCACATACTGGCGACGTGCTAGGGTTGTCTCAGGGCGCCGTTTCCAGATGCCCCGCAACCCTAGCACGTCACCAGGATGTCATAGCTGTGCGGCACCGTATACATGACGTCACAGCTGTGTGCCATCCAGATGGGTGTGTGTGGCAGCGACGTGCTCGCGCCGCTGCAGGCAGTTTGCAGAGGCGCTAAAAGGAGCCGCTTTTTAGCGCTCCTTTTCTTTCCACGTAGCCGTACCATGCAATTTGGTTGCTGCGGCATGGTTACACGGAATAGAGAGGCGCCTCCCGGCCGCCTCTTTCTCACAGTGTGTATCCCACCATAGTTAAAAGTTTACAATGCGGCTGTACAAATACCACCCCTCTTTGCTGCTTATCATTCCTGGAGCAGCCAAACCATGCAGGAACAATACACAGCCAGAAACAAGCTGCCGAGAGCAGCATCTTCCTTGCGGCATCATAAGGGCTGCGACACAACCCTATGATGCCGCTTCCTGTGCACAACATGCAGATGTTTCATGCCACATATGTCATCACAGCAGCCCCCATATGGACTGGAGGACGGCGTGATGGCGGTGGCAACACGTTCTAGGGTTCCGCAGTTGCTGTGCGCTCTGGAACCCTAGGATCGGCGTCGCTACGCTGCTTCCTGCCCGTGTTCACCGGGCCGTAAAATAAAGTTTAAAAGTAATTAAACCATCCAAAAATTAAAACCACTTAAAACAAATGCCATTGACTATAACCACAAATAAAACTCCAGCACATTACACAAGGCACATTTCCCAGTGGCCTGGCAGAATACAAAGTTCTTCACATGCCTGTGGAAAGATAGTGAGAAGGCTGGGGGGGATACAGGGGGTGGCTCCATGCTGCCTGTGTTTACTCCTTGTTGGCGCCAGACCAACCGCACAGCATGGCACCAATGCACTCCCTAAAAAGAAACTGCCTAGAGTGGCTTCTTTTTAGGATCACCAAATTGATGCTGATGCTTCTGCCGACCATCATTTGGGCATGTGGGTGCCTGCATGTCATCATTGCATGCCCTATGTGGGCAGGGCGATGGCAAGATGGCGCATGGGCGCTGCTAGTAGGGATGGGCACATATGGAAGCCCAGCCCTATGGAGGCCTAAAATCAGGCTCAACATGGCACTTTGAGGCAGTCAAGCCATTGTTACCTTTTTGGGAAGAGAGTTCCAGAGCCTAGGAAAGCCATGGAGAAGGCCCTCTTCTGTGCTCCTACCAGGTGTAACTGTGAGAGTGGTGAGGCAGAGAGAAGTACCTGTCCAGAAGATTTTTAAGCATGGGCAGGTTCATAATGGAGAATATGGTTCTTCAAATAGTAACAGGCCCATTAAAAAAGAGGAGGAACAGTGACCTGTTCTGAACAAAAGTAAAGGAACCAGGAGGAACAACCAGGGATCTATGCTAAAATGTCTCTACTACATTCATGTGATTCATTGGTATCATTATCCGGTTTCTGGCCTATCACATATGTAGATAATAACACAGATCAAGTCAGCATCTGTATGTAGTAGAGGTTAAAACATTTGACTTTATGCAATAAATAATAAAAGTTTATGGTGTCTCATGATTTGCAGGTAAAGCCAGGTCTATAAAGGAATACTACACCAATTTAGCCTCCCTCATCTACTGGGCAAGGAGAAGCTGCAGACCCATAATCAAAACACCATTCCTGGTGAGTAATTTGGCACATTTCAATTTAAAGTTTCCAAGCAATGTTTGCATTTCTGCTGGAATCATTTTTATGGAATAGAAAAGTTTATATGGTGGAATTATATGGTCTTCAAGAAAAAGGTTTTGGATTGTTGTGTAATGAGAAGATTTGTTTTATGACTGGCTGTTTCTTAGGATATTCTAATGTAAAAAAAAGCAAGCCCTGAATTTTTCACATTAACTTGGAGAAATAGATCTTGCTGAAAAGCTTTGATTTATAAGATTCAAGCATGTACAGAAATAGCAGAAAAGCTTTATCATGGTTCATCATTCAAGACAAGAAAAACAACCAATTATCATGGTTCAAGACAATAAAAACAACAAATATGATTGAAAAGAAAACTGATTAGTTTACATTTTGAAGGGTAAGTTGCAGAGGGTGTTGTAGATCCTATCATTTTGTGTTCTGAAATTTTACGCTGGCAGAACAAACAATGATTTAAAAAAAAATAAAAATAATAATAATAATAAAAATGTCTGTCTCTAGTTTATGACATAATGATTACCATTCTGAGAATGCCCTTTCAGGAACATTGAGTGTCTATGAGCTCAGTCACAATGTCTAATCACAAATTAATCCCGACTCTAATCACTTGTCCTAGTCATTTATCACATGTATCACATCATCCTGTCTTCCTTGGATTAGTATTGTATTCCATAGCTTTTTAAGCTGTGGCCTGTCTGTGACCTCCTTAACACCCATGAAGTGTGAGAAAAATGAACAACATTCAAAAAATATGTTTCCAGAGAAGGATAAATAGGAAAGTGAATGAACAGTTCTCAAACCATATTCAGTCAAACAAATTACACAGCCTAAATTAGTAGATATCATATCTCCACAAATCCTATCAGCTGAACAGAAAAAAATTGCTCACATAACACAAGCAACAAAAGGTTAAGCATATGGGCAGGGACTTAGTAATATTTTCTTTCTCCAGACCTGTGAGCTCTTTGGTCATGGGAAGAGGACCTTCAATGAAATAATAGACTTTTTGGAGCAGCTGCAAAAGTACAATTTGCTCTTCAGCATGTCACCTGATGCCATAAGCCACAAGAGAGCAACTTTAGAAAGAGACATGTTAAGTATTGTTCTATGAGGCCAATCCTATTGACCCAGGGTCAAACACAGTTATTTATAATCTAACAGACTGTCTGACTCCAGCAAAAGGATGTTGTACTGAAGATGACCACTGGGTTCAGTCAAGGTACCTGGATTACTTTTGGTTCTTGACAGTATTAGCGGATAAATACACTGTGAACTATGAACTATACCATATTTTCCACCCTACCATATGGGTCTGATGGCAACAAAAACTACTACCATATGTACTTATCCTCCTCCTTCTTCTTAAATGTATCCCTCTAATCATGCTCCCAGCTGTTCTAAACAGTCTGTTATGGTATTGAAAGTCCTCTTCCTCTCATTACCGTTCAAAGCAACATGTTACAGGTAATATTGTTACCTATAATGTGTTACTTGCCAAATAATTAAAAATCATCCCCCCATAGGAACAAGTATCTAGATTAATACATTGTTTTACAGAATTGACACAAAGTAGTAAGACTAGTTGTGGGTTAATTATGTAGCAGTGAAAAGAAACTGGGGCACAATATAAATGCATGTTGTTTGGGGAAACAATAATTAGGAAAGCAGTAGCTGGTCTTTTCTTGAGGATTATAGACAGTGATGTGGACAACTGAATATTCAATTTTGCCAGTTCTCTCTTTTAAAAAAAAACCTGACTCATTCCCAGGCACAAACAAATGCTGGGATATGATCAGAATCTTTCCCAATTGTTCTGAGGCCAAGCATTGCCCAGCGTTGTCTGAGTTGAAAAGAATGAGCTAACAAAGGACTGCATTATTCTTAGGCAGTAGAGTAAATGATGCTCTCAGCCTGTTCATTCATTTGGCAGAGGATTCAGTTGACTCTGGCTTCTGCTTCACCAATTTTGCAAAGAGAAAGAAAGACAATGAATTCTACTTGTTGAATGAGAAAATGAGGAGGAACAGTATAAACATCTTGAAACATGAGCATATAAATATCATCAGTGTGTTTGGGGAATGTAGAAGTTTAGTGCTTTGAACCATAAGCAAGATCAAAGAACAAAGTATGGTGGATAATACTTCCAGCAGCTTCCTTTACATTCCATCAGCTGTACACTCAAGGAACAGCAGACTAAACAGATAGATTGACCTTTGTGAATCCACCAAGCCCTCAAAAAATTAAAAAATTAACAGGAAATTGAATTTCCTGGGGCTCTTTCACACTACACAGTTATGTGCTATGATCCACTTTAACAACTATGGCTGTATCCTGTGGAATCCTGGGGTTTGTAGATTGGTGAGGCACTAGAGCTCTCTGGCTGAGAATTCTAAATATCCCTTCCTAAACTCCAAATCCCAGTATTCTGTGGGATATAATCATGACAATTGAAGTAGAATCATAGCACTACAACTGTGAAGTGTGACAGGGTCCCTATCTACAGGCTTTACACCTACCTAAGGGAAAGAATCAAAAGTGATTTACTTTGATTTGATATTGTAAGTTGATATACGTACAATAACTACGGCAATTATTTCTAAAGTGACATTTCGTTTTATACTGTACCAACATGCATTTTGTCTTGGTGGTAAAGTATTTCCTCTTCTTGGGTGATGCTACCATATATTCTAGCAAAACTGGGAATTACTGTGCTTTGTTTTTGCAAGTTTTTGTTCAATGGGTTGATGTTTTTCATGAATATACACTTAAAGTGCATTACTAATAATCCATTATTGTCAAATTTTGAAGTGACAATGAGTTGAAAATATTAGCCTAGAGTTTTCTCTGTTCTGTATACAACTGTACAACTATTGTAAGGAAGAGCATCTCATATCCCATTTTGTATGTTAGTCTGCCACATGCTTATGTGAGCCAGAGAAATGAACATTTCTATGCATGTGAGAGTTTGTCTGAGGTCTAATTCACCCATGCACTGCAATTTGAAAATGCAACTAAATGCGAAAAGCTCCATATGACAAGAATGTCCCTCTGCCTTTGTAAAGGGGCTCTATAACATGGGGGAGGGGTACCTTTGATTTTTGTTGTTTTGGCTAGTGTGGTGTCATCTATAGTAGGAAAATATTGGGCTATTTATACATAGGAAGCTGTCTCACATCATATCAAATAATTGATCCAACTACTTTAATATATTCACATTGACTGATAAAGAGTTTATTCAGTGTTTCAGGCAGAAGATTTTCCTGCCACACCTAGAGATACCAGGGAATGAACTTGCAATTTTCTGTATAGAAAACAGTTACATCCATCTGACTACCTATGTGTTGAAACTGAGGTTTCAAGAAGCCTTAGAAGGGCTTATGGTTGGATCTGACGGCGATTCTGTTGATGCCCTGACTAACATCTGGGACAACGATCTCTCCAGGGCTATACACAGTATCGCTCCTAAGCGTCCTTTCCGGCCTGCTTCCAATAGAAAACCATAGTATACATAAGAGCTCCGGGAAATGAAGTGGGCTGCGCAACGACTAGAACTCAGCTGGCGGAGACACCAGCGCTTATCCAACAAGACACTCCATGAGGCTCGTTTGAAGTCATATGGAGTGGCAATAGACGCAGCAAAGAACTCCTTCTATGCTGCGCATATTGCGTCTGCGGAGTCACGTCCAGCAGAGCTGTTCAGGGTGGTCAGGGAGCTAACTCAGCTTCCCCCCACCCTGAACCCTATTTTAGAACCAACTATAGCCTTCTGTGACAATTTTAACAACTTCTTTGAAGATAAAATCTCTCGAATAAGGGCTGATCTTGACGCTGGCGTTTCAACAGAAACTATAGAAGAGGTATCCAGAGGTTCTGTGGACTCTATTAAACTGGATCACTTTGAGTTTGTTCATACCGATGAAGTGGACAAGCTTCTTGGAAGTGTTAGGAAGACGACATGCTTTCTCGAGCCCTGTCCTTCTTGGCTGACTGTCCAGGGTGGTGATGCTATAACATTACTGTTACAAAGTATAATCAATGCATCATTCAGGGAGGGAAAATTTCCATCAAGTCTAAAACTAGCAACAGTTAAACCGTTGCTTTAAAAACCCTCCTTGGACCCCCTGGTAAGGAATAACTACAGACCGGTCTCATTGTTGCCATTTCTAGGTAAGGTGATCGAGAGAGCGGTCGCCGTCCAACTCCAAGCAGTCTTGGATGAAACCGATTCTCTGGACCCATTTCAAACTGGCTTTAGAGCGGGTTATGGAGTTGAGACTGCCACGGTCGCCTTAGTCGATGATCTCCATCTGGGCATCGACAAGGGAAGTGTGACCCTGTTGGTGCTTTTGGACATCTCAGCGGCTTTCGATACCATTGACCATGGTATACTTCTGGAACGCCTGAGAGAGCTGGGCATCGGGGGCACTGTGCTCCAGTGGTTCCGTTCCTACCTCTCGGGCAGATTCCAGATGGTACAGTTGGGAGACACTTGCTCCTCTAAGAGAGAACTGACATCTGGTGTCCCTCAGGGAGCTATTTTGTCCCCCACTTTGTTTAACATTTACATGAAACCGCTGTGAGAGATCATCCGGAGACACGGGGCGCGGTGGTATCAGTACGGTGATGACACCCAAATATGCTTCTCTGTGTCCCCGACTGATACATTGACTAAGGATGGCGTCTCTCCTCTGAATGCCTGCCTGGAGTCGGTAATGGGCTGGATGAGGGAAAACAAACTCAGCCTGAATCCAGAGAAAATGGAAGTACTGGTGATAGGTCCCCCAGGCGTTAGAAAGGAAATTTATCCACCTGTCCTGAATGGGGTCACACTTCCCCTGAAGGACGAAGTTCGCAGTTTAGGAGTACTTCTGGACTCGTCTCTGCAGTTGACATCTCAAGTAGATGCAACGGTCAGAAGTGCTTGCTCTCAACTTCGGTTGATACGCCAATTGTGGCCCTTTCTGGGCCAAAGGGACCTTGAAACTGTGGTACATGCTCTAGTAACCTCTCGATTAGATTTCTGTAATGAGCTCTACATGGGGCTACCCTTGTACCAAGTCCGGAAGCTTCAATTAGTACAAAATATGGCAGCCAGATTGGTCACTGGTGCGTCCAGGTTTGACCATATGACACCTATCTTGAAAGATCTTCACTGGCTGCCCATTCGCTTCCGAGCGCAATACAAGGTGTTGGTCACTACCTATAAAGCCCTACATGGCTTGGGCCCGAGTTACTTGAGGGACCGCATCTCCCCATATGATCCGCCCCGCACACTCAGAACATCTGGGAAGAACTTACTGGTAATTCCACCTTCC
This sequence comes from Sceloporus undulatus, assembly GCF_019175285.1. Taxonomy (NCBI): domain Eukaryota; kingdom Metazoa; phylum Chordata; class Lepidosauria; order Squamata; family Phrynosomatidae; genus Sceloporus; species Sceloporus undulatus. Next base: position 39,766,356 of record NC_056525.1, on the reverse strand, counting down.
AAATATGTTGCCACATCCCAGATGGCCTTTTCAGTGGTGGCCCCACGGATGTGGAATGATCTACCTGAGGAGCTCCGTCTGACAACCCCCCTAGAAACATTCAAAAAGAGGCTTAAAACTCTTCTTTTTTGTCAAGCCTTCCCCCCGAAGAATGAAGTTATCTACCCTGTTGCCATCAATTCCCTGCTTACCCTTGAAGGCAAATGATTGTGCTTAGAGTTCTGTAATTGTATGGTTTTAATTGTCTGTACACTGCTTTGATCTGTGGAAAAGCGGTATATAAATAAAATTTATTATTATTATTATTATTATTATTATTATTATTATTATTATTACTACCTAGATTTAACTCTTCCTCAACAATGGAGTGCCTTGGTGGTCATATACCATTTTATCGCAGCCTAAACTAGCCCAGAGTTGCAAGTTTCACATGGGAATAGAGGGATTATAACTCTGAATTCCTTTGAGAGAAAAAATTGAAATATTAATTAGACCATTGTCAAAAATCCAGTTCATAAATAAATAAATAAATAAATAAATAAATTCACACTAACAATTAACTATTAACATTAATTCACTATGTAGCTCATCAGGCATATAGGATATATAGCTGTGTTAGTCTGGAATATCACTATGCAAAGGGATCCTACAGCACCTTTGAGACTGACCTCAGGTACATCTGAAGAAGTAGACAAAGGGGCTATACAGAGCAGCACTTTGTGCCCGCCTGTAGGTAGAGCCATGGTGCAGCATCCACATGCTGGATGCCGTGACTCCGCTCGCTCCCATCGCATCATGACACTGTGTGCCCTTCTAGATGGTGTGTGGTGTCATGGCACAGCCTTGGCGTTGCATCTAGATCATTCAGCACTGAAAGGACGTCAGAAAGCCGTGCCGCTGCAGCTATGACACCCTTTAGGGGGCACAAAAAGGAGCTGGTTTTTCCAGCTCCTTTTTGTACTCTCTAGAGGCTGGATTGGTTGCAGCAGCACTGATCCAGCCAGTAATGGGGTGGCTGCAGATCACCCCTTTGGAGTGGTCTGTACAGCCCCAAAGTCTACAAAAGCTTATGTCTGGTGGACATTTACTCCAGTCAGCCAGGACTATGTTGGCAACTGTTATCTAGAAGACATTTTCTTCAGCCTCCCCTAGACTGTGGAATGACCTTCCAGAAGAGATTCAACAGCTGAATATATTGTCTGAATTTCAAAGAGTTTTAAAGACCAGTCTCTCCTGACAGCCTTATCCAAATTATCCAGGTTATTTTTAAATTGTGAATTTTAAATGTGGATTGTTTTAATATGTGTATATCTTATTTGTCCTTTTAAACCGATGTGTATTTTAACTGATGTGATAAATATCATATTCATAGTCATCATGCTACAACTTCTTTCTCACAGTTAGTCTAAAAAATTCTGCAAGATCCCTTAGCATAGGGATGTAAGGAATATCCAGCATAAAACACCATGCCCAAAATTTATCATCCACCATGAAGTGATTTGCATTTCATAGCTTTTTGGTTAAAAAGTTACAAAAGGTTATTTCTATACAGAAATATTCTTTATGAACAAATATTTTCCACAAAATCATTGTGCTTTTTTCCTACTATCTCCCCCCTCCCTCACCTTCTTCATAAAATCTTTACCAAAAAAAGTCTTAACATGGAAAAATAAATCATCAACAAAATTCATAAAAACTCTCACAATGCCTTCCAGAAAATTTCTAGAAAACTTCTGGGAAAAAATATTTTTTGCATATGAACATTTTGTCAAGATTTGCATCCATAGCATTGACTCACAGCTGCCATGTTGCAGAGGGCATATGGGAAGTGAACTTCAGTGTGAGAGTGCTACTCCATGTGTGCTTAATCATTTATCAGTTTTTATCCACCTTGGCAAGCATACAGCCTGCATCTCTGGGGATAACAGTAGATTTTAAAAAATACTTCAGAAGAAGATAATAGCCTCAGGGACATTTTGCTCAACATCACTTGGAAATTTAAAAGTAAGGAAAAACATGATAATAAAAGTGCTATAAGAACCTCATTGTATGCAGCTTTCACCTGACTCATCAGAAAACACATGATAAGAAGTGACTAGTGGTTAACTTTACTGATGTATTAAGTGTGACATGTACGATAGGAAATACAAAGAGAAAAATAAAGTTTTGTAATGAGCATGAGAAAAGCAGAGAGACAGATTGGACAAGTGTGTTTGACTGTAAAATGTTCTGTATTGCATTTTGCTTCTTTTGAAATTAATTTTAATTAATGTTTAACACAAACAATCTAATTTACAATTAGAATAATATACAATCAAACATGAAGAAATTCAGGGAAGGGTGGAGAGAAGAAGAGAAAGAAGTCAGAGAGAAAAAGAGAAAGAAAAAAAGGAGGGACATACAACTAATACACAGCCGTGCTTTGACCCCCCCCCCCCCCCAATCCTGACTGTAATGAAAATTTAAAAAGAGAAAAATATCATTCTATCATTATAGATCAGACTAAATAATCCTACTAAAATTACTAATACCATAGCCACTGATTTTACAATGATGTTTATCACACTATATCTTATTGTGTACTATTCCACTTTGACTGCTCTAGCTGCCTCCTGTTGCATTCTGGGATTTGCAGTTTTAAGGAGGGGTATTTAGAATTCTCAGGCAGAGAACTCTGCCTGAGATTCTAATACCCCTCCTTAAAACTGCAATCCCAGAATGCAACAGGAGGCAGCTAGAGCAGTCAAAGTGGAATAGTAGCACTATAAGAGTATAGTGTGATAAACATCAATGTTACATTTCTTATTGCTCAAAAAGTCCATAAACTGTTTCCAGTCTTTCAAAAAGGCTTCATTTGGTTTATCCTTTGGAACCCATGTTAATTTGGCCATTTGGACTAACTCAACAACCTTAGCAATCCATTCTTCCATGATCAGATTTAACAAACAATATTCCTGCTGCTGTCATCATATATTGTAGAAGTGATCCATAGTTACAATCCAGTTCTTTATGCATAATCTCTATGTGATCATTGTTGGGCACCTTGTTCTGACCTCGCAGCCAAAGCTACCTGCGGTGGCAATGGATGCACCAGATGGCTTAGTGAGACACATGTGCAGTCACCTGCCTGACATCAGAATAGAGAGCTTTGCTACAAGAGGAGGGTTGGGGCAGCTCTAAAAGCAGGATGCTCCAGGCTATTCCAGGCCAGTGCAAACAGAGTCACAGAGACAGTGCACTGAAACAAGTTGGAACACAAAGATGTGGATACAGATCCCTAGTTAGGTTACTGAATGGTCCTAGGCAAATCACTGTTTCTCAGGCTGACCTACATCTCATGTTGCTGTAATGATAAAATTGTCTTGTTTAGTGCACCACACCAATAAATGTTTGGAGGAAGGACAAAATACAAATGAGATTTGGCATAGCTTTCACTTTATAGAGATGTTATTGCTCTTGATTTCTGTAACTAAACTAGCATGATCAGAAGCACAGTGAGCTCTAATTTTTTTACTAGCAAAAGTACCAGCTCTGTTTAGTTTTTTTTTAAAAGCCAGATGCGTTCACCATGCTCTTTTCCTTTCTCTTTGCTTTCTCCCTCTTATCTTTCTCACCTTCTCAGTCCATGTACCCTATTCCATATTCAGGCTTTCCCTCTCCTCACTCTTCTCCCCTGCTGCAAATTACCAGGAGTTTAGTTTCTTTCTCTTCTTCAAATATCTGGAGAATTTAGGCACCATGCAGTGGAAAGCACCATCAAGTGCCCCAGGACAAAAATGAATCTGGCAGGCATGGTTAGGAATAATCTGGCACATAGTGACTCAAGGTGGTTCTACAGTCCACAGACAGATTTTATTTAACTAAAACTAATTATTTTTTCAAGTGAAAAAAGCCTTGAGATGCATACCAGTATCAGCACTCAGTTTCATGTATCTAGATTTGATGGTCTTGAAGCTACACTGGAGTCAAACAAACACATTCTTCTTTATTGTTATAGATTAGTTTTTTATGTATTTAGCATTTATTCAGTAAAACGGGATGAAGTCCATTTAGAGATTTGTTTACTATTATAAGAAGACATCAAACAGAAAAAGAAACCACTGGCTGACAGTATCTATTGAAAGAGAAAGATGCTCCCTAGTTCAAGTCCAAGGCTCACTCATGTGACTATACTGAAGTAGTTACATATTCATGATGAGTAGGCTTTTCTTTTTTTGTCATGGCCACTTGTCTTTCACCCAGTATCTCCTGACAGACATTTAAAATATGCTTTAGACACAGCCATAATCTGGTATTGTCATGGAATTCAAAACACTTGTTCATCATGACAACACTGGCACCTCATATCTTCACTGCCAGGACAAAGTGGATGTATGTCTTGCTTGCTGAGACTGCAGTCTTGATCCTGTTGAGAAGGCCTAATAATGTCACTGGGGTGAAATTATTAGAGACTTAATAACATCATTACTTTTCCCCTGGCGACTCTACATTTGTCTAGTGTTTAACCTCTGCTTGGATAAATATTCTGTTGGCACAACGCACTAAAAACAAGCTTTAAGTCCTTATCCACTGATGCAGCAGTTTTTCTTTCTGAAACCAAACTCTCAATTCTATGGAAGATCTTCAGACTTTACCCAATTTCCATTATATTTTATTTTTAAAAAAGAATTTGGACAAAGTATAAAGTAACAACAGATGTGTTAGTTTCTCTAAGGCATTCAGAAGTATGCTTAAAAAAACCATGGGGGATGTCCTATGAATGGGAAAACTCAGAACAGCCCATTAAGACTTGAACATCCTTAATAAATACAAAATGTTGACATACTATTGGACTGGGAAATGGAAAACTGTCAGGAGTGGCCATCAAATGAAGTATATATTTCTCATATTCCCTAATGTGCTATTTGTGACACTTATTTAGGGTGGGCTGAGATCATGTCCTACCAAGGTCCAGGGAAAGGCAAAATGGCCCCCAGGCCCCAGAATTACCCCACCCCTACCTTACACAGTTATAGGTTGAAACAGAAAACACTTTATTAGATGTAAATTAGCACAGAACACAGGAAACAGTGATGAAATGTGTGTGCTCAAAAATTGAGTATGTGAGGGAGAGTATGGTATGATACTATACCAGGTGAACAGAGCAAAATGGAATCAATATTAGAGTGTCTGCTGGTTTTGAAAGTAAATCTTCTCAATTCATTGACAGCTTGTTTATTATTAAAAGTATTTATTAATCACATTTCAGAGCACCAGATCTCCTAAGATGGTGTGCCATAAAATGGATAATGTACAATAAAATAAACAAAAGCATTCTTTTAAAAACAGGCTCATTTTGTCAGCCCTTACAAGTTCATCTGAGCAACACTTTCAAGAAGGGCATAATTATTACTAGTGCTCTCGTCATGTAACAAATAAGCAACAAAATCTGTAAAAAGTAACTTTTGGTAGAAATGGAACTTGAATGTTAGTATTTCAAGTTCATGTCATACATTCTTTCACTGTATTGGTGCTCTTAATATAGTCAGTGAGATCAATGCTCTAAAATGAAGAAAAAGGACCTAGAATGATAAATATAGCCCCACTTAACATAGTGAGATCTATATTTTGAATAAAGATGTGGTTTGAGCATTGGACTATGACTTTGGAGACTAGGGTTGAATTATCTGTTCAGACTTGAAAGTCACTGGGTGACTTTGGGCAAGTTACACTTTTTCAGCCTCAGAGGAAGGCAAAGACAAACCCCTCTGAATAATTCTTGCCAAGAAAATCTATGGTAGATTTGTCTTAGGCTCAGTATAAATCATAAATAATTTTAAGGCACACAACAACAACATTGTATGACATTATAGAAAATTATTCAATGAGGTGAAACAGAATCAGAGTAACTTTAATCTATTATGGCTCTTGGTACTAGTGTTGCTGAATGGCCTAAATACTCTAAATGCACCAGATCCCATCTGATCTTGGAATCTAAGTAGGGTTAGCCAATACCAGGAGCTTTAGGCTATATTTCAGAGGGAGGAACTGGCAAAATTACCTGAGTGCTTCTTGCCTAAGAAAACCCTATGAAATTCATGGGGTCAACTGACAAGCACTTTGAAGTTACATACACAGAATTACACACACTAATGTTGCTACACACTGTACAGTTGTGTTTCTGTGCACAAACTCTTCATGGTTAAAAGAAATTATACTTAATTTCATTCTGTTGTGTGGGAGACAGATCTAATAACTTGATCACCTGTTTCCAGTTTGCTTTTGAATTCTTTTAGCATTTCTAATTTTCCCCTCTGGGATATGTATCTTCTTGCTAGCATCTGTTTCTTATACTCTTCTATGAACACTGAGACAGATGACTAGTTTAAGAGGGATTCTGCCATGGTTGATAGGCTTTAAATATGTCCAGTCCAACCCAAACACCCCGACTCCCCTTTACGGTGTATTTGCAGAGGCTGCAATTTTTGCAAGGGTAATTATCCTCTTGAAAATTAGTTTCAGTGACTTTTATATAGATACACAACTGAATCCAGCAGGCAGATTCCTGTTTGTCATAGATTGAAGCATACATTTCTGTTGGGCATTTATAAAGCTAAGGATGGGGAAATCTGTCAGTTTCATTTTCATTGCATCTCTCAGAATCCTACCAGTGTGCTCATACGGTCTAAGCTTTTTCTCACATTCTGAGACTGTTTTTTCTTGATCCATCTAAATCCATGTTATTTTAGCACACATTAAAGTACTCATGACTGCATTTTCTTTATTGTAACATAGGATTTGTACATCATATCTTCAACCCTGCATGCTTAAATACATTTTCCCCTTGACTAAAGTCTGTCTGTGAACACTTTTCAAAAAATATATTTTTATTTATGTTCTGTATAATTTCAAAAAGAAAAAGAAAAAAAAATAATAAGATGTTCATGTTTTTCTCCAAATGACAAGAAAATAAAAGGATATGTGTTTGGTTTTATTAATACTCTCATATATTATGAATACATTTGGGTATGGGTTTTTTTTTATTATTATTTTCCATTCCAGTGAAAAGCCAAACTAAATCTTACATGTAAATGTGTGCATCTAAAGCTCTATGGATGCTTTTTATAGGGGGAAACCATTGTCAGAGGTGAGATTTTCAGGAGAGAAACACCAGAAAGAGGCTTGACATGCTTCTTTCCACATTTCTTGCAACTTTCCTCCCCTCACCCACAATATTACAGGGGCATGGCTGAGATAGTAAACATGCACATGTAACCCTAGACTGGAAATCAGACAGAGGGGAGTTTGTACAATGGGTGAGTGACCCTTAGCTTCCCACTATTTCATTGAAAATCTGTTTCTCATTGTTTCTATATGAAGCAACCATCAGAAAATAAACACAAATATTTGCTTGAACCTCCATCTGTAAGTTACAAACAGTAGCGGAGGAAGATTAATAGAGTACAGATTGGTAAGAGAAGCAGCCTGAAAATTTAAGTTGGAACAGTTAGATCCAGTATGGTGTAGTGCAGGGGTAGGCAACCTGCGGCCCGGCGAGGCCTTGGGATCGGCCCCAACCTGGTCCTGCTGCCAATTGCTGCCGGGGCCTTTGGCCTCTCGTGTGCAGGGGCAAGGGGGGCAATTGTCTATAAACACCTCAGAAACATGCATTTATATTAACATTTTTTTAAAAAATCAGCGATTTTTTTTGTGTGTCCTCCACTTTTTTAAAAAAAAGTGTCCACCATTTGAAAATGTTTTCCTACATTTGTCCCGGTTTATTTATTTAAAATGTTTAAAAATTATTTAATTATTTATTTTTTGGCTTCGGCCCCCCAGTTGTCTGAGGGACAGCAACCCGGCCTCCGACTCAAAAAGGTTGCCTACCCCTGGTGTAGTGGTTTGAGTGTTGGACTATAACTCTGAAGATTCAAATCTCTGCTCAGCCATGGAAACCCACTGAGTAATGCTGTCTCAGCTTCAGAAGAAGGCAAAAGCAAACCCCCTTTAAACAAATCTTGCCAAGAAAATCCCATGATAGGTTTGCCTTGGGGTCACCAGAAGTTACTTGAAGGCACACAACAGCAACAAACATTAGTACTAGAGGCTGTGTGTTTCACATGGATCCAAAATAGCCTAAAAATGATGAAATTGATATTTTTCTCATTCTCTTTTTTCAGTCCATGAAAGGGGATGGAGGTAGGGGAGAGATTTGTTCAGTTCACATTTTCATGCAAACCTACCTGATTTCATACTCGTAAACAAATTTTCATACTCTTTCAGTTCTGCAATTAATGTTAGAAATAACTTCAGTAGTTTTGCTTCTAGGGCTGCATCTGCACTGCAGAAATAATGCAGTTTGACATCGCTTTAACTGTCATGGCTCAGTGCTATGAAATTCTGGGATTTGTAGTTTTGTGAGATATTTAGTCTTTTCTGTCAGAGAGGAATCCCAGGATTCCATGGCATGGAGCCATGGCAGTTAAAGTAGTGTTAAACTACATTATTTCTCCAGTGCAGATGCAGTGTAGCTTGCTAAGGCTATCCAAACCTGGAGCAAGAAAAGGCTGGAACAGGAACTCTAGAGAATTCTATGTATACCTCCTCAACTTCTACAATGGAGGAAAGGTGCATGGGATTATAAGTATGATAAATGAAAAAGGAGGAATGAGCCAGAGGAACAATAAATAAAGTAGTAGACAGTATCCATTTCTGTCTAAAAATGCACACAACTTTTAATGTGCTTTGAATGTATTAACTTTAGGAAACAGAGTATCATATATGTTTCTATATCTCCCCTCCATCATTTTTGGCCCAGAACAACTCATATCAACGAATGCTTCTCTGGAGTGTGAGCCTGGATGTCCCCAGTTCGAGTTTGAAAATTTGCACTTCTTTCATGTCATTTTATTATGTGGCAAACTTTCTTCCCTCTTAGAAAAGCTTTAAAACATATGATGCCTCAGCTAGTATGCTAAGTTGTTGTGTGCAGTTGTTCTGCTTTAGTTTACTCTGCTTCTTATCACTATTTCATTTAAGAAGTATAGAGTCAATTGTCATTTTTGGTGTACTTTTGTTTATTGTTTTCAAATTGATATGCATCTTGGACTTCATCAAGGAGAATACACATATTAAATAGATACACAAATGGGGAAATGTATATGTGGTTGAAGATATAATAGACACAGCTGTGCTTTTCGTTTCCTAGCATGCATACAGTTTGTGTAATATATGCAATTATAAATCCAAGATCAAAGTCCCAAGATGAAAGCCTGAGTGGTATTGCTCATCATCTAAAACTGTAGGAGTTAAGCACACTGTCAAGTGTACGGACCTGGATGCCCCTATTTCAGAAGGCAGGCGCACAAGGGGAACCTTATAAGACTTGAAGGCTCTACTAGAGATGTGGAAATGTAAGTCAGCCTCATTCTCTCTGCATTTTCTCAGTTTCCCACTGGCATTCTCACTCCATCTTTGTGCCACATAAAGCTAAGATACTTTTTTTCATCCTACATAGCAAGTTGTGTGTAATTTCTGCATATTATTTTATCAAGATGCATGAAATCCTGTATGTGTGTATGTATTTTTTAAATGTGTGCATTTTTAACCATGAGCATTCTTGAAATGTACAAATACTTTTGTGTGGAATTCCCCCCCCCCCCATGGCAACACAAACATCTGTGTTGCATGGTTTTCCAAGACAGGATGCACCCATTCTACTGCCAGTTTTGATGGATGCAAAATATATATTTATGTACAGAAAAATATAAATCTAGTGAGATTCTTATTTTTACCTCTATAGGCTCTACAACACATTTTTCTGTGTTGGGTTTTTAAAATCCAATATTCTGGGCTTATTACAATAGTGTCTCTGCCTCTACTACCAATAAGTCCTTCTGCCTCCTCTGATATAACCTCCTGGCTCTTTCAATCTTCCCTTTCTCTGCATGTACCTGAAAACATGTCTTTATTATTTATCTGAGCCTCGTGTGAAGTTAGAGCCTTTCCATTCTCAACCTTGGCTCTTGTTATCATCCTGCCACCTCTCCTTTCATTACACCCTGTAATCTTTCTGCCAAGCCTCCTCTCTTCTTGTATGTTTTACACCATGGATTTGCCTCCCTATTCTTTTAATTAGGTTTTTTTCCCCTGTTAATCCCACTCACCTGGTTTTTTAATGCATTGCTTGCTGGCCACCATAACCTCTGGGCAACCCTCTCTAATTTATTTTGCAGAGCTTCCCATTACCCTGCTGTGTCATTTGTCCTTTATTGATCTCTCCCATCTGAGACTGTTCCATGCTTCCCCGGCTTTTTCTTCACCAAGTAACTCTTGAATTTAATTCTCTCTATTTTACTCCCTGAATGGGTCACACACTCCAAGTCAACCTGGATTTTTAACTCTTCCATTGCATCATTGTCCACCGATTGCTTTACTCCATGCAAAATTAAATTCGGGATGTTGCGTGTATGCTGTGTGCCTTCAAGTTGTTTCTGACTTATGGTGGCCCTAAGACAAACCTATCATGGGGTTTTCTTGGCACAATTTGTTCAGAGGAGGTTTGCCTTTGCCTTGCACTGAGTCTGAGATGGTGTGACTTGCCGAAGGTCACCCAGTGGGTTTTTATGCTCGGCTGGAGAATTGAACCCTTGTCTCCAGAGCTCAGCCCACTATGCCATGCTGGGATATTACATGACTGCTATTATAGAGGTATTCAGCCTTCCAGACCCCAGCACTAGACAGCTGTAAAAGGACAATTTCCTTTTTCATGGTGTAGTCTGTGGTTAGTGTTGGACTACTATTCTAGAGATGCTCCTATTTTCAAATTCTTTCTCAGCCATGGAAACCCACTTTGGACAAGTTGCACTCTCTCAGCCTCAGTAGAAGGCACTGGCAAACTATCTCTGAACAAATCTTGCCAAGAAAAGCTGAGAATACATTCACTTTAGGGTCACTATAAATTGAACATGACTTAAAGGTACACAACAATGGACAACAAAAAGGTAGAGGCAGAATGCCTTTTACATTCTTAATCTGGTTTCCCCTTAAATTCCCAATGGATTAATAGCACTTTCCAAAATTCTCCCTGGTTGAGGTTACATCTCCTTCAACATGGTACTATCTTGTCTTGGTCCCATGATCATCCTCTGACTTTTTCCTTCAAACCTTCCTTTGATACTTCACTAACTTTCTGGAAAGAGTGTTATCAGGCGACATCAAAGGAGCATTTTGTGTGCATATTTAGTGAGCTTAAGGGGTAGTCCCAGAGTGCAGTGTCATAATCTACACAGGACTAAGGGGCATGGAAAGGGAGAGAGCTTCTTGAGCATGCAGAAAATATATCTGGAATAACTGCAAGACGGTTGCATTGCTGGAGTTAAAGCTATGAGAGCTTGGGACCCATACATTGGTGCATCAAGGAAATTGAAATGTGGTGTGCGTGTTTGTGTTTGTGTTTGATAGAACACAGGGAATTCTTCTGGAATACCAACAAAAGAAAGGTGCCCCTGGGGAGTTGAAGGAAGAATGCCAAGGGCAGAGGGTATGCACTTGGGAGGATGTGATACCCAGAAGCAGGATATTCAGGAACCATGCTGTGTCATTAGAGGTGCACAATTGATTCCATGCTCTCTCTCATACACAGTAAGACTGAGCCTCCAGAGAAGGGAGGGCAGTTGTAGGCTTCAAAGAACACAGAAATGGCTGAAGAGGCATCTACAGAAGTATTCATGATGCTTCCTAGAGGAAAACTAGGCATGTAAGGAAAGGGCAAAGGAAACAATGTGCAGACCTGACAAGATGACTTGAGGACCTATACTGTCTTTCTGGTTCAAAGATCCGAGATGTGACAGAGAGGTTGCTGATTGTCCGGTGACTATTATCCCTTCCTTATGATTCATGTGAGAACAAATAATATTACCAGACACAGCCTTCAGAATGTTGCAAACACTGGATAGAAAGGTAAAGGACCTTGAGGCCTTGGTAGCTGTTTCATAACTCTTTCCTATCGAAAGTCTTGGCCCAGGAAGAGACAGAAGAATACTTTTCCTGAAATAATTGGTTGCATAGCCAATGCTGCTGGGAAATATTTTGCTTCTTTTCTATGGTGTGTGAACTTTATCACACAATTTTAAACAGCAGAATTTTAACAGAGTAGAAGTTTTTGGCTGGCATTTATCACACAACATCATGTCCATCCTGTTGCCACCTTGCATTCCATTTGTTACTGTAGTGCATTTTTTATTAGATGGGCAAAACCCACAGTAGGCTTTCAATCTCACTGCTATTCCATTTCTGCCTTGGTGCGGTAGGTCTCGTTTGCTGGAATTCCATTTCTCAAACAGTCAAGTGGTGTAAGTGGGCATGATTTTGTTCCTCTCTTCCTCTCCCCACTGCAGTGATCATGACTGTCAGAACCTTCCTAAAGCCAGCTGTTATGTGCATGGATCACCAATGCACTCTCATCAGGGACGTAGCCAAGGGGCGGGGGGTTCTGGGGGTCCGGACCCCCCCTTCCATTAGAAAAATGAATGGTGTGTGCTGCTGCGCCGCCGCACCCAAGCCCCATCATAATGATGGCACTTAGTCTGGACCCCCCTCTTCCTAAAATCCTAGCTACGTCCCTGCTCTCATAGGAAAGTGTGATAAGAAATTATGCCAAACTGATCCGCTTCCATTCTTAAACTAGCAGAACAGCAGGCTGGTGAGATAATGTCCTATGTTTCCTTGATGAAGGGCTTCTCACAAGTGATGGGTTGCACGTTGCTGGCTTTGGGGGGAAAAACGTTTGCTAGAAGTCTCTCAAAACTAAGCAGGAGGATTTCACATTGAATCATGTGGGGAGAAAACATCATTCCAGAGGACAGGAGATACCAAATACTAGGGACAAGAGTATGGATGTACAAGAATTTGCCAGTGGGCAGGAAAAACAAAAAGGAAGCAGCTGGAGGGAATGATCCATGGTTTCAGATGCAATGCATAGAGCTTGGGAATTAAACAATGAGATATTACAAAAAAGACATTACTGAAACCTGATGGGATGACACTCATGACTACAATGTAGTGCAACTTATTCAGAGGGAATAGACTAAGAAGAGAAGGGGAATAGTGTTAAATTTAGAGCGTGTGCACACCTGTGAGAAAGTATATGGAAGCCTGAGTGTGAATTTTTAGGTCCATATCACTGTGGGTTTCTGCCATAGAACTCCAGGCCAAACTTAAGACTTGGATAATGCCTTCCAAGATTGGATTTCCAAACAAGATAGGAAGATATAGTACTAATTAAAAATTACAACTTCATACCTTCCAATAGCTCTATGTTTTTCAACGAATTCCACTTTAAAGACGGCCTTCACATCTGTGGCACTCCAATTATTGAATGGCTTCCCCTTGGAGGCTGAACTGGCTCTAATGCTGGCTTCTTCTAGGCACTAAGTAAAAACATGGATCTTTACCAAAGCTTTGAACCCAAAACACTTGTAGACATACTGTTAAATTTTTTATCTGCTTTAACTTGCCAATGTATTTAATACATTTTATTCTATTTAAATTATTTTTATTGTTTATACATTTTATTTATATAGATTTTACTTATAGACTTCCCTGAGACCTCAAGATATGGGCCAGGATATAAGCATTTTAATGAGCCAAAATACAAACAAGAGTCAGCAAAGGTTTCTTAAAATCATGGCAGCCCAAACTAATCTTGTTACTTTGATATACTGTAGATGGAGGGAGGGGGAGAGAAAGAGAGAGATTCCTAATGATGGTCTTTGAACAGGCTGATCAAACACATGCTACAAATTGCTACTTTTAGGTAGGGCGATGCAAGATTATACCCTGGGCTCAGTGTTGCTCAACTTCTGTGAGTGGAGAGGATGCTCATCATATATATAGTTACATCAAACTAGGAGGGATGGCTAATACCTCAAAAGAAGAAATCAAACTTCAAGATGACCTTAAAAGTCTGCAGAATTGGACCAATGCAAACAAAATAAATTTCATTGGGGAAGTTGAGTTCTGTATTTGGACAGGAAAAATCAGATCACAAATACAGAATAGGTGACAACTGGTTTGACAGCAGTCCTTGTAAAATGATTTAATGGTCTTAATAGACCACAAGCTAAACATGAATCAAAAGTGTGGTGTGGCAAGGAGGGGGGGACCTAATCTGAAAGCATCCAGATCAAGGAAAGTAATAGTGCTTCTCTATTATTTATTTATTTTTTTTTATTTATTTAGGTATTTATATCCCGCCCTTCAGCCCTAATGGCTCTCAGGGCAGCTTACAATTATTATTTGCAATTATTTACAATCTAAAAGACACGAAACAAAAGGAGAAGGGAATGGTGAAGGGAAAGGGGATGAGGTCCAGTGGTTCTTCTCTCCCTCTGAGGCCTGGACAAAGGCAGATGGATTGGAGGGAGGGCTCTTCCTTCTTCCAGGCTAGCCCTGATGGAGCTGGACCTGCCTGATGAACTCCCTCTCAGGCCGGTGGATGGCAGTTATGGAGAGCGGAGTCTCCTTCCTCTCAGGCCGGCGGATGGCAGTTATGGTGGGCAGAGTCTCCTTGCTCTGAGGCTGGCCCTGATGGAGCTGGACCTGCCTGGTGAACTCCCTCTCAAGCCGGCGGATGGCAGTTATGGAGAGCGGAGTCTCCTTGCTCTGAGGCTGGCCCTGATGGAGCTGGACCTGTCTGGTGAACTCCCTCTCAGGCCGGTGGATGGCAGTTATGGAGAGTGGAGTCTCCTTCCTCTCAGGCCGGTGGATGACAGTTATGGAGAGTGGAATCTCCTTCCTCTCAGGCCAGTGGATGGCAGTTATGGAGGGAGGAGTCTCCTTGCTCTCAGGCCGGTGGATGCATTGTATTATGCATTGTAAGAGTCCTCACATGGCATAGAGGTTTGATTGTTGGACATTCTCAGACATGAAACCCTTGAGCAAGTCACATGCTTTTGGCCTCAGGGGAAGGCAAGGGCAAAAAATGATTTAAAAAAAAAACCCTTCCAAAAAGCAAACCTTGATTTTGCCATTTTATATAAGACATCATTTTACCACACCTATGTATATAATGGAACTTTAACATCCATGAATTTTGGTGTCCACAGGGGGTCCTGGAACCAAACCCCGGTAGATACCAAGGGCCCACTGTAGTGATTTGAGCAGTGGGCTACAACACTAGAGACAAGGGTTTGAATGCTCACTCAGCCATGGAAACCCACTGGGTGACCTTGGGCAAGTTACATTCTCTCAGCCTCAGGAGGAGGCAAAGGCAACCCCCCTCTGAACAAATCTTGCCCCCCCCATCCTCTGATAGGTTCATCTTAGGGTCACTATAAGTTGAAAATGATTTGAAGGCACACAATAGTAAGAAGAAAACATTTGACAGCCAAGCAGACTATCTCAGAAGGTGGTGGATTCTCCTTCATTAGAAAGTTTTAACTAGAAGTTGATGGGCCATTTTTCAGGGCACCTCCGCATTGGCAGTTGGTGGGTCTAGTTGATAGTTGGGACAACCTCTAGCTCTCCACTTCTATAATTTTAATCTACACAACTACCCTTTTGAAAATTCAAAGTGAGTGGATAGATTATTGAAAGAGGCAGTGACAGCATTCCTCTGCTAAGTGGGCTCTGCATCTGATTCTTGTGTACACCAGTTTCTTTGTTTATAAGGACCACAACCAGACTAATATTTAATGGAGGCTGCAGATGTTTTCCTTGTCCTCCCCTCATATGCAGCAAAGCCTCAAGCTGTATAAAGCCAGCTTCAGAGAAAATGCATGCAATCAAATGACAATTTTCTTTCTGGCTTATGTTGGATTTCATAAAGCCGGAGGAGGCTTGATAGCCAAATGCTGAGGATTTTTAACATATAATGAATTTGTTTGAAAAATCTTGTGTGTGTATGAGTGTGTGAGAGAGAAGGAGGCATGTATGTATGTGTGTCCACCATGTGGGTGTGTGCAAAGAAAAATCCTGTTGAATGTATGTATATTTTGCTTTTCAGAAAAATTACAAAATACAGGATAGATATTTGTGTCCTTAGTCCTAGTAAACTCAAATGTAAATTCTACTGAGATCAATAAGACTTACTCCCTGGTAAATACACATACAATTGTGGAGTTAAAGGCTTTCATTTCCAACATCCATAGTTTTTTGTGGGTTTTTCAGGCTATGTGGCCATGTTCTAGAAGAGTTTGTCCCTGACATTTTGCCAGTGTCTATTTTGCCAGCATCAGAGAAAGATGCCAGCCACAATTGCTGGTGAAAGATCAGGAATAAACTCTTCTAGAACATGGCCACATAGCCAAAAAACCCACATAAAACTACACATAGAATTGCTGCCTTGAAAGCTTTTTTCCATACATATATAGTCCTTGCTCCACCACTTTGTTTCAACAGTGTGCTGGTGACATTGTTAACAGCTTATGGATCACTTTATCTCCTGTTGTAGTGCTGAAAGTCTTTAATGAAATTTTTTTTCTTTCCTCTGCATTGCATTGCGAGTTGTAAAACGTACTTGCTGTTCTTTTTAAATGGCTCTTTGCTTTTTGGTCAAACAAAACAGGCTGCTATTGTTGGTTTTGTGTTTTCGTCCCTATTTTCCAATGGAAAAAAGCACAGCAAATTTTTTAAGCTCATTGCAAACAGAATAAACAACTGAAGAAGGCAGTTATATGAGCTATCACTTTCTGATATGTTTAATGGGCAGAACCCACCCCCATCTATAATTGGGGGATGAGAAACAAAATGCTTTTTGAAAACAAGACTGATGCACAATTATGCCTCATCTCCATAGTAAAAATTAGGTTTTCTTCTTTGCTTCTCACAAAAGTACCTTCTTTGAAGGAAGGTTTTTTCTTTCATAACTGATGAAATGATGAGATATAACAGACTGCATTTCTGCAATGGTCTTGGTCAATATATTTGCAGGAGAAAAAAAATGGATGTTACATCTGAAACCCAGCACAGCAGCCTTTTCTTCATAGCAGAATACCCTCAGGAGGGGGCAACATGTTGGAGAAAGGACTTCCATGGCTCTGTACTATGGATTTCTGGGAACTGTAGTTTGTTGTGGCAGCAGAACTCTCTGAAAGAGAACACTAAGTGTGTCACAAAACTACAATTTCCAGAATTCCATAACATTGAGCCATGGCAGTTAAACTGGACTATTTCTGCAGTGCGAATGCAGCCAGTGCGTTGTTGTATGCCTTTAGGTTATTTCAGAGCTATGATGACCCTAATGCGAGCCTATCATAGAGGTATCTTGACAGGATTTATTCAGAGGAGATTTGGCCTTGCCTTCCATTAAGAGTGAGAGAGGTCACTCAGTGGGTTTTCGTGGCTGAGTAGAAATTCAGGTCCTGGCCTTCTGGAGTCTTATTCCAACATTCAAACCACTCTTTCTGGCTTTCATGTCAGCCACTATTTCCCCCACCCACCCAAAAAATCTCCCCTCAGTTGTTTTTACCCCTTCAAGAAACTGGATCTGTCATTGCAAGGTAAAAGGATCTGATGTTAAGAGTAGTGCACTGGTTTTCCTGGTCTGGGGGGGGGGGGGAGCTCTTCCAGTCACACACACACTCTCTCTCTCTGCAGGATCTTATAAGCTGAAGGTTTTAATAATGGACAATTAACCCAAATGACTCCAAGTAAATGAAATAGAAAGGCAAAATGGTTTTGAAGCAAAAATAATTGTTTCTTTATTTAAAAGACAGAAAGAGATAGCAGCAAAAAACATCAGAACAGTCTATACTCAATGCAAACTGTTTCTTAAAGTAAAAGAACAAAAAAAAACAGCATGGAAGTTTAAAAACACAAACAAACAAAAAATCTTCTCCTAACCAATCTAAAGGACCTAGAGCTAAGCTTGAGGTACAATAGGCTACAACATACACACAGACTGTCTTACACTCTGTCATGAAGCAGATTACTGGAGACTGGAGCAACAGAAATCAGGGAGGCAGGTTTAAGAGAAGAAAAGATCAAAGAGAGAGAGAAAGAGAGAGAGGTTCGCTCTGTGTGTCTGTCTTTTAACCTCTTCCTACCTATCTAAGAGTGAAGGGAACATCTCTGGGTGGGGCAAAACATGACCAATACATGTGCTTGCATATGGACAGAGGTGAACATGCTCATCAGATTCTGATAATGGCTCTTAAGTGATCTGAGCAGGTTCGGAAAATGAGATTGCATATATTAGACAAAAAGCCAATCAATATAGACATTTACATTTTGAAATCCGGATAGGTTGGCCAATCTCTCTGAGGGCTGCAGGATACATCACCAGTTCAGCAGGTCTCCATTCCATAGAGGTAAACAAGACATTTAAGCACAGATTACTCTCAATCAATACAACCATTTTTGTGAGGTTTTTCGGGCTATGTGGCCATGTTCTAGAAGAGTTTTCTTCCTGACGTTTCACCAGCATCTGTGGCTGGCATCTTCAGAGAATGCTTGCCTGGAAAAAGTTGGGTATATATATACTGTGTCACCCTGGGAAAGGAGGAGTGATTTGCATGTATATTGTTTTGTTGCTAATGGCAGGCCTCAGGGTGGGAGGATATGCAAAGGAGGATTAATGTCTGCTTGATTAGTGCTCATTGTGTGCTGGGAAGCCCCTGACCCATTTCTCATTTGCATTTGTTGAATCTTCAGCTTGCTGTTTTTCAGGAGTGGAAGCCAAATCTTGTTTACTTTCAGGGTTTCCTCTTTCCTGTTGAAATTGTCCAGGTGTTTGTGGATTTCAATGGCTTCCCTGTGCATCCTGGCATTGTAGTGGTTGGTATGGTCCAGAATTTCAGTGTTTTCAAACAACATATTATGTCCAGGATGGTTTATAACATGTTCTGGTACTGCTGATTCCTCTGGCTGACCCAGTCTGCAGTGTCTCTCATGTTCCTTGATTCTTGTTTGCACACAGCTATCTCAGGGACCGCCTCCTCCCATACAATCCTCCACGCGCTCTCCGGTCCTCTGGGAGGAACTTACTGCAGCCTTTAAAATCTAGGCTTGCGGCGACCTCCCAGAGGGCGTTCTCTGCTGTCGCCCCCAAACTCTGGAACGACCTGCCGAATGAGATCCGTCAGATAACATCATTAGACAGCTTTAAAAAAGCGGTTAAGACGGATCTCTTCCGGCAGGCCTTTCCAGATTAACCATCCCGGCCCAGGTTCCCTGACTTCCTCATTCCTCCCGTGGCCCCATCTTAGTGATGGTTGAGGATCAACAGAGGGATATCAGGGTTTTTAGTTTTTAATTGTTGTTTTTATGCTTTGATATTGTGTTTTTAATATGTCATACTGTTTAATACTGTCTTAAGGGGGGGGAGGGATAAAGTGTTTTTAATTGTTATATTTTATATTTTACTGTTGTCAACCGCCCGGTTTGGTTTCCCATAGGGCGGTATACAAATAATAATAATAATAATTATTATTATTATTATTATTATTATTATTATTATTATTATATATTCTTGGTGGTCCCTATGTAAACTTGTCTGCAGCTGCATGGTATGCAGTAAACTCCTGCAGCTGTGAGAGGGTCTCTCTTGTCCAGGGGTAGGCAACCTTTTTGAGCCAGGGGCCGGGTTGCTGTCCCTCAGACAACTGGGGGGCCGAAGCCAAAAAATAAATAATTAAACATTTTTAAAAAACTTTAAATAAATAAATAAACCGGGACAAATGTAGGACAACATTTTCAAATGGTGGACACTTTTTTTAAAAAAAGTGGAGGACACGCAAAAAAATTTGCTGATTTTTTTAAAAATGTTAATATAAATGCATGTTTCTGAGGCGTCTATAGACAATTGCCCCCCTTGCCCCTGCACGCGAGAGGCCAAAGGCCCTGGCGGCAATCGGCGGCAGAACCGGGCTGGGGCCGGTCCCAAGGCCTCGCCGGGCTGCATCCGGCCCGCGGGCCGCAGGTTGCCTACCCCTGCTCTTGTCCTTGGCTGAGCGAAGCATTTGCTGGATTTTCTTCATCGGTTTGTAAACCATTTGAAGGTTGTATTTCCTCACCAGTTTCCCTAATCTGCTGTGACTCCTTTGATGTATAGTAAAAATACCTTCCCTTTGGGTGGTTGTTTGTCTTCCTTCATCTGGGTTTTTCTGGGCCTGGCAGCCCTTCTGATGCAGACATTGGCCTGTAGAGCCCAGTCCAGGTGCTTCAGTTAATCTTCCAAGAAGTGGGGTTCACAGATCTGTTTTGCCCGATCTACCAGTGTTTTTATTGTCCTCCTTTTTTGTCCTAGGTCAGTGGTTCCCAACCTTCCTAATGCCACAACCCTTTAATACAGTTCCTCATGTTGTGGTGACCCAAACCCATGAAATTATTTTTGTTACTACTTCATAACTGTAATTAAATAGGTATTTTCCAATGGTCTTAGGTGACCCCCATGAAAGAGTCATTCAACCCCCAAAGGGGTCCCGACCCACAGGTTGGGAACCACTGTCCTAGGTGATGGTTGAAGTTCTTGTTCAGTTATCTGTCCGTATGTGTAAGTTTTCTGTATACTGTGTGACCCAAACGTTTGTTCGGTTTGAGGATTTCTCTAGAACTAGTCTCTAGTTACTAGGGTCTCTTGTGATTTATCTACTTGAGATCCTTCCAGACTCTATTGAACCAATTAAGAAATTAGGGGACCGAGATCTTTTTCATCATGCATTTGGAACTAATTGAGCTAGGTGCTTGTTTTCATTTGGATGGATTTTTAAAGATAGTATTCAATTTCAAGGATTACTGTTTTGGCTTTTGGATTATTATTGTCCATTGCTGAATTCCTATGAATGGTTCTGTGTTGCTATACTTACTTTTTTTATGGAAAGTGCATTTTACTGATTCATAGAAATTTTGATTTGTTTTGCAGACCCCTGTGAAATTCTCTCACATTTTATGGCACAGAAAATGTTTTACATTAATTAATAAATAAAGCAACAACCTATACACCAGAGATGGGTAATGTGTGGTCTTTTGAATGTTGTTGGACTTCAGCTCTTATCATTTTTACCCCTGGGTATGCTGTTTAGGTTTGATGGGATTTGCAATCCAATAACATCACAGTTAAACGTAATTACTTGGGAGCAAGCACAGAAAACAGCAGAAAATAATATTTCTCTACATATATATTATTGTCATCACAGAAAATGTTTCTTGCACAGAAAATGCTACAGTACAGACTTATTCTGCACAAAATTTAGATGTGGCTTTTCTGCTCAGAAAATGCTATTTCCTGTGCAGAAAATGCTGCCTTTGATTGCAAAAACACCACATGTGTATTTTGTGCAGAATAATTGCTAAACTGCAAAGATTCTCATTACGATTTCCAGAGTTTTTCTCATCAGAGTTTCCCATCACTGAGGAAGCAAATTTTTCAACCATTTTCCAAATATTTGTATATGGTCTTTCAATCCCTTGTTTACCAAACACACCTGACCATGGTTGTGGCATTTCATGGACTATTCACAGATTCTAACCTGTGAAGAAGAAAGGTCAATTATGAAATGTTGAGTCATCAGTTAAAAAAAGGAGAAAATGGTTGGATTAGAAGGGGGGGATTAATAAGAAAAGGGTGACTGTGGAATTGGGAATGACTAAAGACCAAGGAAAAGTCCCATGTTTCATTCTACACAACATTTCCCTCCCCAGTTTCATTCCTTGATAAACTGTAAAGAAGTCCATAGATCAGATGCTACATTTAGTGTGCCAACTTGCAGTTGGAAATGCTTCACTGTCCTTTATCAGTGTCTACAGCATTCATACAATTGCTACAGAGAAGAGAGCAACAATCAGATCACTATTCTCTCACTTGTACTGCATTTGACCTACCATTGTTCCTAATACAGTGGTACCCCGGGTTACGAAATTAATTCGTTCCGCCGCCGCTTTCGTAACCCGGAATACTTCGCAAGCCGAAAAACCCATTGGCGCTGATGGGGAGAAGCCGCGATTTCGTGTGAAATAGCGCCGAAAAGCACCAAAAATTTTTTCGTAACCCGAAAAAACCTTCGTAACCCGGAACAGTTTTTTTAATTGGATTTTTTTCGTAACCCGGAAATTTCGTAAGGCGGCGCATTCGTATCCCGGGGTACCACTGTAATGACTTTTACAACGAAAGAAGAATATCCTGAGATAGGAAAAGTTTGTTCTCAGTAGGTTAATGCCTCTATTGGCATGGCTGCCCTCCCCACAGGGGCTTTGGTGATCTCACCAGTGAAAATGGTTGTTGTGAGTTGATACAAAATATTGATAATCAGTTTACTTACTGAGAGAGAAATAGAGGGAAAGTGATGTTATTATGAGCCAACCACAACAACCATGCAGTGAGATCCACAGTTGTATTACACTGGATTCTGTGGTAGCTAGTGCCTTTGATGTTATTGGGGTAGTGAATCCAGAATTTTTAGTCCAGAATTCAAAGATGCCATCCAAAATGCAGAGTCCTAATCCCAAAATGAGTTTAGTGTCTAGATCAGTGGTCCCCAACCCTTGGACCTCCAGGTGTTTAGAACTTCAACTCCCAGAAGCCCCACTCAGCTTGGCCAGCAGTCAGGAATTCTGGGCACTGGCGTCCAGAACATCTGGAAGACCAAGGCTTAACAACACTGATCTAAGTTAATTTCATTGGGATAGATCCTGATTTTTAGCCATGCTTCAGTCTCCATTGTCGTAACTAATTTAACTCCTACAGATTTCAGTGAGACTAAAGCATGACTAATGGAATCTGAATCTTCCTTCATGTGTATTCAGTTTCAATGTGTATTCAGTTTTTAGATGCTGTGGCATTATGCTATGTGAAGAAAAAAGTAGACTGTTGGAGGTTTCAGCACTGCAGGTGAAGGTTTGTATAATAATGCTGGAGTGTAATCATACTAGGGAATCAGAATAATATCCCTGTGGATAAGTCATTAGGAAGCTGTACATGAAGCATTTTTTTTCCACTATGTCTCTGTGGATTCTTGCTGGGCTGGGGCTTCATGTTTGAGTTTTGAAGGAATCTGTCCCATCAACAATGTCCCCTAGGAATGTGTATATTAGAGTAAGCAAAGGAAAGCAGCTCTAGAACTATGGCATTATGAAGCTATTTCAGCAAAGCAAAGTAGAAGCCAACATAGTGTGAGAGCCAATGTGGTGTAGTGGTCTGAGTGTTGAAGTAGGATGCTTGGGGACCAGAGTTTTAATCCTTAACCCAGCCTCAGAAGTAGGCAAGGGCAAACCCCCTCTCAACAAATTATACCAAGACATCCCTGTGATAAATTCACCTTAGGGTTGCCATAAGTCAGAAATGGCTTATAGGCACAAAGCAACAAGCAAAGGAGGAAAGGAGTACCCATTTTAACATTTCCCCCCCCCCTGCATGCATAGATTTTCTTTTCTGGAATCTCATGAATATTTGTTTTTCACAATGATGTTCCTATTCACACTGAGGGCCTATACAGAAGGGCAGCTCCAAGCCTCCCATTTTTGACACAGAGGGAAACCACAGGAACCACATGTTGTGACCTCCGGAGGGAGCAAAAAGAACCTGCTTCTGGGCAAGTTCTTTTTGCATCCCGGCAGGGGTGCCATAGGCACACTCATGCACCATGATGATGCCCCTTGTGCATAACACCATTTGGGCACTGTACCACACAGATGTCATCATGGCACATGCTGTGTGGATGGATGCATGCCATAATTGCGGCCAGGAGGTGGAACTAGGACTTGGAGCATGTGAAAGCTCAGCCCTAGTACGTGTGCAGGCCAACCCGAAGTGCCAGTCTGTATTGTCCCTGAGAGGACGTTTTTAAGGCTAGCTTCATAGTGATATTCAGTGTGTTTTCATCTCCGGATGCTGAACAGGTGGCTGAGATCTTGTTAGCCATTGTGGGGAATGTGCACAATGATGAGGAAAGAAGCAAAATGGTCAGAGGTGCAGCAGTAGTGGAGGGAGAACAGAGAAAGATGTTGCTATCTGGAGAGAAAGCTACATAATCCCAAAAAGTCTTGAACTTAAAGGTGCTCTTGGAAGGCTGCCTTGGTAAATCATCTTTCCCATACAGTAGAGGGAGTTTTCCAAGGCAGCCTTGTCATATTCCTATGAATTCAGAATCTGATATCAAAGTATTGTGTATGAACGGGGGGAATCAAAAGGGGTTGTAGATTGAAGCAGATGGCTGCAGCAGGGAAAAGACTAGGGTTGTTTATGACTGTTTAGGATGATGCCTTCCTTTCCTGAGAAATGGTAGGGATACGGGAATTGAGAAGGGACAAAGCGCTCTTTGAAGTGGTGCAATTGGTGCTGGCTACATATGTGGGGAGAACCTGGACAAAGGATTTTTAAAGTATTGTTTAACTTGGGAAAACTCAGAGCTGATTCCAACCATCGTGGACTAGTTTTGTGTGTCTTAGAATTCTGAATAAAGCAATAGTTAATTTTCACTACAATGCTGTCCTGGTTCTTCAGGTCTCCAACTGCCAATCATGACAAGCCTTCACAGAATGTGTTTAACTTTGAGGACACAACTGGAAGTTAGGCTTACAGGAAATTGCCTGCTCAGGAGCCAACAACTTTCCAAACAACAACAGAGACCACTTTCCCTGATGTTTATCACACTATGCTCTTAAAGAGGTACTATTCCAGTATGACTCCTCTAGCAGCCTCCTGTTGCATGCTGGGATTGGCAGTTTTAAGGAGGGGTATTTAGAATTCTCAGGCAGAGAAGTTCAGCTCCTTAAAACTGCCAATCCCAGCATGCAACAGGAGGCTGCTAGAGGAGTCACACTGGAATAGTACCTCTTTAAGAGCATAGTGTGATAAACATCCCTGACTTTCCTGCTGTTACATTGTAAACCTTAAAAAAGTACACTATGCAGGCCACATGGACCATGATGCCAGAACAGAGCATCAACAAGATTCTAGCCTCAGGTATCTAGCACTGGCTTAAATATAGTAAATGTGAATTGACAGATTCACAGTGCCCTCATATACTTCTCTTGCCAGAGAAAAATGCATAGACATCATTTTATATACATTGGGATGAGCAACCCATATACCTTCAGATATTGTTGAGCCCAACTCCTATCAGCCCCAGCAAGCATGGCAACTGATCAGGGAAAATAGGACTTGCTGTCAAGCAACATCACAGGGATTCTACTTGGTTCTGTTGGTCTGTCATGAAATGCGGGTGTTCTTCCATAACACAAATAGATGTTTTCTTTTCCCTCTCAAATGGAAAACAGAATTCTCACACAAAAACTCTGAACTTCCAGTTCATACCGGGTACTAAAGTCCAAACCAATGCAAGAGAGGACCTGGGCGGGGTACAGACCGCTGCTTTGCGGCGCTCTGCCGCCGCCGCCAGAAGGTCCGCGGGGGAGCCGGAGCCTTCAGACGGCCCGACTCCCGCGCGGACCGAAAAAAGAAGCTCCAAAATGGAGCTTCTTTTTGCGTCGCGTTTGCGACGTAGCGAGGCGCCAGGGGCGCGCTCGCTACGTCAGCAGCGGCGCGACACATCTGGACGCTAAGCGTCCGATACGCAAAGATGGCGGCACCCATGTAGAAAGGGCGCCGCCATCTTGTACGGACGGAGTCCGTACTAGGCCCAGGGGCGTCTAAAAGAGACGCCCCTTTTTTAAAATGGGACGTCCGGAGGACGTCCCAAATGCCGGTTTAGAAAGCCCCCTTATCACACTCCCACTACCAAAGCAATGTCCAGGGAGCAGAAAATTGTTCATAAATGGAGGAGGTCCACCTCTCAACTGTTGATAATTGAAATAGTCCACCTCTTTATTGCACTTTGGAGATATCGTGGGACAATATGACTCACTGAAAATGATAATTCTTGGAAAAGTTGAAGATAGTAGAAAATGATTAAGGTGGAATTACAGATGGATTGACCTGATCGAGGAAAGCACAAGTCTGAGTTTGTGATAAATAAGCAGGATTGCTTATAAAAAGATCTCTTGGTGGTCTCTCATTAACGGAGTCAATACATATATGATGAAGGGAAATTGAAAGCACATACAGTCAGCCCTTCTTATACATGGATTTTTTATATGTGGATTCAAGCATCCACGGTTTGAAAATATTATTAATAATAATAATAATAATAATAATAATAATAATAATAATAATACTGTTTATTTATAGCCCACTTTTCCAAAAAATGATCAAAACGGGGTACAGCATAAATGTAAGCAATATACAATATAAAAACATACAATATAAAAACATCATAAAAACATCCCAATAATAAAGCACAGTAAAATTCACAAGAGTAAAACCAAAGAAACAAACTAGCTGGATAAGCAACTGTATAACAGGAGAGAATAATAAATGTCAAGGCACATGGGGGGAATGCTTCTTGGAAGAAATAGGTCTTAAGTTTCTTCCTGAACAGGTCAAGGGAGGTGACAGAGTGGAGCTCGTCGGGAAGGGAGTTCCAGGTCTGCAGGGCAGAAACAGAAAATGCCCTTTGGGAAGACGAGATGTATCTCGTCTTGGGAACCCTTAAGAATTGCTTCCCAACCGATTTGAGAGTGCGGGGCGGATTATATGGGGAGAGGCAGTCCTCCAAGTACCCTGGGCCCAAGCCATTTAGGACTTTATAGGTGATAACCAACACCTTGTATTGTGCCCAGAAGCAGACAGGCAGCCAATGAAGATCTTGCAGAATCAGTGTTATGTGGCTAGTCCTGGAACATCCAGTGACCAACCTAGCTGCCATGTTCTGTACTAATTGAAGCTTCTGGGTTTGGTACAAGGGTTGCCCCATGTAGAGCGCATTACAGAAATCCAACCGAGAGGTTATCAGAGCATGTACCACCGTTTCAAGGTCTCCCCGGCCTAGGTAGGGTCGCAGCTGGCGTATCAGCCGAAACTGGTAACAGGTGCTCCTGACTGTCACATCCACCTGAGACGTCAGGTGGAGTGACGAGTCCAAAAGCACCCCCAGACTGTGAACTGAGTCCTTCAAGGGGAGTGTGACCCCCGTTCAGGACAGGTGGACAAATTTCCTTTCCCGGGCCAGCAGAACCTATTACGAGTACTTCCGTTTTCTCTGGATTCAGCCCATTACCAACTCCAAGCAGGTATTTAGAGGAGAGATGCCATACCTAGTCACTGCATCAGTCGGGGACACAGAGAAACATATTTGGGTGTCATCAGCGTACTGATAACACCGCACCCCGTCTCCGGATGATCTCCCAGCGGTTTCATGTAAATTTTTAAATAGCATGGGAGACAGAATGGTCCTTGAGGACACCAGATGTAAGTTCCCCTTATCGGAGCAACAATCCCCAGCTGCACCATCTGGAATCGACCCGAGAGGTAGGAACGGAACCATTGGAGCGCAGTGCCCCGATACCCACTCCCTCAGGGTTCCAGAAGGATACCATGGTCAATGGTATCGAAAGCCGCTGAGATGTCCAAAGCACTAACAGGGACACGTACCCCCCCATCCATGCCCAGACGGAGATCACCGACTAAGGCGACCATGGCAGTCTCAACCCCAAGCCCACCTGGAAGCCGATTTGAAATGGGTCGAGAAACCGTCATCCAAGATCGCTTAAGCTAAACAACGCCCTCCAACACCTTCCCTAAAAAAGGCAGCAGCGAGACAGGCCGATAATAATCCGAATCAGGGGTCTAGGGAGGGCTTTTTTAGCAAGGTTTTACAACGCCCAATTTTAGACTAGATGAAAACCGCCCTTCCCAAAAGAAATTGATTATACGGTGTAACAGATAGTTTACAGCCGTTTCCCCCTGAGCTGCCAGCCATGAAGGACAGGATCAAGAGACATTTCGTCTTCCTAACACTTCGAAGGATCTTGTCCACTTCCACAGTACTCACACACAAAATGATCCAGTTTAACAGAGTCCACAGAAGCTCGGAGACCTCTACTTTGGATTCTGAAGAATACTGCATCGGGATCAGCCCTTATCAAGGATTTTATCCGGAAGAAGTTTTGAACTCGTCACAGCAGGCTTGGATGGTTCCAAAAAGGGTTCAGAGGGAAGGCAGTTGGGTAAGTTCCCTCACTACCCTGAACAGCTCTGGCCAGACGCGACTCCGCGGATGCAATAAGTGCAAGCATAGAACAAGTGCTTTGCTGCACTTATTGCCACTCCGTGAGGCTCAATTGAACTCTAGGAGTCTCTAGGTTAAAAAAAAAGGATAAATTTCAACTATCAAACCTGATTTTCCATTTTTATAATGGACACCATTGTGCTATGTCATTATATTTAAGGGACTTGAGCACCACAATTTTGTTATCCAGGGGGATCTTGGAACAAAAAAGGCCCACTGTAACAACAAGGGAAATACTGCTTTATAGCTAAGGAAGTCTTCAAGGAATTTTGCGTGGTTGGACCATTTGCCAGGATTTACTTGAGCAGGGGTCGGCAACCCCGCCCGGGCCGAAGCGTCCCGCGAAGGCCTGGCCGCAGGCCGGCCGCGCGCGCCCGCCGCCCGTCGCGGCTTTTCGCCGCTCCCTTGCCGCCGCATTTTGGCTGCAAAATGGCGGCGAAGTCTCGCGCGACCTTCCTGGTCGCGAGACTTCGCCGCCATTTTGGGCAAAAAAATGGCGGCGCCCATAGCGGCCTCTGGGGCTAGGCACCGCCATTTTGCCGCCCAAAATGGCGGCGCCAGAGTGGCCGCGCGGCAGCGGCGGCAATGGCGGCGGGCCTCTAGAAGGCCCGCTACCATCTCTGGGACCCTCCAGGAGGGCTCCCAGGGCGGCAGGGGGCTCTGGGAGGCCCGCTGCCGTCTCGGACCTTCCAGAGGGCTCCCAGGGCGGCAGGGGGCCTCTGGGACCCCGCTCTTCTCTGGGACCCTCCAGGAGGGCTCCCAGGGCGGCAGGGGGCCTTGCAGGCCTCTGCCATCCTGGACCCTCGGAGGGCTCCCAGGGCGGCAGGGGGCCTCGTTGCAGGGCCCGCTGCCATCCCGGGGCCCTGCTTTAGGGCTCCCAGGGTGGCAGGGGCCTCTGCAGGGCCCTCTGCCATCCCTGGGGCCCTGCAGGAGGGCTCCCAGGGTGGCAGCCTCTGCGGGGCCCGCTCCATCCCTGGGGCCCTGCTTTGGCTCCCAGGGGGCAGGGACTCTGCAGGGCCCGCTGCCATCCCTGGCCCTGCTTTAGGGCTCCAGGGCGGCAGGGGTCTCTTGCGGGCCCTCTGCCACCCTGGGGCCCTGCTTTAGGGCGCCCAGGTGTGGCAGGGCGCTCTGCGGGCCCGCTGCCATCCCTGGGGCCCTGCTTTAGGGCTCCCAGGGTGGCAGGGGGCCTCTGCAGGGCCCCTGCATCCCTGGGGCCCTGCTTTAGGGCTCCCAGGGGAGGCAGGGGTCTCCTGCAGGGCCCTCTGCATCCCTGGGCCCTGCTTTAGGGCTCCCAGGGCGGCAGGGGGCCTCTGCGGGCCTCTGCCATCCTGGGCCCTGCAGGAGGGCTCCCAGGGTGGCAGGGGCCTCTGCGGGCCCTTGCCATACCCTGGGGCCCTGCAGGAGGCTCCCAGGGTGGCAGGGGGCTCTGCGGGACGCTGCCATCCCTGGGGCCTGCTTTAGGGCTCCCAGGTGGCAGGGCCTCTGCAGGGCCCTCTGCATACCCGTGGGGCCTGCTTTAGGGCTCCCAGGCGGCAGGGGGGCTCTTCAGGGCCCTCTGCCATCCCTGGGGCCCTGCTTTAGGCTCCCAGGGCGCAGTGGCCTCTGCAGGGCCCTCTGCCATCCCTGGGGCCCGCATGAGGGGCTCCCAGGGCCATAGGGGTCCTCTGCAGGGCCCTCTGCCATCCCTGGGGCCCTGCAGGAGGGCTCCCAGGGTGGCAGGGTCCTGCGGGGCCCACTGCCATCCCTGGGGCCTCTTTAGGGCTCCCAGGGTGGCAGGGGGCCTCTGCAGGCCCTCTGCAATCCCTGGGCCCTGCAGGAGGCTCCCAGGGCGGCAGGTGCCTCGCAGGGCCCGCTGCCGTCTTTGGCCTGCAGGGGCCCCAGGGCGGCAGGGGCCTCTGCGGGCCCTCTGCCATCCTGGGGCCCTGCAGGAGGGCTCCCAGGGCGGCAGGGGGCCTCTGGCAGTGGCCCCTGCCGTCTTTGGGCCCTTCAGGAGGGCTCCCAGGGCGGCAGGGGGTCTCTGCGGGCCAGCTGCCGTCTCTGGGGCCCTGCAGGAGGGTTCCCAGGGGCGGCAGGGGGCGCCTCTGCGGGCCCGGCCGTCTCTGTTCTCCCTCCAGGCGGGCTCCCATGGTGGCTGGGGCCTCTGGAAGGCCCGGTGCCGTCACTGGTGCCCTCCAGGGGTCCCCTGCCATGGGCAGGCCCCCCCAGCTTTTTTTCTGGTCTCTGACGGGCCTAGGGCCCCGTCAGGGGCCAGCAAAAATGGGGAGGCCTGGCCCCCGGAGGTGGAAGCTCCCCCCGGCATGCAGCCCCCCGCCCCTGGAGGTGGAAGCTCCACCCCCAGCACACAGCCCCGCCCTGGGAGGTTCAAAGCCTCCACCCCCGGCATGTGGCCCCGCCCCAAGGGTGGAAGCTCCACCCCTGCACGTGGCCCCGCCCCGAGGGTCGAAGCTCCACCCCCCAGCTTCGGCCCCCCATCGCCTGAGGGACAGCAACCCGGCCCCCGGCTCAAAAAGGTTGCCTACCCTGTACGTGAGGAAAGACATTCATGTTCCTGGGAATTAAACAGACGGTCTTGTGGACTAAGATTACAAGGTTATACACTGCTCAAATTACTTGCATGTAGAAAGAAGGAAATAAAGTGGGGTGGGGAAGTTGGTGCTCAGTGTGCTGTAGAGGTAAAGTACTTAACAGGATCTCGGGAGATCCAGATTCAAGTCCTCATGGTACCATGAAACTCCATGAGTGATCTTAGTCATACACCCTCTCTCAGCCTGATTTATGTCATGGAGTAATTGTGAAGATAAAATGGGGTGAAGATCCACCATGGACACCTGGAGTTCGCTGAAGGAAAGGTGGAATATAAATGAGAGAGAAAGAGAAAATGAATGAATGAATGAACTAATCAGGCTTTCAGGCAGCATGGACTAGGCCCCAAAAACACAGATCTAGCCAAGAGAGGAGATTCAAGCAGGCCTGGACAGATGTTATACCTCTACTGACCAGAACCTGAGACCTTCCTTCCCATTCTGTCTTGGTATGGAGCCAAAGCAAATATGAACTTTCTAAAACTGTAATGTAAGTATGTTAGCGCACTAACAGAAAACATTTGCTCTAGAAGCATCTTTTAGAACACAATACACAAGTATGTAAAATACACCATATTATATAAAGTAAATAGGTGGTGCTCACTTAACCAGTCCAGCAGCCTTCCTTTTATTAACTTACCACATTGAGTTGCTGGGCGATAGACAATACAGAAAATAAAAGTGGAGGGCTATTTATTGACACCTTGGAATTAGAATTATGTTTACTGCAAAAAATGAGAAATGGTGTGTTTAATTGGTTGTAGGTTGCAATTTGTGTGCACTTAGGCAGTAGAAATACATCTGTCTGGGGGGCTGTTAAAGATCACTTTCCTCTGAGTCAGCAAAGTTCATGGCTGTGAGGGAAACAGATCTATACTCTATAAAAACTCAAACTAACAAGTAGTTCAGCACAAGGCAACACTTGCCACAAAGACTAATTTATTGAATTGAACCGAGTGGCAGTGGAATTGACATGACATAGTAGGAATCAATGAGAAGGTTTGACTTTACACCACAAGGAAGGTATGAAAATAGACCCTTCCATAATACAAGAAGAGACTCATTAAGGAGGGGGCCAGCTTGGCAAACAGAGGGGGTAAAGTTGAATTCCATCAAGACCTGGAAAGGTGTGGCAATCTATATATTTTAGAGCTGTATTATCTTATAAACTAGGCCCCTGGTTTAGGAGGGTGTGGACATGCCCAGAAGAGGCATGAGTAGTTTCACCCTTTGCTATTTTTAGAAGGGATTTAAAATGATGCACCCAGATGATTTTTTTTAAAAAGCAATACACAGGATTGGCAGCAGGATGCAAGGAATTTCAAAGCTTTTGAGCATTAGCTTTTGGACTATAACTCCCAGAATACTCTGATTCTGGGAGCTATAATCCAAAAATAGCATTTTTCCACAGGTGCTGAGAAAATGGTACCACTTCTGCTTTCTTTTGCCCAAGGCATCTTCCATGCATCAGTTCATAGCAATGACAGCCCTTTTTGTTCTTGACGTAGCATGTGAAACTTTCTAATCAAAATGGCAGAATATAGCTGTACCTCAAGAACAAATGGCTATGTGAAGATGTATCCTGCTTATGGCATTTGTTCTGTGCTATAAAAGCTTGCTGCCATGCAACTGACGAATAGGGTTCCATCTTAAATTACCCAGTCTGTCTAGCAAAGACACAAAACATGGATATATTGGTATAAATTTGGGAGGAGTGGGTTATTAAGAGATTATTTCCATGTAGTTCAAATTGAAAGTGGTCCTGAGCAGCTTTGAGGCATTCCTAGCAGCAAGTCCATGTGAGTCACTTCCTTCTCCTGCCACTCTTTTTTTCATTGACACTTTCTTATCATCAGTGCAGAGGAAGCCTACTTTCAAACACAGCAAGAGCCATTGCTGGCTATGTATGATAACAGTGATGAATTGGCAAGCTGGGAATAGACTTTGGTCCTTGAACTTTTTCCCTTTACTGTTCACAGATCAAACATATACACACCAGGTGCCAGAGATTCACAGATCTCAACTTGTTAAATGCTTGGTACTGTCTCCCTCGAAGACATTTGCCTCATTTCTATAGCAATATAGCAATACAATTCATCCCAATGGCCAAAAGTGTCCCCACATCGGCTTATTTTGTTCAAATTGTTCCAAGGTGCTGACTTATTAGCTTTTGTCCCCCAGAGTCCCATCTTTCCTTTCCCCATAATTATTAGTAACATCTCCTTCATTTCTGTCATCCACCAGGAGGCAGAGCGCACACAATTGAGCTCATATTAAGGATGTATAGCTTTCCCCTCTCCCATTAATAGGTTTTTCTGAGAATGGGAAGGGGACATTCTTTCTTACTGAGGTTTCAAATTTGCATTCATTTGTAGAAAGTCAGAATCTAGCATTTGAGTGTGGACTGTTAGTTTATATCTCAAACGTGAGCAGGCTTACATAACTTGTTGCATTTCAATGATCAACTTAAAGTGAATATAATTTCAATAAAGACAAATATCATATTTCTGCATTCTAAATATATTTTTTTCCTTAGAGGTACATGTGTAATAGCTGAAGACCTCTCCAAATGAAGAATACCAGAATGTTCAAAATTTTGGTGCAACCCGCTCTGACTCCAGCTGAATGAATTCAGTGGGAAATGCTTTTGTCAAATGTACCATGCCTACATAGAAAATTAAATATTTAATCCATTCCCAACCAACTGATTCTGAAAATCCATTATTAATCATTTCCCAGTTTCATTTATCTCTAGTTTCTTGGTATGATAAATGTAATCTTCCCACTCAGGTAAAATAATTGTTGGATTTTTCTTAGAACTTTAAATGACTGCCATCTTGTAACTATCCCCAACAGACAACAGTCCCATTTGCAGTGTTTACAATCAAAGACATATACCTTTCAGCTACTATTTAGTGCAACTTAAAATATAAATTGCACAAACTTGATAATGTTTCAGTAAAACAAATAATCTAGTTCTAGACTTCAGGGGTAAGCCTAGTTTTAACAAATGGGGGGGGGCATTTACAACAACAAAATCTCCTCCTATTTTCTCTTTCCCTCTTCTGTCTCATATAGTAGCATTACATTTTCTCATTCCCTCTTCTGTCTCATGTATTACCATTACACAGTAACATAAGTTCCAAAGTAAGCCCCAAACCTTCTATATTCAGGGAATCCATAAGGATGGAGCAGAATGACCTCCATTAACAACACAAACAGCACTGACATGCTAGCTGTCTGTGTCACTAAAACATAAAATGATCCTCTTAGATGAGAACATCTATCTACTCCATCATCTTGTTTCCCATGGTGGTTGTTGAGATACCTATAGAAATCTCCAAGTGGGAAATGAAGTGAGAAAAAAATTAATTCAATTCACATTTCACTATGCATTTAACTAATTCACATTTTACAAATCAATATCTAAACAGAAATGCAACTACACTTCAATATTTATAATTTCTGAGATTTGCAGTGGTTTCCACCCATCAAAAATGCATGCAAATAATAATAATAATAATAACAATAATAATAGATTTTATTTTTATCCCGCTTTTCCGCAATGATCAAAGCGGCATACAGATTAAAATTTCAACATAAAAATACATACATATCGATAAAAACAATGTAAAAAATATCACATTAAAAGCTATTACACAGCCAGCTTGTTGAACTAATCCAAAACCATTGCGAAAATCGTTACACAATAGGGGGAGAGGGCATAATATCACATCTCATGGAGGGAAAGCTTGGTGAAAGAAAAAGGTCTTATGGTTCTTTCTGAAAAGGTCCAGGGAGGTGGTGGAACGGAGCTCGTCAGGAAGGTTGTTCCACATTTTTGGGGCCGAGATGGAAAAGGCCCTTTGCGAGGTTGCCGCATATTGCGCAGTTGGGACCTTCAGCAGATTCTTCTCGGCTGACCTGAGTGTGCGGGGCGGATTATATGGGGAGAGACGGTCCTCCAAGTATCCTGGGCCCAAACCATTTAGGGCTTTATAGGTAATTATCAACACCTTGTATTGGGCCTGGAAGTGAGTAGGCAGCCAATGGAGATCTTTCAAGATAGGTGTTATATGGTCTTCCCTGGAACATCCAGCGACCAATCTTGCAGCCATGTTCTGCACTAATTGAAGCTTCTGGGTTTGGTACAAGGGTTGCCCCATGTAGAGCGCATTACAGAAATCCAATCGAGAGGTTACCAGAGCATGTACTACAGTTTCAAGGTCCCCCCGGTCCAGGCAGGGTCGCAGCTGGCGTATCAGCCAAAGCTGATAACAAGCACCTCTGACCGTCACATCCACTTGAGATGTCAGTTGGAGCGACGAGTCCAGAAGCACTCCCAAGCTGCGAACTGAGTCCTTCAGGGGAAGCGTGACCCCATTCAGGACAGGTGGACAAATTTCACTACCCGGGCCTGGGGAACCTATCACTAGTACTTCCGTTTTCTCTGGATTCAGGCTGAGTTTGTTTTCCCTCATCCAGCCCATTACCGACTCCAAGCAGGCATTTAGAGGAGAGATGCCATCCCTAGTCACTGCATCAGTCGGGGACACAGAGAAGCAAATCTGAGTGTTATCAGCATACTGATAACACCGCACCCCGTGTCTCCGGATGATCTCTCCCAGCGGTTTCATGTAAATGTTAAATA
This sequence comes from Sceloporus undulatus, assembly GCF_019175285.1. Taxonomy (NCBI): domain Eukaryota; kingdom Metazoa; phylum Chordata; class Lepidosauria; order Squamata; family Phrynosomatidae; genus Sceloporus; species Sceloporus undulatus. The sequence goes on along the minus strand of NC_056525.1, from coordinate 39,731,080 downwards.
GCATGGGGGGACAAGATAGCTCCTTGAGGGACACCAGATGTAAGTTCCCTCTTATCAGAGCAGACGTCCCCCAGTTGCACCATCTGGAATCTACCTGAGAGGTAGGAACGGAACCACTGGAGCGCAGTGCCCCTGATACCTAACTCCCTCAGGTGTTCCAGAAGGATACCGTGGTCAATGGTATCGAAAGCCGTTGAGATGTCCAAAAGCACTAACAGGGACACGCTTCCCCTGTCCATGCCCATATTAGAAAGAAAGTGTGAACAGCAATGACTTATGTTAGGGAATATTGTATGCAAAATTGTATCACTTATCTTAGGAATATGCAAAGGGATCTTGCAGAACTTTGAGACTAACTGAATAATAGACGTTAGTAGCATAAGGTTTTATAGACTTGAGCCTACTTCCTCAGATGCATTTGGTGGAGTGGAGAGCCCAGGAAAAGACTTATATAGCCTACTTTGTATGAGGATGTCCACAGGAATGAAAAACTTTGTAGATGTAGAGATGAAGTGATGTTCATTTTAAAAAATGAAGCTGGCAAGGGAATCCTGGGGAATATTAGTCTTTAAAGGTATATTTTAAGGCTCTGGCTCAAAGCAGTTTTTGTGTTTCATTCAAACCAGCTCCTCATGATCAGCTGCCCTTGCAAGAGGATAAGAAAATACCCTGGATAATAATGTCAAGAACCCTTTGAGAACAGTGTTACTCCATTTTGTGATGCACTTCATCCAGGTTTTCCGCTATACTCTATGGTTTAGGTTTTGTGTTTTAAGGGAGAGGAAGTGTGTCATTCCAGGCTACTAATCAGTGCTAAGTCATATTACCCATAAAAAATTATTAAAGAATTGTGGGAGAGAGTGGGCATAAACATACACTCTTCAGAGCAGACCCACCTCATAAAAAGAAGGGTTGACTTAGAATCTTCCTCCAAGCTATGTAGCACAGGATACACAGGACACTGGAATTAAAGCAGAGTATTGATTCTTCCTCAGATAATGCTGTTCATGGTTAGTGAGATGGTCAGCAATATTGTGTGTAAATATTTGCCCTGTCAAATACCATTCAGCACAAAGTGCATAAATATTATTAGAGCTATAAATGCCACTAACTTCATGAATATGTACTACCTTGCCCTTTTTGCTTTGCTTGATAAAGAATGAGAGAAGTGCATTGAGGAAACTGGGGTCTCTCAGGCAAGTCAATAAACACACACACTTTCAGACAGGTTTGCTCAAGGTTTTTTTATTGCATTCTTTTTGACTGTTTATTTATGGTGTACAGGAATGCTAACTGTAGAGCTCAGTGGCAGAAGGATTACAATGAAAGTTTTAATTAAATCATCATCTCTCAAAACTTCATTGTGAGAACAAAACCTCTTCGACTGTTCAAGGATGCCATCCCAGCACTCTCATTTAAGTGTTTAGCTGGTCAACACTATTAGGAAGGAATAAAAGAGTTGGTACTTACCCTGTATTCAGCCTTCAAGTTCAAAATCTGTATGTCTCTAAGTTCTAGTTGTTGGGAATCAACAATTTGACAGAGGTGGTACTAATATTAGTACCATTAGTACTGGTATTAGATTACATAGAGCAATGACTCAGTATAAGGCAGCTTCCTAAAATCAGAAGCATCTGACTTCCCAGCAGTATCTGGTGGTTATTACAGAAATCAGGATACGGGACAAGATGGATCTTAGGAACATAGGAATCTACTTTGTACCTTCACTTTTCTAGGCATGGGTAGTGGGTATGAGGTCACCTTCACAGTGGCTGTTTTCAGACTTTGGAATTCGCTCACTAGGGAGACCAGGATGATGATGTTCTTGTTCTTCTTTGGCTGCCAAGTGAAAACTTTCCCATTCCAACAGACTTTCAGCAACTGACTGCAATGGGCTTTTGGTGGTGTGTTGTTTTGTTGCTTTTACTATCTTGTCTTTCAATGAATTTTTTAATGCTACAGATTGTTTAATTGTTAACTTAATTTTTATACATACATATATTTACTGTTTTTTGGGGATGCTTTTAATTTGTTCTGGTTTTAATATTTTGTAAAGCACCTTGAGTGTCAGTATTGGTGAAAATGCAGGATGTAAATCATTATTATTATTATTATTATTATTATTATTATTATTATTATTATTATCATTATTAGTCAAACCATTAGTCCATCTAGCTCAGTATTTTTGGCACTAGGGATTTGGCCTGATCCAGTAAGGCTGTCTACTTTGTTCTGTTCTATTATGCTTCCTTCACCATGAACTGGATATTCAACAGAGGACTATTGTACTGAGGAATCTACTGTAGAGGATCTTTAAAACAAACTCCACAAAAAGACAAGGTTGATTGATTTAGACCAGGTTGGTTAACCAAATGATTTCCTTTAAAAACAAAAAAACCTCCTTTTATTAATTGGTTATTCATTTTTTAAAAAAAGAATGACTATTATTACTATTCTCCAACCCTCTTGCTGGAACAACAATAACTGTCTGAATGTAAACATTTTAACTCTTACAGTTTATTAGCAGTTGTTCATTGCTAGACCAGCATTCAGTTTCAGTTGCTTCTCTTTAATCACTTTATTTTATAGTCCAAAAATGGCATTCACAAACAAACCTTTCAATTAACATAAATTCAACAAAAACAACTTGCTTTGAAAGAGCAGTTTTTTAAAAAAAAACCATTTATTATTTAAGCAAGTGGTCTTAATATTTGAACTGCATTTTGTTGCTTAATCTTCTGATTTAGTCCAATATTGGTTTAGTCCTACACATTAATGCAACTGGAGCATGTGACTAAAATGATGAAGGGTCTGGAAACCATGCCCTATGAGAAATGATTTAGGGAGCTGGGGTTGTTTAGCCTGAAGAAGAGAAGGTTAAGAGGTGATATGATAGCCTTGTTTAAATACTTAAAGGGATGCCATATTGAGGAGGGAGCAAGCTTGTTTTCTGCTGCTCCTGAGACTAGGACCCAGAACAATGGATGCAAGCTCCAGGAGAAGAGGAAGGGCTGTTCAATAGTGGAACACACTTCTTGGGAGAGTGGTGGAGTCTCCCTCCTTGGAGGTCTTCAAACAGAGGTTGGGTGGCCATCTGTCAGAGGTGCTTTGATTGAGATTTCCTGCATGGCAGGGGGTTGGACTGGATGGCCCTTGTGGTCCCTTCCAACTCTATGATTCTATGTTTTTTAAAAAATAACAAGGAGGGGGTGTTTTTTAAAAAATCATTTTCCCCAACCCTACAAAAAGACTAGTAGAGAACCATTTCCATAGAAACCAATGACCTAAATGTTACAGTCTCAAGTAAAGTAGACCCACTAAATCAATTAAATTTACCTATATGAATGGCTTACCATTCATCAACTGATTGGATTAATGTACTCTAGTTGGCACTAACCATGGGATTCAGCTCAAAGTATTTAACACAGGGGTCGGCAACCTCTGGCCC
>NC_056525.1:39716373-39724632 GCF_019175285.1 Sceloporus undulatus | reverse complement strand
CTCTGACAGGGCCTGGGGCCCCGTCAGGGGCCGGCAAAGAGGAGGTGGCATGGCCCTTGGGGGTGGAAGCTCCGCCCCTGGGGTGGAAGCTCCGCCCCTGGGGTGGAAGCTCCGCCTCCAGCATGTGGCCCCGCCCCCGGGGGTGGAAGCTCCACCCCCCGGCTTCGGCCCCCCGGTTGTCTGAGGGACACCAACCCGGCCCCCGGCTCAAAAAGGTTGCCTACCCCTGATTTAACACATCATTCCTTTAAAGTAACACATTCTAAAATTCTAACACAGTAGCATAGGTGTCTCATACTTTGGCATAAAGCAAGAAACCTTAGGAGATTTTGGGTTCAGGCAAAACATCTGATGGATTTTAAAGACAGCTAAAATAGTTTCAATAAAACTAGCAATTTTCCTTTAGCACTTTCTTAGGTAGCAATTGAAGTATGCCCTGGCCAAAACTTGTGATTAATAGGAAGGTTCCTGCCAGAGAAAACACATAAAGAAGTCTAGAAAAAGCTGAAAGAATTTTGAGAACTATTGAAATTTCTCCAGTGTGTCTGTGTGCAGGGATACCTGTGTTTTCCTTCCCACCCACATTCTTCAGAAAGATTCGTGTGGCGTCAATTCTTGTCTAGCATTTTGAGTATTAATTCATCCAATGAAGGCAATCTCTCTTTTTTTTTTCTATCCACAAATACACAATCAGGAAAGAAAAAAAGTATATAAGAAAAACCATATCAAACCAAGCAGTAAATGCCACAGTGTTTTCTTTGCTGTAACACTGTAGATCAGAGGCGATAACCTTTGCCCCTCTGGATGTTTTGGACAACTCCCACAATTCCTTGCTATGCTGGATGAGACTGATGGGGGCTGGCATCAAAAATATCTGGAGGGCCAAAGTTTTCCCTCCCATACTCTAGATTCTAACAATATTTTGTTGCCGCTAACACTTCTGTCTAAGAAATAATCTGTTAATGTTCTGACTAACATAGGGGAGGGAGAAAAACCAACTAAATCTACTTTGATCAACTTTGTAAACAATCTATAAGGGTTTGGTTTACCATAAGCATTTATTCTGTCCTTGTTCAAAATATCCATCTTAGAGCAGCATTGTATTACTGTATTCATGATTCAGAGGTGATGATTGAGAAACAGATGATAATAGGTAGGTAGGTAGGTAGGTAGGTAGGTAGTTGTGTTGCTGTCGGGTGCCTTCAAGTCATTTCCAATATGGCAATCCTAAAGTGAATCTATCATGAGCTTTACTGGGGCTGAGAGTGTGTGACTCAGTGGGTTTCCATGGCGAAACACAAAATCAAACCTTGATTTCCAGAGTTACTCAAACCATTACACCACAGTATCTCTCAGATAGATAATAGTTATAATTTTATTGTAACTAGCAAACAGCCATTATACAAATATAGCACAAATAACATCTTTGGTTTTTGTACACAAGCATAAGGCAAAACCAAGAATTTAACGGTTCTAAAAGTTACATATTTGTTACAAACACCCAATAAAAAGCACAGTTTCTCCAGGGGAGACCACTTTGTTAACCTAATCAACAATGGGAAGATATATCTTTGGATCAGAATAATCACTGCATTCTAAAACAAAACAGGCAACATCCTCCACAATTAAGGAGTTATAAACAATCTTTAATTTCCCTCCAAGTACTTTGGATGTGCCCCATCAGCTCTGCCAGGAGAAGGACATTTAGCCTTGCCCGTGTAAAAGCCAATCTCATTTAATGGAGGGAAGATATTTTGGGAAATTAAAGGTGGAGGGGGCAAAGTGCACATATAATTTGTTTGATAAACTACTTGCTATATCAGACATTTGGGACAGCAATTCAATATCTTTAAGGCATGGTAGCAAGATTGTCCTTGTTATATCATAACCTGAGATCAATAAGAAAGGGACTGAAAGCCTAATGTTTGCAACAATAGACAGAACCTTTTGTTTCCAGGAGACTCTTGTGTCTGCTTAAATATCACCTTTAGTCAATAGAACTGAGGAAGCTTAAGAACTTTCGTTTTTACCAACATTAGTCCTAGTTCATTGTGAATTGTTGACATTTTAGTGGAAAATATGAAAGAAAGAAGTAGAAAGGAGGATTAAATGGAGTTAAATTGCATTCAGACTTGGAATCAAAATTATCTCTGGGGGATTTTATGAAACAAAGAGATGAGATAATGCAGGCCACTGATATAAGCTTAGCTATTTCACTATTCTGGATGGATGGATGGATGGATGGACAGATATGTAACACCTGGTGTCATGACCCCTATTTTCTAGAAACCGTCTGGGCACAGGGGGCAGAGGACCTGTATTACAGCTTGAGAAGGTACTGGATCTGAGCATTAGCACCAGGGACTCCTAAACTGAAGCCTCCTGAACCTGAGACCCATGAACTGGCTCCCCAGAGATGGAATTCTTTACATCAAATCCATCAAAGCTTTGCCATCCCCACCATCAACCGTATGCCACTCCACCCTTATGCTCATTTGATACTGCTCACCAAGGCAGGCATCATGCCTGCCAAAGCTATGGAAAGGCTAGCAATACAATGCTAAACTCACACTGGAGAACTATTTCATTAAGGCTCAGCAAGTGAGCAGAGGCTGAAAGGCTCAGCTGATTAGAATGAATCATGGGCTCTGTCCTAGGTCCTGAAATACATGTTTTGGAGGTCCTTGATTATTATTTACTTCCCTACTGAATCTTCCTGTTCCATACTTTAGGCATTCTTTTTTTCCCCTGCTAGATGCCTTTCTGGGCCCTCATTTTAACTAAATCCTGAGCTCTGTTTCATCAAGATGAGACATTTAAGGCGTTTCATGAGGCCAGTGTGGTGATAAAAGAAATAACCTTTTTATTTTATGTTATGTGCAAAGGAGTATTTATTCATGCCATAGTGGCATTCAAATATTCTAAGTGAAAAAGCATGACAAGCTTTTGTCCATTCTTTGCTCTGCCTATATTATCACAACTAAAGAAATAAAAATGAGTGTCATTTTTTTTAACAAAGCTCATGCTGTTGCTATAGAGAGTATTGTAGCTATATTGATTTCTAATAAATAAAAGAAGGACAATTCAACTATTGTTATTCTACTGAAGGCCAAACAAATCAACATGAATTAACAAAATCCACCCATACACCAAACACTTAATTAAATAAATATCATGATTTCACTGTCGTTCCAGGATTTCCTCACTCCCACGCCAAACATGTATTTTCTGGTTCCCCCCACCCTTTATTTCTCCTCCACAATTTCAAAAGCTTATAAGAGCTCAAGTATGTGAAGATAAGTGCCTCGTTAAATTTCTGAACTCATTTCTCCAAAGCTCTGTTAATTAGTTATTTAATTTGAGGTCTCAATCTGAAGGTTAAGACATTGTCTGACACTTGTAAACCATAGTTATGTCTTTACCAAAGATATAGCTTGTCTATAAACAAGTATGTTAAACTGCATTCCTGTTATTAGCTTTGGCAATATCTGCTGGCTGCAACAAACAGGAGTAATATGGCCAACATTATTCATGCTCTGGTAAATTCCCAATTGGACTACTATAGTGGGTTATTTAAGGGACCTCCTTTAAATGATGCAGAGAAGCTTCAGAACTGTAACTGGTATACTGAGCTGGGCACATATTATATCAGATCTGAATAAATCACATGCTTCCAAGTTCAATTCAAGTGATATTTCCTGTGATATTTATCTGTAAACACAAATGGTGATATTCATCATTAAATGAAGGCCCCAAAGTTTTTTTAAAATAATTTCCCAAAAAACAAGAAGCAAGGAGGCATGTAGAGAATCATCTGCCAGGTACAACAATCCCATCATCACAATTAACCCCTGCAGAATTTCTTGGAATTCTGTTCTTCACTTAGCACTAAGTGTGCATGTTAAATAATACTACATGTTATTACTAAGTAATACTACATGTTATTACTAAAGTTTCAAGCGCAGGTGGAATTGCATTTGATATGGTATTGAATGGGCCTTTCCTTTTAAGGAACATACCTTTTAAAAAAAGATTTTGGTAAGAACCATTTAAAAGAGGAAGATTCATGTGATCATGTGATAGGGAGCTTTGGTGGCACAGGGGTTAAATGCCAGTGCTATAGCCACAACATTGTGAGTTCGATCCCAGGGCTCCATGGTTGACTCAATCTTCCATGCTTTGGTAAGCTGGTAAACTGAGTAACCAGCTTGTTGGGGGGTGTAACAATCTTTCTTCCTATATGCTGAGGTAACAAAATTTCAAATGTCTAGCCTCAGATATATAGTTGGTAGCGTGTTCAAAAACTCATCACTTGTGCCAAGCAGATTGATTATAAATCAATAAAATAAGTTTATTGTATAAACAAAACAGAATAAAAGATTGTCGATAATAAACAGTTGTAAACTTGCTTCTCAATCAATCTATTGTAGAGGTTTCTAACAACTCTTATTTCAGATGCCACCCTTTTCCCAATCTTTAGACCTTCCCTTGGTCTAAAAGATTAGATTTACTCTTTTAACACCCTGTCCCCTCAGGGACTTCAAGATTATAGCCCACCTCGGGACCAGTCTTTTCCCAACCTCACTCAACCAACCCCCTCTGACTTCTAACCCCCCTTCTCAACTGCCACCGAATCTTTTATAGCCCCAGCCGGCCTCTGATTGGTTTAGAATCTCAGGCTCCTGATTGGCTGACTCAAGATTCCGAGCACCACAGGGGGCAATTAGCTTACAGATTGTAAACTGCTTAGAGAGTGCTGAGTTCACTATTAAGCAGTATAGAAATGTAAATGTTATTGCTATTGCTGTGCTATGTGATCAGCAAGGATGTATCGCCCAGCAGTAAACTCAGCTTTCCTCCCCCAATGCTGGATGATCATTGGTTAGCATGAGATTTTTATTTATTATTTTTGCTGTACATTTATCCATGAATTGGATAACTACATCCAAAGGCACAGCTGGTGATATATACAGAAACAGGCAATTACTTTGCACAAGTATGACAGTCTGTGGATCAATCCCAGTAGGGAAGGAGATGAAGAAATAAGAAAGATGATCATGTTCAGACTGAAAGGTTGTTTCAAAACCAAGCTTTGATACCACATTAACAACATTCACAAATGAAGCACAATTTCAGAATAAAGGAAGTTCTCTGTGTCCTAAGTTGGCATGGGGAATTCTGTCAGTTTTGCTTTGTCCCATATTGACCCTTTTAAACTTCAAGTTCTTTCTGTCCAGAATATGAAGAAAATTGTGAACTGCAATAATTTTCTCTTATTCTCTACATCTTCCTTCTCCTTCTTTCTCCTCCTCCAAAAAGAACAGAAAATAAATTCTAACCAAATAGAGACAACAGTTTCCAGCATAGAGATGAGCATTCCTTCTTTGCTTGTAATATGAATTTTACAGATGAGGATCCTGTCATGGGGAAAAAATATTGGAAGTGACTCCCATTTAGCAAAATCATGGTTGAATACAAAACAATTTGAAAAGCATTCACAGCCCTGGGCCTGGATGAATGAGTGACAATATTGTTTTTTTCACACAATCATTAAAAGAAACTTCATGAAACATACATAGCTATACAACCATTCAATAACATACATATTATATTCCTACACTAAATTAAAAACATAGCCTAAACTAAATCATACCAATCTGCACTATTGCCACCATCTATTATGACAATTAACACAATAAACTCAAACCCACTAAAGGCAACGAACAAAAACTGTACATGACTTCCCAAACCTGGAAATACTAACAATATATATATATATATATATACACACACACACACACACACTCACACACATATATACATATACACACATACACATACACACACATATACATACATACACACATACACACACACACATTCCCACTAGTGCTATCTTGTTTTTATATTACGTCTGACCTAAATAGTTAAATGTGATTCCAACATACAAGAAGTTCTCCGGTTCAAGCCTTAACCTGCATATTTCCCATTCAATTTAATAGGTTTTATGCAGGGGAAAAAATCCTCAAAAGCTATTAAAAAGTACCTTCATATACCCCACAGTTCCAACATTTTTTTTAAAAAAATCATTTTTTCCTATTTCAAATATTAAGAAATTTGCAAATTTGAGTAAAGGCTTATGTATGTAAAAATGAACAGAAACAAACATTTTAACCCAAGACTAGATCCTTGCTTAAGTATGTTCTTAAGCTATTCCATTAAGTGGAAGAGAAGGCAGCAAGTGGAATGGCACTGAATTTTGTAATTTCTTCTCGCTGGCCACTGAGCCTCATGAATCATGGTCTTAATGGCAAAAGGAAGGCCTCTACTGATTGCCTGCTTGTGGAATGTATTTAGTATTTGCTCTCATCAGATGACAGCATGGCTGCCTGGAGATTAAGGTAGGGAAGACTAGAACATTACATGGAACATTTATCTTCTCTTCAGTGATCACTCCAAAATGTTTATTATGAGCCAGGAAGAGTATTAAACTGAAAAACACCATTTTGCTGGAACTCTCAGCATCGTATCTGAGTAAGCAGAATCATGGCTAACCAAACAGATGCAAGGTCAGGTAGCAAATGTGCTAACCAGCTTGGGTGCCTTGGAACAAAAGGCTCTTCTTTACACTCCCAAGAAATTGGTCCCTCCAGAGTTCTCCTTTGAAATTCTAATTAACACAGGGAAGAAGAAGATTCATTAGGCTTTTGGCTCATTAAAATATCCTGTCAGTCACCTAGAGTTTATTCCTGGCACTTAATCAGAAGAAATTAAATTATCTTTTATAACTAACTTAATTTAGCACCGTCTCTGATGTGTGGACCAGAAGGCAAAAAGAACCAAACGATGGCTATTGGTTACCTAATATTTCTAACTGTCTTGTCTGGTTAACAGGATGTCTTCCATGAATTTAGAGGTTGTCCATGCTCTAGAGTAATTACGCTAATTGAGGTTTTTGATTGTTTTTATCATGTTAAAATGGTTTCTGTTTTTTAGGTTGCTTTCACTAGGGAAAAAAGTGAAACTACTGCAGGAGCAATAAATAAATAAATCTCAGGCTTTAAGGCTGAGTTACACAACACACAGCTTTCAGAAAAGGAAGTCAAAAATTGTGCATTTGCATAGTGATCTAGATCATTTTATTCAAGAAAACACTTACTAGATCCCCTTTTTGGATATGTAGCTAATAAAAACTAATATTTTAAGAATTTTCACATGTGGTGTTTCACAAGGTGTTGTTTTTGTTGTTGTTGTTATGCTACCCCTTTCCCATCTTGATACTCAAAGTGGCTTACAACAATTTGAACAAACGTAGTTTAAAAATTCATGACATTTACAGTCTATTCTTTTTAATGCACAGTTTCTTCTGATGTGTAGAGTTATGTGATTGATTTTCATGAAAATTTGGTGTGTGACTGTAAGTTTAAATGTGAGTCCAACATATAGGAAGTTCTCCAGTTCAAGCTTTAACCTGCCCATTTCCCATTCATTTTAATAGGTTTTATGCAGGAAACAGTCCTCAGTTGATTGTACCCTATTTGATTTCTGTTCTTAATTGCTTTTTTATTGGTTTATTGCTTAAATTATCACTTGATGTGCCTTACCACAATATTTATTAAATAATTACATAAAGCTTAGCGTTTTTATAGCATGTTTTAATTAATCAAAATGTACATGCTTTGACACTGAAATGTAGACCATATTACAAAGGGGCTGTTGGCAAAGCCAACCTAGGCTATTTATTCATATTAAAAAGAGATTCAATAAATTCATCAAGGATATGGGTATCAATAGGTATGAGCCATTATTTTCATTGGAATCATGTAGCATATATCTTTGCATGTGGAATTGTGTGTTGATGATTGCACTATCCAATCCTTGTGCTGCATGGCAACATTATGCAGCCAAATGCACAGCTAAATATCCAATTGCCCAGCATGCGCAAGTCCACGTCTGCAAACCTGAACTTAGTATAGACAGTCTGCATCAGACTAAAATGCCCACCCACTTCCATGGGGACTTTACATGTGCATAAGATTCCAATAGGATTCCAGCTGTAATGTGCCTCTCAGCACCAGTTGTGCCACTCAGTACTAGAGAACAGAAGCAGGAGTGTGGTTCTGCCCTTGTGCCTTGCTTCCTGGTTCATCTCTGTAAGAGCAATATGGTGGACTAAACAAATCTTTGGTCTCCACTAGCATGGCTCTAATTATTATTATTATTATTATTATTATTATTATTATTATTATTATTATTATT
>NC_056525.1:39665862-39716363 GCF_019175285.1 Sceloporus undulatus | reverse complement strand
TCCCACCTCTCCCTGCGGATTGAGGCAGGATTAGAACAATAGAAACAACATTACAAGATAAAAAAACTACAATTTCATATAAAATACACTCAATAGAACAGTAAAACTGCTATCAATGCAATACAATATATTCTTATCAGTGACAGAAGTGAGATTTGAATTGTGGACTTCCTGCCTCACAGCTCCCATTCATGCAGTGCAATAAAATGCATGTTTTCTTAGAAGATAGGAGCTACAGAAAAAGAGTTTCCACTTAAACATTAAGAAGAACTTCTTGACAGTAAGAGCTATTCAGCAGTGAAACACATTGCCTCAGTATGTAGTGGAGTCTCCTTCTTTGCAGGTTTTTAAACAGAGGCTGGAGTGCTTTAATTGTGTATTCTTGCAGGAAGGGGACAGGCGGTTAGACTAGATGGCTCTTGTTGTCTCTTCCCACTCTATGGCATGTTACAGACTGCCCAAAACGGGCAGTCTGCCACCGCCGCCGCCGGTTGCTGCGTCCGGGAACCGCAGCAGCCAAACCGCGCAGTTCCTGGGCACATCCAGAAAGAAGTGCCGAAATGGTGCTTCTTTCTGGGTCCCAGAAGTGGCGCCGTGAGGTGCTAGTCGCACACTTGTGGCATCACTTCCACCGCGCGACATCCGGATGCTACGCATCCACGACATCAAAATGGCAGCCCTCGTATGGACGGGCACCGGCATTTTGTATGGACTCAGTCCATATTAGGGTTGAGGGGCGTCAGGAAGTGACGCCCCTTCTCAACCCTACCACGCCCCTTCCTAACCCTAGCATGCCCCTTTGGCGCGTCTGTAACGCGCCTATGATTCTATGATTCTAGGTGTGTTCCCCTGATTTCAGTGGGGCTTATTCCCTAGTACAAGTGTGCAGGATTGCATCCCTTCGTCAGTTTACTTTCCCAGCTTCAGCAGTCAACACAACCAAATGTATATGATTTTATAATTTGCAAAAGGTTCCCCTTTACTTCTCAGTAGGTACCCTGATTTAGCACAAAAGGAAAAGCATAAGGGATAGAGCTTGGAGAACATTGGCCATGTTGACTGAAGGATCCTGGGACTTCTTGTTCCAAGAGGCAATTTTTCCAAGCACTGGGCAAGGCATGCTGAATGATAAGTAAATTTAAATATGGGCATCTCTTCCTACACAATGAGAAATATTAATTTAAATGCCTGACACCAGTTGCTATTCCCAACTAAAATAAACCCACTGAATCAATTTCTGGATGTTAAATAAATATGGGAGAGCCAGCTTGATGTAGTTGGACTAGGTCTCTGAAAAAACATGGTATAAATCCCTGCTCTGCCATGGACAGCCATTGGGTGATTGTGGCCAAGTCATACTCTCTCACCCTCAGAGGAAGGAAAGGTCAATCCTCCTCTGAACAAATCTTACCAGGAATGGGTTTGTCTTAAAGGTACACAGCAGCAAATAAATGCATAATAAATCCCATTGATTCATTTAGTTTAAACTACTTGAGACTAGTCATTGGATTTAGGCCTAAGAGAGATTTATAAAATTGAATTCTATTTGATGTTTGACTGTTTCAGAGCAAACACTGAGATTATTGTTGCAGTCCTATTCTCATTTACCTGGCAGTAAGCCTCACTGACCTTGGCAGGACTTATTATTTTGTGTGTGTGTATGATTGCTAGGAAAGTCATGTTGACCAAAACACAAATTCGAAATAACATTTTGTGCCAGCTACATCAGGGAAAGATGGCCTTAAAATCATGCAGAGAAGCAAAGTGACAATGTAAGTCAGATGGATATCATGCAGATGGTATGACTCTAATGTCACTGTCTTTCTTATCCTTTCCCGCTGCATGTTTCTTTAAAACTGTACATATTATTGCAGGAGAAGGATAAATGGCTGGTGTCTACATTCCTTCCCTATGTTCAGAAAAATTCAGCCATGTGAACAGAACTGATCTTAAGCTAACATTCAAACATATTTAAATATTTTACTGGGCTGAAGTTTTACAAGACAGGAACAACAAATAAAACTGGTTTGGTAATAGCACCATGTAAATGTATAGGTATGCCCATATTTTTGTTTAATTATCAGCTTCAATAAAAGTCAGACTGTAACTGAAAGTATTACAAATAGATATAAGCAGAAAATGGTATATTTTAATGGCCCAAAAGAATCATGATGGAGTTAGGCATCAGACTTTTAAAAAACTGAGATGAAACTAGATAGATTGCTTTGGCTTCCATGGATTATTGCCTAAAGCTGGAATATTAATAGCAAATACAAACTAACCAGAACAGCTGCCAAGGCTCATGGATTTTTTATTATTATTATTTTAATTTTTTTTGGTCAAATGGATCACTGCTCTCATGAACGAAGTCCACAGCTACCTTTGCTCTTGGCTAAAGCTTTTTGAATCTGACATTCTTTTCACTTTGTCAGTTCCAGTTTATAATCCTTCACTCAACAGTTTTTGATCTCTGCTTTTTCATCCTCCATGAGAAACAAAAGCTCAGTAAATATGAATAACATAGACAAACAGGTGGTTGAGCAACAGGTGGTGACCATCCAGTTCGATACACAAGGTTTTCTCATTATTTTCTTTTTTAGGTGGCTTTCTGCATGGTATATCTTACAAGAACAGCAGAAATCCGACAACAAAAATAATTTTGTTTTGTGTTAGTATGCCCATTCTCTGGAAGAAATTAGTATGCTCATTCTCTCAATGTACAGTATACAGTAGTCTGAAAGCTGCTCACACAATTAAAACACAAGTCTATATATGCATCCATTCAAAAGTACATCCCACTATTTGTGGGATAATAAACTTTAAATTCATAATTATCTTGGTGGTAGATCACATCCTATACTGAAAAATGTTTATAAATCACAGCATAAATTATATAAGATTATGTAACCATAACAGAAGAATAGAACATTTTTATGATGGAGCAGAATCTTATTTTGACTTTTCCAAATCTTTCTTGGAAATATTTTTGTCAATTTTTATCTGAGCCAGAAAAAAAAGAGGAGATATATATATATATATATATATATATATATATATATATATATATATTGGAACTGTTAGAGAATTCTAGTCATTAGCAAACCAGTCTCTCTTCTTCTGTCTTCTTTGAATATGGTGAAGAATTGTGGGAATAATGTTTACTGTTAAGAATTAACAACTTAAAATATGCAAATGACACAATACTACTAGCAAAAACCAACAAAGACCTAGAGCAATTACTGAAGAGGGTCAAGGAGGAAAGTGCCAAGATAGACTTGATGTTGAACATCAAGGAGAAAAAAAGACCATGGGAGATTATAAGAATTTGCCCTAGATAATAAGAATAACTGAAATAGTATAAGAGTTCCCATACCTTAGATCAAATATTACTCAGAACAGAGAGTTCAGTTAAGATTAGAAAAGGCTAGGATTGGGAAGGGCAGCTATAAAAGAACTGGATAAAATCCTAAAGAGCAAAAATATAATCTGAATACTTGCCCAATCCACACTTGGATTGTGCAAGCCATCATATTCCCCATCATAGAATCACCATGTATGGATGTGAGAGCTGGACAGTGAAGAAAGCTGATAGGAAAAACAATAGATTCTTTGAGATGTGGTGCTGGGGAAGAGTATTGAGGACTCTGTGGATTGCCAAGAATGGGTCCTAGAACAGATCAACTTCAAACTCCCCGCTAGAAGCCTAGAACAGATCAACTTCAAACTTCCCGCTAGAAACCAGAATGACTAAATTGAGATTATTGTACTTTGTTCATATCATGAGAAGACATGAATCATTAGAAAAGACAATAATGCTAGGAAAGGTAGAAGGCAGCAGAAAGAAAGGGAGACTGCATGCCAGATGGATGGACTCAATCAAAGAGGCCATAGGCCTGAGCCTGCATAACTTGAGCAGAGCAGTGGAGAATACAGGGTCTCTGAGAAGTCTCATCCATAGGGTCACCATGAATTAAAGTCAAATCAAAGGCAGTTAACAATAAAGAAGGAGGCAATGGGGTTGGTTTAGGTTTTTATCCTGCTTCTGCTAGGCTGTCAGTGCTTCCTTCATTTGTCACTGACCTGAAACAGATGAGCCAAATGACGCAGTTTCCAGCTGCAGTCGGGGCATAGTATTTAGGTGATGCACACCACAAACACGGCTGGAAACTGTGCTGATGTCGCATCTTCACACACACACACACCCCAAAAAAAAAACTCAGGCCAAAAAGAAGTGGAAAAATCTACTCCTTTTTGGCGCCCTGGTTCAGAACTGTGGTGGTGGCAGCCTAGTGATTCAGGCCACTGTGTTACAAACACTGGATGCCTTCTAATTTTGGAATGTGTGTGTCCCATCTATGGTCCTGAATATACTCTGACTGCAAGCAACCATGAGGCTTATCCTACCCGGTCATGTAGGCAAGGTAGCCATGAGCCCAAAAGCAAGAGAAGAGAAAAATCAGATACGTTTGGGAGCTGCAATCAAGGGAACATTCACACCTTTAAAGGCAGGAAGGCTAGATAATTTATGGCAGGATGTTTTGTACCCAAGCCAGAAAGAAACCACTTACAATCCCATTCCCACCTTTAATACCCTTATCTCAAGTGATCTTTACCATGTAAATTTGGCTTCTTTGATGTATGATAAATAATTTTTGCCTCAGGTTACTTTTGGCCTATAAAAGATCCCCAAATTACTTTGTTCAGAGAGCTGGTATGCAGGGGTACCCACACGTCTCCCTGGATTTCAAACTGGTTCCAAATTGGGCTGCCTTCCTGAAGCTCCAAACAGTTGCATCCCAATTTTAGCCATTAGATAGCATCTTGAAAGGAGCGACCACATCTTTGGTAATTATTCCATTAGCGAAGCCTTTCCTAATATTCCTGAGCTCTTGTGTGTGTGCATGTGTGAGTGTATGCCTGTATTAGTGTGTGTTTGCTGAATGATTTCCTCCTTTAATAAAAATGCATTCATTGAGAAAATTTTGCCTCTGCCTATTCTCTATCCTTGTTCCCTCTGTATTAATTGAGAAGTATCCCAGGCTGCTGTAACCTAGTCAAATTAACTGAGCTAATTTAAATTTCCCATGTACCAGGTTATGTAATAACTGTGTTTCAATCCACTGTGAACTAGTAGAGCTTCATTCAACATTAAGTAAGCCAAAATCTCAGAAGACTTTTCTGATAAATTTTCAGAGAATGTTGTTTTGATTCCACACTCAAACCTTTGGAGAGCTTCACCTCCCCATCCTTTGACAATCTCAACCATCCATCCATTCATCACTTTATTTATATATCAATTTTCTCTGATATTGAGATTCAAGGGAGCCTACAAAAATATAGTTAAAACATACAAAAATTACAATTATAACAGTATTAAATAACAGCAGAATTAAAACCATTTAATTCTTATTGTAAAACAAAAATTAAAAACATTATATAGCATTATGAAAAGTCATTTTCTTACTGAAATGCAGTTTCCAAAAGCTTTCTGGAAAAGATCCATAAAGACAACAAAAAGAAGCCTTCTTAGCTTCCATAGGGATGGGCTTAAAAATGTGGGAGCAGTCACAGAGAAAGCTTTCTCTTTCATTCACACCAGCCATGCCTGTGAAGGTGGTGGCATCAAGAGAAATGCCTCCCCTGCAGATCTTAAAGCACAGACAGGCCTCTATGTGAAAATGCTATTTTGTGTTTCTAATTGAAAGCTGAGTCATTGTTGTGTAGTGATATGAGTATTGGACAACAACTCTGGAGATCAGAAATCTTCAATTCCCCACTCAGCCATGGACACCCACTGGGTGACCTTAGGTGAGTCACACACTTTCATCCTCAGAAAAACCTATGATAGGTTCACCTTCGGATCACCGTAAGTCTGAAATGATTTTAATGCATACAACAATGCCTGTTTGTACAGTCAGCCCTCCACATCTGCGGCTTGTGTATCCATGCATTCAATAATCCATAACTTGAAAATATTTTTTAAAAATATAAATTCCATAAAGCAAACCTTGATTTTACAATTTTATATAAGGGGCACCATTTTAGTGTGCCACTGTATTTAATGAGACTTGAACATCCACAGGGGATCATAGAACCAAGTCTCAGTGGATGCCAATGGCCCAAAGATCTGAAAATATCGGTAGGCAACTTTCTGGCTGTTGTGTCTTATGTTGTGACTGTTGGGGATACAGGTATGTGACAGGAGAACTGAACACTAAAAGGGTTAGGGATATGGGCATGGGTGGAGGAAGGGGAGGTCCTTAGGGGAGATGGCTTAGAGACTTGGGCAGCTGAACCAGCAGATAGTGGTTAACCCACTCCCTTCTCTCATCTGGCAATAGGTGGCTCCAGCTTGATCTTAGGACAGGCTGACCAACACACATATCAGGGCAGCTTTGGTAGTTTTAGTGTGTCAAGTGCTACATCTTGGCAGTTATTCCTTGGATAAAACAGAAAGGGAACAGTTAGTACACTGCTTTTGTATTGTGCTTATGACAATGAGTCTTATCATGAATAGTGCTTGCATGAGGAAGGAAGACATGAGGCACATGCTCCTTGAAGGTCCACTTCAAACAATTGCCCTCACAAAATGGCTTTGCAGATAGTTGTGTCAAGATTCAGTGAGCCAAAAGAACCATATGCAAGGGCTTCCATATAAGCAAAACTTGTAAAATACACATTGCTTTTTCTTTCTAAGGAAAAACACCATCCATCATCAAAATAATTTCTAGACCCATATGTGACACTGGAAATTTGGTCAATAGCTAGAAAGTGATACTTAGGAAACATATATATATGTGTGTGTGTGTGTGTGTGTGTTTCCTAAGTATCACTTTCACTAAGTATCAGAAATCTGTAGGGCTCCATTCAGTTCCATCAGTGCCTTTAAGTGAGATGGAAATCCTAAAATTATAGGAGGGAACGTGACTTGCTATTCACATGGCATCGTTGTATTCTGAGGTAGAAAAAGCTCTGAAGCTCTGTATGTTTATAGCACTAAACCTGGTGGGAAATGGGATAAATGAGCTTAATTGCCACTGAGTATTTCTCATCTAAACAGGAGCCATAGGTCAAATAATTAACTGGGTTCTAAGAGTCTCATTGCTAGTAAATTGTCAGAATCCTAATAACACCTGAAAACTAGCAAAGGTTTAGTGGTTGTTAAGTGAATGAAATAAAGGGAGCAAAATTAAACCCATCAGACTTTTTCTGTTTTAGAGACATGGATAGAGAGAGCAGGCAAGTGAGAGAAGGAAATTTAATTTATTAATGGGTTTTAGTTCTGTTGACTGATTAATTGATTAATTATCTGAATAGAATAAGTATTATACCATTGAAAGGGCTTGTTCGTTCATGGCTTGTTATAGCAACTTGTAGGCATTCAACATGTGGGAACTGATTCACAGATATGTGCATTCTGCCTTGTGTATGTTGTCACCATGTGTATAAGTGTACAGGTACATGCAAGGTTTGGCTACAATTCTACAACTCTTCAGTTTGAAGTGGGCCACTGCCAGAGCTTGGGGCTGAATCCTGCACTGCTGGATAGCATTGGCCCCTCTACTGCCCCAGCCTTCCCACGTTATTTAAAATTGCCTTTATATGCCCCCCATGCCTCCTAGGAGGCTTAAGGGAAATCTCTGACACATTTTCCTGTCCCCTTGGCTGATTTAAGCTCTGAAGGGTTATTGTTTTAATTGTTTTATATAATTTTAACCTTAAACTGTTTAATTATTTTTAAGAGGGAGGGGATATTTTGTATATATTGCTGTATTCTTTTAATATTGTAAACTGCTTTGATTGTTTTAACAAAAAGTGGGGCAGAAATGTATTATTTATTTATTTGATGAGCGCCTTTTTAAACAGAAAGTGATTGAGGGGGTCAAATTCCAGATCACTTCCAATTAAATGAATAAATGAAGCTGTTTATTGGGGGGGAGAGCTCTCCTTGGTCTAAAATGGCTTGGGGGGAGATATGGCAAAAATTCAAAACCTTGGTGAGTAGAATTCAAAGACATAGCCATGTTGAGACTAAATGAAAGAGAGAAGTTGGTAGCATGAACTTTTATAGACAAGTCTGTAAAAGCTCATGCCACCAACTGCTCTCTTTCATTTTGTCCCAAGACCTACAAAATCCCTTTGCATACCTTTGGGGGGCTCTTTTGCTTTTCAGTCTCCCACCATATTCCACAACTCATAAGACATGTCTGGAATTTCAGGCATTGTTTGCACATGGTTTGTTGAAATGTCATTGATATTAAAACCTCTTCAACCATATTTTAAATCTGCAATTAACCAGTTGATGATATAATATTATAACATGCTAAAACAATATACTGAACACTACTCCAAAGCTACATTAAATGAAATTCTGGGAGGCATTACAAACCGCCGCTTTGCGGCGGTCTCCCAGCACTGCTGTTTGCTCCGCGAGGGAGCCACCGCAGCCAAACCACGCGGCTCCCTTATGGAACAAAAAAGAAGCTCCAAAATGGAGCTTCTTCTGGCGGTGCACTAATGACGCCGTGAGGCGCCAATGGCGCACTCACAGTGTCATTAGCGCCGCGCGACGTGCAGACACATAGCGTCCATTACGTCAAGATGGCGGCAGCCGTGTGGAATGGCCGCCGCCGTTTGTTATGGACAGAGTCCGTAACAGGAATAGGGGCGTCTGGAAGAGACGCCCCTTTTTTAAACTGGGACATCCTGAGGACGTCCCAAGTGGCAGTTTGTAACCCGCCTGAGATTGGTATCAGTGGCTATGCATAGGCTTGTCCCAGAGAAGCTAGAACCTGGAAAAAATTGAGTTTTTTATTTTTTATTTTTTGTTTCTATTTCATATAAAGTAAAGTGCAGTAGATGTAATTCAGAATAACATCAGATGTGACAAATTTGCTATATGGAAAGTATTTCCATGCAGAAAATGGTATGATTGTCATATCTAATTATTATAATATATTGCTGTATGTATAAATGATGGAAAGTTGTGACTACAATTTGAGCCTACAGACTTGTACAGTATCTGTAACATAGAAACATACTGAAAATAAATACAAATACAGACAATAGATATGGGTACAGATACTGAAAACAGAAAAGATGCAATCATCACCTGTGACAGTCCACATACTGCATGTTATACTGCTGTGCTTTTGATGTGGGGAGTGGTTGCAGGTCAAACCCACTGCCAGTCATTAGGTCCCACATGGGAGAAAAGGGGGATATAAATGAGATGGGGGGAGGGTGAACCAAGGATCTAATTTGCAAACAATGTCTTATGTTCAAATGTCTTATGGCACAGGTAAATGTTTTATGGCACAGGTGGATAGCTCTATTCAGTTCTATTCAAGCAATGTTATAGTCACTTTCATGGATTTGATTATTTAGATTAAGTCCAGTCTGATTTCAAGTCTGGTTTGAGGCATGAAATCAGTCTAATCATTCTGGAAGATAATTTCTCATTCTGGAGAATGGATGGGAGAATGCTGTTAGTTCTTCTACTTTATGGATTTATATATCTTAAAACATGTTGTTAACTGGGTTCCTTACTTGATATTTAAAAGGCATAGTGTTATGATGATTTCAATACTTTCAGGAGTTATAATTTCAGAAGATAGTGTTGAAGAACTTCTGTTAACTTCATGGCCACTGACTTGTAATATGCAACCAGATTCTGTTCATCTACTGTTTTCTTCATGTCTTTTCACATCTGCATGCAACTTTTCCCACCCACATGCAACTGTTAGTGAGAAAAATACCATCAGTATGCAGATGATCAGCTCTGCTTCTCATTTTCTTTCGAGAAGGCAATGCAACTCATGAGCAAGGGGGATGATTGTAAGGAATTGAAACCTTATCCAGATGAGATGGGGACACCATGAATATAGAAATCACCTCTGTACTTGGCAGTTTATATCTGGTCTAGTTGGATCACTATCTACCCGTGTTGTAGTGACACTGAGACTGTTCCTCTATAATGCACTCTACACAGGGCTGCCTTTCAAGATTCTGCTGAAATTTCTGCTAGTGCAAAACACTAGTATGGAGAGCCAATAGTGGTTTGAGCAGTGACACAGTGGTTTGATTGTTGGACTATGACTCTGGAGACCAGGGTTCAATTCCCAGCTTGACCATTCAACCTACTGGGTGACCTTGGGCAAGTCATATGCTCTTGCCTCATGGGAAGGCAATGGCAAACCTTATCTTAACAAATCATGCCAAGAAAAACCCCATGATAGCTTTGTCTTAGGGTAGCTGTAAGTTGGAAAGGGCTTAAAGGCACACAACAACAGCAGAATGCATACCTGAGTATTGGTGGTGGGCAAGCTGGTGAATAGCATGTGTATTGCACCAACCATACTGATTACAAGTGCTCGCTGATAAGAACAATAAAAGCGCTATTCATGAGAGCTTTTTTCAGCAGTAACCCATAGCTCTGGCATGCAATTCCAGATGTGGTCAGAGTTGATAGGCCTTATTATAGCAATAGCGAGTACACTTCTATACTGCTTATTAGTGCACTTAAGGATTCCTGAAGTGGTTTACAATGTGTAAGCTAATTGCCCCCAACATGCTGGGTACTCATCTTTGCAACCTCGGGAGGATACAAGCCTGAGTTGAGCAACAACCCTAGCTGGTATTGAACTCACAACCTTATGGTTTGTGAGTGAGTGGCTATAATGCAGGCATTTAACCACTGCACCACAAGGGCTCTTAACTTTGCCTTAGCAGGGATGTAGCCGGGGGGGGGGTCTTGGGGTCCGGACCCCCCCTTCCATTAGAAAAATGAGTGGTGTGTGCTGCTGCGCCGCTGCACCCAAGCCCCATTATAATGGTGGCACTTAGTCTGGACACCCACCCCTTCCTAAAATTCCTAGCGTACGTCCTGGCCTTAGGGTACTTATGACAGGGCTTTAATGGCCCATTTATTCTACACTGCTTCTTGTAAGAGATGTTTTACTGGATTGTTGTTGTCTGTATTATCAGTCTTTACTCATTGGTTTCTGCACTAAATGTTTTAATTATCTGCTTTAAAGTTGGCTTTTATTAATATTTTATGTTTTGACACTATGTCATTTGCATTTTTGGAAACTGTTTTGGGAATGTTTTACTTTTCAGCCATAAAGGATATAAAACTTATTAATAAATAAATAGGTAGAGATGAGTAATGTTCAGCATTTACCATGCACACATAACAATGTGACAGTGATAAGCATATGGCTATAACACTCTGATTGATTAAATATATGGGACCTAGCACCACTAAGTAAGTAAAACCAGTTATATGTATGGCAAGTAATGTAGGAGCCTGAACTCTATCTGACTTATAAAACCTTGCAAAATATACAACACCAAAAGCTCATGCATAACTGTACAACCTTTATGCTATTTAAACAAAAATGAAACATTTCTCCCCCAGTCTTTGGAAACACCATCACTGCCAGCTCTAAGATGAGCAGTTTAGAGCCCTGTTGAGCAAATAAACAAGATATACTACACAGTGGGAACCTAGATCCAAGAACAATTAAATGAGTTTATAATGAGCTTCTTAGCAGAAAGCATTTGAGTGACCAAGCTGTGCTTTCCAGTCTGATGATAGTGATAGATGAAAAGAAGATTACTGTCTCCTCATCAAAGTGATTGGAAGAAGGTAGTTTTTCCAGGATCTAAATGTTCACAACAGGTTTGTATGAAGAATGATCTCTGAAGAGTCATTTATATGTGGGTAGCCTTAACTGGCTTATAGTTTAATTCTTATTACTCATATGGATACCTTCCTTTGACTACATTTTTCTGTACAATGAAAGACTAACATAAAGTTGCCATATCAGAAGCTTGAGGATGGCAAAACCTAATAAGTACCTGATCAAACCAGCTTGCATGTAATTGTTTTAAGAAAGTTCATGAAAGATCTGATATCCAAAAACAAGCAATGACAGTGTGCCTATTGTAAATAAGTAGAACCTACTTTTAGCGGTGAGGTATGTGTATACAGTGGTTCATTACACAGATTTCATCACTAGTACCAGTACCCCGGTACAGAAATTATTAATGATTGCAGTATCTTCATCAGCTTGATTAGGAATTCAAATTGCCACAATATCAGCTTTGGGTAATTGTTAGATTTTATTACAAAACCCCCATTTTGCTGAAGGCTGAACTTGGAAAATCATTCATTATCAGAGCTTTGAAAGGGTACATTTTTTTACTAAAAGTCCCAGATTCCCTCAGCCAGCATGGTCTCTGATGCTGATAGCTGCCATGCATGGAGAACCAGGCAGGCTTCTCATCGCTCTAGTAAACTCAGGCCCGTAGTTAGGCCTTTAGCAGCCCTGGGGCAGAAAGTAGGGCTCAGTAGGGTGGAGCGCTTGCACACTCCTGAGTCCTACCGTGCGCTGCAGGTGCCATCTTGGTGCACCGACATTTGGGGGCCCGGGGCAGTGCTCTGGTTGCTCCAGCCTAGCTACAGACCTGATTAAACTTTTGAATAAATATATGGTACCAGTAACTATGTAATAAAAAGGAACCACATTCATGAGATTTCCTCCTATCCCTTGTTTCAAAGGAAAATAAATTGTAAGAGTGATGTCTCCATTCAGTCAGTTGTCAGCAAAGGCACTTTTCGCTATCTTTGACAAACATACTGAAGGAAAGGAAAATCTGACATATCTTCACTGTGTGACAGCTGCCACTGATGGTACTGCATGGCTAAATGGAACGCATAAACCCCTTGAGATTGGCTGATCAGCAGGTTAGTTGATTTTGCCCCTTCTTAACCACATCCACACAGAGAACTAGTGTTGGGTGGTCTCACATTCTGAAATAAATAAAGTGAAATTATCTAAGGGTTTACACATCAACACTACATGAAATATGGAGAATATTGAGACTACCTTTCTTATGCTTCAGCCTTCAAAGTAGAATAGTCCCATTAAGTCAATGTTCATTATTCATTATTGGCTGAATCCAGGCCTGACCATGTTTATAGTACACCCACTGATATCAATGAAAGCTAAGTTATGGATGACTAATTACATGCTTTTGACTTGAACTGAACTAAATCTAGATCCAACCCTACATTTAACCTGTCCTTCTTTCAATGAAATCAGGAGGGCTTCAACTTTATCCTCACAATTCTGTAAGATAATTTGGTTAGAATGTTATCACTGAATAAGGCTCATGATTGAAGAGGGATTTAAACCCAAGTTCAAAAAGGAATCTTGAGCAGGGGGTCCCAGTGATTAGTATTTGGCAGCTTACAACCGTCCACAGGGAATGCTGTGGATATCGTATATCTTGATTTCAGTAAGGCCTTTGACAAAGTTCCCCACGATATTCTTGCAAACAAGCTTGTAAAATGTGGGCTAGACAAGGCAACTGTTACATGGATTTAATTGGTTGACCGACCGAACGCAAAGGGTGCTCAACAATGGCTCCTTTTCATCCTGGAGAGAAGTGACCAGTGGGGTCCCACAAGGCTCTGTCCTCGGGCCAGTTCTAGTCAACATCTTTATCAATGACTTGGAGGACAAAATTGGGGGAATCCTTATCAAATTTGCAGATGACACCAAAATAGGAGGAGTAGCTAATACTCCAGAGGACAGGATCAAGATTCAAAATGACCTGAACAGACTAGAAAACTGGGCCAAAGCTAACAAAATGAAATTCAACACGGAGAAATGTAAGGTACTGCACTTAGGGCGGAAAAATAAAATGCATAGATATAGGATGGGGGACACCTGGCTGAATGAAACTACATGTGAAAGGGATCTAGGAGTCCAAGTAGACCACAAGTTGAACATGAATAAACAGTGTGATGTGGCAGCTAACAAGGCCAATGCGATTTTAGGCTGCATCAATAGAAGTATAGTGTCTAGATCCAGGGAAGTAATAGTGCCACTCTATTCTGCTTTGGTCAGGCCCCACCTTGAATACTGTGTCCAGTTCTGGGCACCACAATTCAAAAAGGACATTGAGAAACTGGAGCGTGTCCAAAGGAGATCGACTAAAATGGTGAAAGTTCTGGAAACCATGCCCTATGAGGAACAACGTAGGGAGCTGGGGATGTTTAGCCTGGAGAAGAGAAGGCTAAGAGGTGATATGATAGCCCTGTTTAAATATTTGAAGGGATGTCATATTGAGGAGGGAGCAAGCTTGTTTTCTGCTGCTCCAGAGACTAGGACCCAGAGCAATGGATGCAAGCTACAAGAAAAGAGATTCCATTTCAACATTAGGAGGAACTTCCCGATAGTAAGGGCTGTTCGACAGTGGAGCAAACTCCCTTGGAGTGTAGTGGAGTCTCCTTCCTTAGAGGTCTTCAAGCAGAGGCTGGATGGTTATCTGTCAGGGATGCTTTGATTGTGATTTCCTGCATGGCAGGGGGTTGGACTGGATGGCCCTTGCGGTCTCTTCCAACTCTACGATTCTATGATTCTATGATTCTATGATCCACACCAGTGCTCTTTGTTTTCACCAAGCCAGCCATAGGACAAGGGTACTTTCTGGGCTGTCATCTGTGGCCTTATCAGCTGGCCTTGCAGTCCCATGGAAACATATTCTATACAGTTTTTCATTTTAGGCTGACTTGGCTGTCTGGCCTGTTCATTCCATTATTTTAACAACATCATTTTAGCTTGTCTTGTAGCCACCTCAACTACCTCATTGCGCTTCATACCCTGCCTACCTAAGTTAACCTTGCACTAGCTCTGCCTTGCCTCACCACTCCATCCGCCTAATCTAGCCAGTCCATAATCATTTTCCTTCCTGTGCCCCCATGCCCACTGCCTTCTGTCAGACCCAGACTCAGTGGCTACCAGGCACAATCTAGGTCCCAGATCTGAGACCAAGTGTCATCTGCTCTAATATTCTTGCCACTGCATAATGGCTCTCAGTAGCAAAGCTTCATCTTTTTTTTTCTTTATAGATGATTATAAATTTCCTCATATGCAGCTGTTATCCTCTTTCCTATAGTATAGTCCTCTCTGTTGCCATGGTTTCAGCACTAGATAATCAAAGTGCTGTAAGCACAGGAGTTTCTCCAAAGGGGAACAAAAAGATTTGATGCAGAGATCATTTCCCACAATTAATAATAGCAGTTGAGATTGTGAGATGAATATCCCACAGATTTTGTTTGTAAATACCATAAAAGCACATTCACTGAAATAGACACAATGCCATCATGATGCTAGACATTCCACTTTTGTCAAAAATGAGTTTTCCATTTCTCTGAATCGTACAGACCACTGGCCAGCTCCTTGAGACCTCATAAAAAAATTAATGGCAGACTTCCAACATTTCTTTATGTCAGTAGAAAGCAAATTCACATGCAAGTACAGGTAATTGCTATCATACCTTTATGATGTAGTAACTACATTATAGTTTTGTACAAGAACTGTCTTTAGTCCTTTCTATATCATACTAGCAGATGTATCCATTTTCACAAGGTCCCCTTAGAGCAGTGATTCCCAAGCTCTGGTCCCCCAGGTATTTTGGACTTCAGCGCCCAGAAGCCTTAGCCATCTTGGCCAGTGGTCAGGGATTCTGGGAGCTAAAGTGCAAAACACCTGGAAGAGCAGAGTTTGGGAATCACTGCCTTAGAGAAACCCCTTTGTTCCTATCCCATACCTTTTCTTCTGCTCTTTCTTGTCTCCCTCACACCTTATTTCTTGTTGGTCTTCCTCTCCCACCACCCTAGTTTTCTTTAGCATTTCCCTCTTCTCACTTTCCCCACATCTTTTACCAGGCAACAGGACATTTAGTAGTTTTTTGTAGTTTTTTTTTCAGACTATGTGGCTGTGTTCTGGGAGCGTTTATTCCTGATGTTTCGCCTGCATCTGTGGCTGGCATCTTCAGAGTTTCTCTGAAGATGCCAGCTGCAGATGGAGATCGAACATCAGAAATAAACTCTTCCAGAACACAGCCACATAGCCAAAAAAACACCAAAAATATGGATACCGGCCGTAAAAGCCTTCGACTTCACATTATCTCAGTCTCCCTCCCTTTCTTCAATCTCTTTTAACTGTTTGAAGAATTTGGGAGCCCTGTAAAGGGAATCATTGTATGGAACTATCTACAGGCCCTGTGGACAAGTTAATGACTCAGTCCTGCCTTCAGAATAATCTCTAATGAATATTGGGAAAGTTTTCACCTAGTGATTGAAGAGTCTATGTCATGTTGGAAACATATTTTAGTTAACGCCGCTGGTTGCTGTGTCCTGGAACCGTAACGGACAAACCGCATGATTCCCGGACGCTGCAAAAAGAACACACAAAAAGTGGGTTCTTTTTGCGGCACAGAAATGACACCACAAGGCGCCAATGGCACACTCACAGTGTCATTTCCGCTGCGCGACGTGCAGACACTAAGCATCTGCGACGTCAAGATGGCGGCACCCATGTAGAATGGGTGCCGCCATTTTGTACATGCTCGGCACCTACTAGGATTAGGGGCATCCAGAAAGGACGCCCCTTCCTAACCCTAGTACATGCCAAGCATGTACTAGGGTGCCCGTGCAGAATGGGCCTAAACTTCATTTTTTAAAAAATAACCCAAAGTACACAACCCCAGAATCCTCTTACCATACATGACAAGTTCTAAGTGTCCATATTTCTTGGTCAAATGATGGCTGAACCACTCACCTATGGACACACATTCTCTTTTATTATAGAACATGTCTTAGCATGTGGTCTCATTTTTGTCTCATGTAAGACAAGTGATTTTCATTAATGGAAAGCTGCTTCCACTTTTGAACCTTTCTAAGCTACAGAATATAAAAGCATTTAATATATAACTATAGTACCAAGCTTTCATGGTCACTGGGCTGAATACACAAAGCTTAGCCTCCTTCAGTATAAGCACACACTTCAGTTATTTTCTGTTTTTAGTTAATTATTCTGGCATCTTTTACAAATCAACAAAAGGGAGAGCCTATTTGTTTCCCTGAATATGTAGCTTTTTGATAAAAAAAAAAACACTAACAGAATCATTCATGTCTGAGGAACAGAAGGTGGCAGGAGAGGCAACCCCATACAAGTCCATTTTGGTGTTTTTAGAAAGGAGGATGAAAATGGTAATGGGTAATATATTGATTTCCCATAAAATGGTTTTAATCAAACAGCCAGGCAACCCAAGGGGGACCAAACTCTTCAACAACATGAAATTGTGCTTCATACACCATCTATTTTTCAAACTCTGTAAAAATGAGTCTGCCCACTGGATATATGAGCATCCTCAAGCATCATATATCACCAGACATAAGAAAACTGTGGTATCTCTCTGGTGAAAGAAAATTCCAGCAGCCCAGCAAATTGCATGGTATGGAAACTGCAGTAGGTGGGAAGAGGGGAAAGTTCCTTTATTTTGTTGGGAGTTGAAATCCATGCAGAAAGTTTTCACAATGATCTTTTTCTGAATTAGTGATTCCGTTGTAGGTTTCTTGCTTTCATTTTGCCACCATTAAATGGATCCTTGTTTCACACATGCAACTCAATATCATGATACTTGGAGTTGCCTAAGGCTCATTTCAAAGGAGTAAAGATAAAAGTTCCTTTCAGCCTCACATATCCACTGTAGTTGTGGGGTCACAAGGTCATTGCATGCTCCAGGAATGGAACCTTATGTCATCACACCACCAGCTCTAGTGGGCAGGAAACAGGAGTGCTAATAAACCTGGCCCACCACAATTCAGCCTCTCTTTCCAGTTGAAAATGACCAACCCCTTTGCCCTGTGGTGCATGTTATACTGGTCATTTAGGGGCCAGATAGAAATTTTTGATCTTGTTATCTGATTGAGCATATTGAACAAAAGATAAACTTTTCTGGCTACTTTACACTGGGTGCCTACAGGACAGTCAGGATAAAAACCAGGGTAGTGAGCTTAAATAAGTGGTCACATTAGCTGGGTAAGTGCAGAAGAGGAAAATACAGGAGTATCAGTGAGCATCCACCAGATGCCTATTTGGATGGTAAGGGAATTCCTTAACTGGCCCCTAGGGGTGAGTGGGGCTTTGGTGCTGGGAGGAGAATAACCTTTGGGATTGGCTCAGGTCCAGATCCCCTTTAAGTCATGGGGCTTGAGAGAAACTTCCCTGGAAGTCTCTTCTAGTTCACAACAGACTGACCAGTTGATAACAGGCTGATAGCATACAGTATGATATTGGGGCTTGGGTGCTCCCCTGGTAACTGAGGAGGAGATCTGGGATGACTGCTGCCTCAGTTTTGTTCTGCACTTGGTGGGCTCCATTGCAGATTTTGGGTTAAATAAGGTGGGATACAGACAGCCCCTTTGGGGCGGCTTGCACCCGCCCCTTTCCCCAACAGATCAGGGCCTGAGCTGCCACAACGGCAGCCCTGGAGACCCCGATCTGCCACTTTTTCAGGCCTCATGGAAGCGACAAAACACCGTTTCCCTGCAGCCTGGAAAGGGAAGCCCCAAGGACACCCCAACAATGGTGGGGAGACAGAGAAAGGGGCCACTTGGCCCTTTCTCTTCAATATCACTGGCGCGGCCGTGTAAAGGCCGCGCCAGTGATACGCAGCGTGAAAGGAGCTCTGTTTTGGAGCTCCTTTTGGCGCCACTGAAAGGGTGCCACAAGCACCCTTCAGTGGCGCCAGTACGTAATGGCCACACCGTTTGGACACGATGTGGCCTTTACATCAAAATGGTGGCGCCCATGTAGACAGGGCACCGCCATTTTGACATACTCAGTATGTACTAGGGTTAGGGAACATCTGTAATGGATGCTCCCAGGCAACCTTAGCACGTACTGAGTACATGCTATCAGGCCCATCTGTACAGGGCCTAAGTTAATTAAAATGTGGCCCATGTTTGTCCTATCCTGTGTGGCTGGTCTGTTTATATCTATGGGTATGCAACTACACTTTCAGGGGTATATCTCTTCTATTTCCCTTGCAGTGTAAAACCTCAAGATCACCCACTCACCCGTTGTCCCAGTTCTGAAAAGACCAAGGGATGGGAGAAAGAAGCTTGGGATTAAAACACATTTGAAAAGCCAAGTATCAGAAAACCAGTCAATTACTCTAAAGATTGTGTAATCAGAATATTATGGCGGGTTACAGACCACCATTTAGTACGTATAGAATACGTACTAGGGTTAGGAAGGGGCGGTGCTTCCGCACCCCCCTAACCCTAGTACATATTCAATACGTACAAAATGGCAGCGCCCTGTTCATACGGACGCTGCCATCTTGACGTATCGGACGCTGAGCGTCCGTACACGTCGGCGGGCATTGTGACATAGTGAGTGTGCCCCTGGCGCCTCGCTACATCACAAACGCGACTCAAAAAGAAGCTCCATTTTGGAGCTTCTTTATGGGTCCACACGGGAGCCGCGCCGTGTGGAGGCTCTGGCTCCCCCACGGACCAACCGGCGGCGGCAGCAGACCACCGCAAAGCGGCGGTCTGTAACCCACCCATGTCACTTGCAGCTATGTGGCACTTTGAGGTTTTCAAAGAATAATCTTTACAGCAGTCTTACTCTGTGAGGTAGATCATCATTACTATCCACACATTTTAGTGTGTGAAAAGATTATAATGGCTTGTGATAAGTCAAATAGTGAATTTTGTAGTTGGGAAGTTGTTTGAATTGGGGACATCCTGACTCACATTTTTAGCCATTAGCTGTTCTTATGCCTTCTTGCAGCCAATTTCCAGGGACAAAGTTGTTTTAGCTATAGAAGTATTGAGGTAGTATCTGATACTTAAAACCCTTGTTAAAATCTCTGGGCCAGCATTATGGAACATAATGGAACTTAAATCCACGCCTTTCAAAAGACCTACAAAGATTGAAGTTGGGTCAAAGGGTTAACGGGAGGCAACTTCCTCTTTTGGACAGAGGTAGACTTTTTCTATTCTAATAAACCAAAGTATCATCAGAGCAGCATGCAATGAAAGCATTTAATAAACCAGCATTAGATATACTGTATTAAATACTGCTGACACCAGCATGAATCACTAAAGGATCTCCCCATTGGTTCAGTTCAGTTTAGTTTATTGCAAAGTTTACATAATAGGTTGAAGTAAAAATTCACCTTCAGAGATCTGTACTGTACAAATAGATATTATAAAGATGCCTTTTTACCAGTGCCAGAACAAACATTTATTTATTTTTCTTTGCAAATCAAATTTGTTTGTTTTTTTAATGAACAGTCAAAATCAAATTTGCACCCTTGAAATGATTTTCATAAAAGATGGCTTGTTTCATTTGGCGTCCTGTTTGATGAATGTGAGTAGTGGGTATGAACTGGAAAAAATCAAACTAGTGAAAATAAATTGGATTTGTTCCCTTAAAATCAAATTGGAGTTGAATAATATCAATCCTATCATGTGAAAAAGACCTCAAATCAACTGAAATCAATTCCAGATTTTAATGGATTACTAGTGTTGATTGGATATTTAATGGTCAGCTTAATATCTGAACCCTTTTAATGCGACAAGTTAATGAGAGTTTTTTGTTTTGTTTTGTTTTTTGGTGGGATCTCTGATAACATGGCATGCAAATGAAAAGCTGCTTACTTGTAACAAAACAAATCCTTCTTCTTTGATTCAAAAGAATGTTCTGGTGTTGCTATAATGCTGTACAAAAAAAAGGCAACTCTGCTCTTCTCAGTTTTAGTCTATTGGTCCCACTGAAGTTGCAACCATTTTGAGGACCTATGAATTATCTGTGGCTTTCAGATAGTTTGATAGGGTGTGCTTAGTGAATACAGACAAGGTTGGTGAAATTTATAGAAAAACGGCTCCAGACAATCAGTGTGTGATCATTCAGCAGCAGGAATATAGGACGGGCAGATGGTTGACATGGGAATCCACTAGACTTCATTTCCAGTAAGAGGCAGAAGGAAAATTAGAACTTAATTTCAGGCAACAAATGGTGATTTTTTTTTTTAATTAAAAGGACTTTAGCAGCTTTATAACAGATGGTTCATCTTCCTTGTTATCAAAACTAGAAAATCAAGTTTATTTAAAACCTGGAGTAGTGGTTGGGGAAAATGTGATTCTTTTCCTAAGCAAATGGCTAGGGAGAATAATATTTTGCTTTGTAAGGATCAAATGCTTCACTGGTTCAAGCTGACGTATCTTTTAGTAGCGCCTCACCACATCTTTTTCTCTGTACTATTGAACCTGCTGAGTCCTATATTTAAATCATGCTACTGAAAATGTGTGCATGGATATACAGTTATGTCCAAACTAGCCCTCAATCCTGATATACATTACTGCATTGTGTTTTATGATTATTTGGAGACAGACAAAACAGGTTTTTCCTAGTCACTTTGCACCTGTTTAGTGGTAAGGTACGTCAGTTCCATTCCATTTCAACACTGGCCTGTGATTTTGGTTTTTAAAAAACCATGAAAATAAGCATTTATATTTATACGCAGCTTCTTTTAACATTTTAAATATGCCACATATTTCCCAAATACAATCATTTTTGTATGCTGGTTTTCTTAATATGCACCTTTTGTAGGCTGTTTTTCAGCTTGAAATTGTATTGCACAATTCAATGAAGTGCTTAGTTTAAATGGTTACTATTTTTTTATCCAGGTACTAGTCCACAGAATTTTAATGCTAAAAAAATAAGTACTAGACAAAAAAATTTCCCATCCCTATTCATATTGTACCAGATGATCCATAATCTTCTTCTCTTGTTTAAATTCTGTAATTTGTAGAGTGTCTTCTTAGTAAATCTAAGGCTGCTGCCACATGGCAAAATCAATGCAGTTTGATGCTGTTGTACGTGCTATGACTCCATCTTATGAAATCCTGGGATTTGTATTTTGTTATGGTCCCAGAGCTCTCTGACAGATACAGGCTGACTATCTCACAGAGCTACAAATCCCAGAATTCCATAGCATTGACCATGGCAGTTGAAGTGGATGTCAAACTGCATAAATTATTTGGTGCAGATGCAGCCAATGAAAGTGTGAAACATCTCTGAGATATTAGGTCAGTATTGGCCTAACTGTTTTAATCTCTCTTAGAATATCTCTGGTTATTTGGTAATTTATTGATTATTGAGCAACAATTGGTGATAGAACAAAGGTGCTGAACTTCCTTGAGAAATATTGCTGTTCTTTGGTAGTTCTTGAAGTTTTTTAGATGTTTCACCAGGTAGAGAGTCCCTTACACATACACACACACACACACACACACACACACACACACTTTTCTCTTGGCAAAATTTTAGGCAGTGATCCAGTTATGAACTGACAAACTGCAATACTTACATTTTGGAATCATGACAGACAATCAGGTACTTTTCAGAGATCTCAAATTTAGCACTCATGAATAAACTGTAAGTCTTAGAATTCAAAGACATAGACATATTTGTCTGGATCAGTATGCGAAGGGATGTTATAGCACTTTTGAGACTAACTGAGAGAAAGAAGCATATGCTTTGTAGATTTAGGTCTACTTCTTCAGATGTAGATCCTAGAACAGTGTTTCTTAAACATTTTGATATGAAGGTTGGCAGTTAATTTTTCCCCCCCCAAAGTGCCAGGTACTGGCACCGCATTTAGGTCCATTGGTTGAAATGCCTCCTTGCTTTCTTGGAAACTCTTCAGGGATCAGCAGCTGATGGCTCATTGACCATTGCTGGTCCAAGGACCACCACTTTGAGTAGGACTGTCCTCAAATTCCT
The DNA here is from genome assembly GCF_019175285.1 of Sceloporus undulatus. Taxonomy (NCBI): domain Eukaryota; kingdom Metazoa; phylum Chordata; class Lepidosauria; order Squamata; family Phrynosomatidae; genus Sceloporus; species Sceloporus undulatus. Next base: position 39,693,702 of record NC_056525.1, on the reverse strand, counting down.
AAATATTTTACAAAACCAGTATTAATTTACCATAGATGTCCTTGTATTGCTTAAAGTTAACAATTTCCAGACTATGCTTAAAACCCAGCCTTCATTATGGCATGTAATCTGCAATTTTGTTTGAATAAGAAATCCATGAAGGAGCAAGATTTCAAATTAATTAAATTCCAGAGGGGAAGCTGTGTTAGTCCATTAAAGCAGTAAACATGAGAGAGGAGGGGGGAGAGTTCTGTGGCAGCCCAAAGACTGCTGGTGGTACAATTATCATGGAGTGAGTTCCAGTTTGTGAAAGTTTATGACACAATAAATCTATTAATTAAGATGCCACCGGATTCTTCTTCTGCCCCCCTCCATTCCTGCTTTCTTTATGAGGTAAGACAAATAATTATGGTTAGACTGTATGCATGAAATGCTGATGGCCATCAAGCTCAAGAGAAGTTATATAATCAGTGGCTTCTTGAGCATCTACCTTTAGGCACTAATAACTTCAAAGGGACAGCAGTGCTCTGCCTCAGCATTATTTTAGCACTGAATGTATTTGACTGATCTTGCTGACTAAAATTGGATTTGACCATGCTGCGTCCGACTTGCACCAGAACAGCATACTGAGGTTACAGTCCATGTGTATCGAGGGGTCTAATCTACATAGTGCTGAAAATGCATTTCAGCCCATTTCCAGCTTTGTGTTCATAAACCATGCTTACTTCATGAGTCCAGCCCTTGCTTCTTCCTGTTCTCTTGGGTTAAACATGGAATAAAAGAGATCTCTTCTTTTTCCAATTCCTTCCATTAATCTATTTTTATATGAGGTCTATGCCCTTGTTTGGCTTAATTTTGAACCTGAACTGGAAGCAGACAGTAAGCATGTTGATGTTTTTGTTATGAAGGCAAGGATCACAGTTTTTTTTTTTTTAATATTTCTAAGCTGGAAGCATGTACACTTACCACTACATAGTATTTGCCTCAGACTGATGGAAAGCATGATCTGTATCAATGACAAATGGGGGCAGGTATGAAGGTGCTGCTCTTTTAGGGTGGTCCATGGGGGCACAAATTGATTGGCTTAGGGGAGATCTGCTGTTGTTTCTGCTCTTTGGCTGGGTCAGAGCCTGAGCTTTTCATTGCTAGATTTTGTGAGAATTGAAAGATCTTTGGTGCAGCTACTTCCCACATCCAGTGTTTGAGGGGTGAATGGGGAATTTCAGCAGGCTCTCTCACACCATTTGTCCACTGGAGAAAAGCCAGACTCTCTCCACTTTCTGCCAAAGCAAAAGGAGAACTGGAGAGAGGTCCTTTACCTGGCAGTGAGTCACAGTGAAAGCAATGAGACATACTTCTGAGTAGATACACATAAAATTATACTATATAAAGCAATGATAATGCAGAGAGGCACAAACAAAAAAGATGGAGATTATGCACATTAAAAATTACTGATTTAACAAGATATTCACATATGCCCATATATGAGTACAAATATAAATTAAAATATTTCTTGGCTAAGCATATATCAGCATGCAGGGGGATTTTTAAAAAATCTTGGGGCTGCAGCTCATCCCAGTCCATTTGGCCAAGACAATACCAGAATGTATGGAAAAGAGAGAGCCACGTGCACATTGCTGGTATGCCCCTTACTCTGATTTTATACTTGAAAGCTAACATATGTGGTTCACCAGACGAGTTCAGAGTTACATTACAAGCACTAGTGTATCATGCCCAGGATTGGCCTGGATATAAAATAAAGAGAAGCAGACTCAAGGGAGACTCAAAACAACTTGTCATGTAGACAACAAACCAAGGCCTTACCCATGGTGCTGTCCAAGTACTTTAACTGCTTGCCCTGGCACTATCAGTCTCTGCACCAACTTACTAAATTTGTTGTCTTTGTTATGTGCTGTTTTCTGTCTTGGGGTTATGTTTAATTTATTGATTGGGATTTTTTTAAAATTTCAATCACTTGAAATCATAGAGCTGGAAGGCCCAAAAGTCCAACCACTTGCAATGCAAGAATCCACTGACAGGTATTTATCCAACATCTGTGTAACAACTCTCAAGCAAGGTGAGTCCACTTCCCAAGGGAGTCTATTCCACCATCAGACAGCCTTGCTCTTCATTGGGGAATTTGGGAATACTGTATATATTTTTTGTAAATATTAATAAATAAATAAATAAATTCTCAGTGGATTGTGCCCTCAGACTCCAAAGCTGTGATTGTTTTGGTCAGCAAAATTACACCTGATGGTGACACTGGCTCAGTGGCAAGAATAAAGAGTGACTGTGGTGTAGGAAGTTGTCTCTGGCAAGTGAGAAAGCTGCCCTGCTGGGTCTTGAGCTGCTCAGAGTCTCGTAGGACTGGATGCTTTCTTTGGCAATGCTGATGACGCTTTTGCTTCAATTCCACCACCACCACTGTACGTTATTTCATAAAGTACCTCACACTGGCACAATAGAGAGTTGCATCCATGTAAGAAACTAAGATAGTTTTTACTTAAGGCTTAGGGTGTGTTTCCACAATTCCCATATTCTCAGTTCAGTAATAATAATAATAATAATAATAATAATAATAATAATTTGTTTTATTTATATACCGCTATTCCAAGGATCATAGTGGTGAACAGCAAGTAAGCTAATTAGCAAGTAAGCTAATTTGCCCCCAACAGTCTGGGTACTCATTTTAGCGACCTCGGAAGGATGCAAGCCTGAGTCGAGCTTGGGCCCTTTTGCTGGTCTTGAACTCACAACCTTGTGGTCTTGAGTGAATGGCTGCAGTACAGGCATTTAACCACTGCGCCACCAGGGCTCCTGATCCCCCCACAAAAGAATGTTCCAGCTGCCAGTCATTTTATACATGTAAAACAGATTATCTCCTCTTTACATTATTCATGTTCTCTTCTTGGCATGATTCTTCCAGTATACAGTACATGCTTCTTTACCCTCCACTATATTTTGTCTGCACTATATTTTGTCTGCTGTGTGAAAATGACCAAGAAGGCCTTATTTGACTTCAGATTGTCAGCATGAATGAATCTTCTTATCATTCAGAGGTTTCTCCACTTCTGTGGATATATTTTCCTATCCTGGAAGGTCTTATGCAGGCATGTAGCCATGTAGGGAGGCAAAATGAGGTCAAAAAAGAATTCTATCCATAAAATAAGAATTCTGCCCCTAAAAAATGTTTTTTCCCTTTCAGTCTCAAAAATTATAACTTTGCAGAGAGTGAGATTTTGAAAATCTTTCACACCTAGAACCCTTATATTTCCTGTATTCCTATTCCCTTGGTAACTTTACCTGACCTTTTTCTTTTAAAAAAATACTCAACAGAAGCTTTAAGTTACTGTAATGCTAGAAATTTGGGAACTGAAGTAAAAATGTCATTCAAGGAGAATATGATCTTCCACATATAAGTGCAGGCTTTGCTTTAACTTCACAAAATCCAATGGGGGTACAAAGAAATTATTGCTTGTAACTACTATTGTAGAAATGGCCTATTGATTTATTGTGAAGTGAGTGACTGACAGGCTCACCCTTTTATCCCTTGACACAATCCAATAGCCCAGGAGGACGGTATTCAGCCCCTGGACGAAAAGTTCTCCAACTCTGATGTAGTAGAAGGGAAAACAGTTTTCATCACTTATATGTTCTTTGGGATATTCTATAGTGCTGCAGTTGGAGTGGGCACTACCTATCTTCTGCTTAATTTTTAGTGATGCAAGTTCCTTGATACTGATAATTATTGGGTAGTTTGAGTTACCCGGAGAAAATATTTTTATGCCAGATTCCATGTTTGTAAGACAAAAGGTGGCCACACAGTGAACTACCAAGAGAAAAAAAAGAAGAGCTAAGTCAAATATGCTATAAAAATGTCTTTAATAAAGTCATCTGCAACATATCTGCTACCCAACATATTTCAAGATTATGTGGCTATTCACTGGCTGCCATGGCATTTATATGCCATGGAAAAGCCATCTCAGCTTGTAAAAAGCACACTGCTATTAATATCCTCCATTATTATCATGTTTCCACACTATAGGGATATTATTGAGAATTAGTGACTTGAGCAGATTAGCTATGATGTCAACAAAAAATACTCTCTAGTACTAAGCTAGTCAAATCTTTGATGAGTTAATTTAATACAAATGCCACATAGTCTAAATCAGGTCAGTACTTCCCACTTGCTTCAGTTTGTTGTCACAAAAAAAGCTGTGCAACTGGCCAGGTTGGCTGCATGGCAATGTTGGCAGGTTTTTTTGGGAGTTATGGTTTGAAACAGTAACTTTTCAAGATCTGATTATTCTTTCTATAGGCCTCCTGGTTTGAACAGTCATTTTAAAAGATAGCTCTGTTTTTTGAGATTTAACATTCCAATTAGCTTGCAGATTTTATAAGAAAATTAAAACAAATCTGACAAAAATACAGATATGGTACCTTCACAAGTGTTTTGCACCACAATCCATCAAGAAAACTGTTTTTCATTTATTATTTTACTTCAGGTATAATTTCTTAGAAGGGCCTGAATACCCTAAAGGACTAAGATCCTGTGTGATCTTGGAAGCTATGCAGGGTCTTTTCTGAATAGTACTTGCATGGGACACTGTCAACAAATACCAGATGCTATACACTATATTTCAGAAGGAACTGGCAAAACCACCTCTGAGTATGCCTTTCCTAAGAAAATCGTATGAAATTCATGGAGTCAACATAAATTGGCAGATAACTTGAAGGCACATATCTACACTTAATTTCTTAAGCCTCATTGATTAGAACATACATAAGAAACTGACTTATGCAGAGTCCAGATTGTTCTCTGAAACCCATAGCCAATGTGAGTCTTTTCCTAACCAACCCTTCACATTGATTTGTATTGAAAATCAGAAGAGAGATTCATGACTTCTGATTTTCTCCACAGCTTGGCTGAAAATGAAACATGATACCTTATTCATCCACAAAGCTGGAAAAGTTCATTTTTGGACAATGACTTCCAGAATCCCTTAGTTGAACTAAAAGATATATCCAAGGTTTTGAAATAGTTCAAACACCTTGGATAGCTCCTTACAATCCAGACTAAACCCTGGTGGCGATTTATTAGGAAGCCACCCGCTACCTCTACCCTAGCTCAGATACAAGACTAGTGGGCTTGCTGCCTTATTTCAGCACTTATTTCCTTATTTCCAATGAAGGAACCCTCCCATTCATGCTCACTGGCAACTGGCATTATGAGGCATCCTGCCTCTGATCCCAGCTATGGTGACATGTACTAGTTGGTAGCCTTATCCTCCATGGTTTTGTCTAATTATCATTTAGACGGATGACCACCAATGTGGCAGCCATCTGTATAGAGACTGTTGTTGTTGTGTGCCTTCAAATAATTTCCAATTTATGATGATCCCAAGATGACCCTATCACAGAGTTTCCTCAGTACAATCTGTTCAGAAATCTTCCTCTGCCTTCCTCTGAGGCTGAGAGAGTGTGACTTGCCCAAGGTAACCCAGTGGGTTTCCATGATTAGGTAAGGATTCAAATCATAGTCATTACACCACACTGGTTCTCTTCTAGTAAAATAGCCAGGTAACTGTTTAACTAGTGGAACTAAATTCCATCATCCAGCTTTGTGCCTTGTGACAAAGCACTTCCTCTTCACTTTTTCACTTCATTGGATATCCCCAGATTGTAAAGTTTTTAGAAGAAAAAGAAATATGCCCATGCATGATTATACCCCTATCTATCATGTTCCTGGTTATCTATCCCCCATCTTCATCCCCATTTCCAACCCACCCCTGAGCTAAAAGGCCCTATACATCATATAATTTGCTTATAGTGGAATTGTTCCAAAACCTTTATCATTTTGTTTTCCTTCTTCTATGCCTTTTTTTTTTTTAGCCCTATAGGATCCTTTTTTGAGGTGTGATGTTCAGAACTGTGCACAGCTTTACATGAGTGGTTAGATTTGTATTTGTATAGTTTTCCCAGCATGTGATATGCATGTTTCTATAGCAGCTGCAAACTGGATTGACAGACCAGTTTCTGAAGGGCCTGCTCTTTGTCCCTCAGCTCTCCCCACCCACTCACCATTCATTCCATCAATAGAAAGAAAATAAGGAAATGAAAACCTTGGAAGCCTTAAAACTTGATCATTGCTAACAATGAGCACAAAAAGCTGTCACTGTCTACATAAAACCAGCTAAGTTGAGTCGGTTTGAAAGTAATGCTCTTGACTCCAAGGTTCACATTTCACTGTAGCAAAATAAACAAGGAATAGGAGAACCACAATGAAAGAACTACTGTCAGAAGTGATTTGCAGCATTTGTAGGAACCAGTCATTCCTTCTACCTTGCATTACTATATCCTTGTTGTTATTTCTTTCTCCCTTCCCCACCCTATGCCATTGCTTCTATTCTGAAATGGAGCCTTTAAAAAAAAACAATCAATTTGCTATGAGTTTATATCACATTATTACCCATGCCCACAAGAAAATCTGCAACAAATCTGAGGATTATTAGAACTGGAAATCATCAGTACTGTGTCTGAATATTCACCCCCACTACACTTCTTTAATTAATCTTTTCTACTCTTTTAGTTTTGATTTGTAAATTAGGTAGGATTTATGCAGCAGTGTCCTAAATACATCCCAAACTGATACCACTCTTCAAAGGGCATCAAGTGTTGGCCTGCAGATCCATTCAGGAATTCTCTGAGCTGCTATTGTTTCAACAGAAATGGTTTGTCCTTTGCTGTCATACATAATTTCTATTAAACTAGCTCATTTTTTTTAGTTGTGAGAGCAATTGCAGGAAACAGATAAGTTGTCCTGTCCTCCCCCTCTAATGAATCATGCTGCCTTCCTTCCAAATATCATGCACACTTGCACAGGTTACTGAAATTTGAGCTTCATACAAACTTACTGCCACCTCAGTACAGTATGTCCTACAAAACTGATGTGCAATATACCATATATTTTAGAGGGGGGGTCTTTCACATTTGATCATTGTTTCTTATAACCAACATTTACTTCAAATTCCACTCAGTGCCAGCATAGTATAGTGGTTTGAGTGTTGGACTATGACTATGGAGATCAGGGTTCAGTTCCCTGCTCAGCCAAGCAAACCCACCTGGACAAATGACACACTCTCAGCCCCAGAAAACCCTGTGATACATTAGTCTTTAGGGTCATCCTAAATTGGAAACAACTTGAAGGCATACAAAAACAACAATTCCAACTGACACAGATGGAAGCTACATCAAAATCCAAATGCTTAACTTAGCAGCCTTATACCTAAACACATTGCCTACTCAATAAAATAAACAGTGCTCATATGATATCATGCACTGCATTTTTAAGACTGCTTGTGACAAAAACAAAGATAATTCATGTAAGCCCATCACAAAGCCACGTCTGACTGAATAAATCTGAATTAATTAGCAAACTATTCATTATTTTCCTAACTATTCATTAGCAAACTATGGTGTGCTTCCCTGTACTTTGAAAAATAAATTTTGTGACATTTATTTAGTAGGTTATGTGCACTTATTTATTAATTTATTTGAGATATTTTTGTATCAACTTCCAGCCCACTAGGGCTCCTGATTTGCTGAACAAATAAAAACATTTAAATAATACAATGTTAAAACAGAGCACTTGCAAACATTAAAAGCAATGCAGGGCAACACTACTTTGTCTGCCTGGTGGAAGCACAGTTTCTTTGGGTAAGTTCCACAGTTGAGATCCTGCTACAGAGAAGGCTCTGTTACTTGTACATAGCAACCTAATTTCATGAGGTATTGGGACATGTAAGAGGATCTCAAATTTCAGCAGGTTCGTATGGGAGGAGCTGGTCTTTCAGATATCATGGCCGTAAGACATTTAGTGTTTTGTAGGCCAAAACCAGCACTTTGAATTGAGCTTGGAGGAAAATTGATAACCACCTAAATTTTTCCTGATGCAAAACATGAAGACTTCTTGAACAATTCAGTGTTCTCTACCTACACAGGACCCTGTGGCTTCACAAAGGAAGGAGACATGCTGGATTTCAAGGAAACATCTTCCTTGAATTGCAAATGGACACTAAATTTCCTTGACTTTGAAAATCTACCAGTGACTGCATGGCCAAAGGGAGAGGTGCCAGCCTGCAGATAGGCCTTCTACCATCTGAACTAAGACCAGAAACAGAAAATGCAGGCCTATGACTAAGATCCTCAATTTTTTTTTATCCTGTTTGCCTGATGAAGAAGCCAGTGTGCCTTCAAAAGCTTGTAACGTAATTCTGCATTTTGGCTGGCCCAATAAAGGTATCCTGGGCCCCATACAGACAGGCCAAAGTAAAGCTGTTCAGGACACTTTGGAGGTATACTGTTTAAATGATGCATGCGTCCTAAGAGTCCGGAAGCCATGCCAAAGCCATGAACCAGTCCTAAGGACTAGAGCACAGCTTTGGTGCAGCTTCCAGACTCTTAGGAGACATGCATCATTTAAACAGCATACCTCCAAAGTGACCTGAAGCAGCTTTATTTTGGCAGTCTGTATGGGGCCATTGTTTGGATGTTAATGCAGTTCATGAAAGACCAGTCCTATATGGTATCCAATATGTATACTCAACACTAGTCTGGCTGCTGTATTTTGCATTAGCAAATACTTTTTAATGGCAGCCTCACAGACAACTGATTACAGTAGTCTAAATGGAATGTAACTAGAGCACGAAACCACTGTGCCCATATGTGCCTTCCCCAGGAAAAGGTGCAGTTGGTACACTGGTTAAAGCTGAGCAAAGGCATACCTGGCCACCAGAGCAACCTGGCCTTCTAGAAGCAGTGCTGGATCCAAGAGCATTCCAAGCTATGAAACTGATCTTTCAGAGAGAATGCGGTCCCATCCAGAACATGCTGCAATGCCAACCCCAGGTTTGTTTCCCTACTGATCAATGGCACTTCCATCTTGTCCTGATTGAGCCTCAGTTTATTGACCTGCATCTAGTCCTTACTACATCAAGGCAACAATTCAGAGCTTTCATTGCCTCCTTGGTATCAGTCATAAAGGAGAGAGAGAACTAGATATCATTAGCATATCTCTGGAACAGGGACCAGAGCACATGAGCAGGAATAAGCAGCTTGATCCTGTTTTCTGAAATGAGATCAAAATCACTTGCCTGCTCCCAAGGCAGTCCAAAAAACCCACAAGCTATCCACACCATGCGGAGTCAAGCCTGCACTGTTGGTTGTTGTTGTTGACTCCCCACAATGTATGTGCATCTTCACACAAACACAACGCCTGTGGCCTCCAATAACCTCCCTCTTCCTGCCAAAATGCCTTTCCATTGGATACCCACCCTTATGACCAGTCACACAGTCACACCTATATAGTGCATCGGTGTGTCCAGTGATAGATTAGCAAAGCACAGTGATGGATACCGCAAATGCATGCCCCCTTCACCTGGCCCTTCTCCCCACACCTCCTGTTGGACTGTCTGGTTTGTGGATGTTGTAATTACGTCCATTATTGGCAATTGCATTTTTGCTTTGCTGCAGTTCCATACTGGCACTAGGCTATTTATATGATGGTGCAATGATGTGCTTTTTTGCCTTGAGTCAGAGTATCCCAGCTTAGGTACTTGAGTCAGAATATCCCAGCCTTGGAGTGCACCTTCATTTTGCTTTCCTCCCATTTTGATCATTTGCTACCATCAAATATAATTGGGACTAGCTTTGTTGTTTTATCATCTAAACACCTTGTCTTTAAAGCAGTTAGAAGCCACTTTATTTGGCCAGTGCAAGCTACCCCCAAGATACTCTCTATTAGAAATCCTAACCCAGCTGCAACCATAGTTGCATAATTTTTTAGATGTTTGGGAGGGGGTAAATATTTGAACACCTTCCTTCAACATTTTGGCCCCATTCCCACTCACGTATTTGCCCTGGATGGAACTGGGTAGATTTGGATCCCCCGCTTCCGAATCCCTCCGAAAGCAAGTGCCCACTATCATTTACCTTAATCGGGGTTATTTACCCCTGAATGCCATTGCAGCTCTTTACAGAGAGTTCACATTTGCAGTACCGCTTTAAAATGAAGGCTCCTTTGGTGTCAATCAAATTCACTTCCACTTTTGTCAAAGGTGACATTTCCTACAGCAATTGGGCAACCGGATAGGTGCTTTCTCCCCTCCTTTTTTAAAAAAACTGGTGGCAGAGTATGCATATTCTGTCAAATTTAAAAACCTCCAGGTGTGTGTGTGTTGTGTGTAGCAAAAGCATTCACTCTTGTATCAATTTGCCAAATTGAAAAGGAAACATTTGTAACATTCGAATTGTAGCATTCACATTTTATACTTTTTTTAAAAAAAAAGCCTCTTGCGGCTACCGTTCCGGGGGCAAGCAAATGAAAGGGAAAATGTAGCACAAGCAGACACACATTCTATCTATATTGTAACATTCGAATATTAAAATAATAATAATAATAATAATAATAATAATAATAATAATAATAATCCTCTTGCAAAGTGAGGCTGCCATTCCAGGAGCAAGAGAAAATGAAAGGGAAATATAGCAGAAGCACACACACATTCTGTTGATGTACCACCCAAAAATCATTCGCATAGTCTGTCAAAAATAGAAAATAAAAAATAAAAAGAGAGAGAGAGAAAGCTGCCTGGTACAAGAAGGAGGCTTGATATGTTCTCTGCCCTCCCTCTGACCATGCCTCCCCTGAACTTGACCCTTCCTCTGGCTCCTTCCTCCTCCTCCTCCTCCTCCTGCTCCATCACCCTGATTGTCCTTGGCACCCTTCCTCCGGCTCCATCCTCCTCCTCCTCCTCCTCCTCCGTCACCACGATTCTCTTGGCACCCTTCCTCCAGCTCCTTCCTTCTCCTCCTCCTCCTCCGTCATCCCAATGAAGAGGAGGCATGTTCCACCATCTGCCCTCCCTCTGACCTAAATCCCTCCCCTGAACTTGACCCGATCATGATCAGGGACAAGTTCATATTGATGGAACCCTTCCTTCCCCCCCCCAAAAGAAAGATACAGCTTTTACTCTGCTTTCAAAAGACCCATGCCAAGGGCATTTGCCCCTGAATGGGTGTGAAAGCCTCATTTCACTTGTGCAGGATCGAGGCCAATATGAATTTCCCGTGATTAATCCAGGTTCTGTTCGGGGGTAAAAGGTAGTCTGAATGGCCCCCTATTGAGTATTCTAAAAAATAACAAAAACAATCCTTTTTTAATTTTTCATAAGTTTTATCAATGTTTTTGGGGGGGGAGAAAATCTATATTATTATTATTATTATATTATTATTATTATTATTATTATTATTTATTTATTATTATTATTATTTCTGATTTCGTCCCCCCCCCCCTCCCCAGGCCTTCATATTTTCTATGCTAGGTGACTAAACCTATAATTTGAATGACTCTGTTCTCATTGCATTTAAAACTCGATTTAGTCCAGAGATGGGAATTGTGCTGTTGCTGGACTCAACTTGCATGGCCCCAACCATCATTGCCAATACTTGTGGAATACAGGGAGCAGCAGACCAACACTTTCTACAGTGCCATTCAGTGCTCACCTTTGGTTTAATCCCTTTACTCCAAATTCCAGACTACAGTTAACACTTTTCAAGAGATTTCAGTTTGATACAGTAGATAAAATGGCAAGATCAACTCTCCAAAAAATAATTGCTCATACCTGAATTGAAAAAAAAAGAAAACCAGAAATAAATGAAACTGAAAAACTGAAATAATTGGGATTTATGTAACAGGCATGCTATAAATTGTATATAATGCTCTACACACCAAGCACCTGACAGTTAGCCTCCTGTGATCTCCAGTCAGATTTTTACTATAAAGCTGTAAAATTTACCATATTTTTATATTATATTGAAGATTACTGCTCTTTATTGGCCTCAACCTGAGAAAAGTATTTAAATTATTTAAATCCCATAGAAATCAATATGATAGGCTGATCATAATTCATGGTCATTAGGATATTGGATATTGGTCATTTCAATATTTTTTTAAAAAACAACAACACACACCATGAGAACCACTGTAGCAAATATCACAATCTCCATCAACCTGCTGACACATGTGTCCCATTGAGTGGAGCCATGCATTAATGTGCACCACCACATAACTGGAGGAACTAAAGTATCTTCCAGTCAAGCTACAGTACTAGTAAAGATTTCCAATTCTATGTGTAGTTTCTATATATTTTTTCCTAACTGCAAAAAAAAAAAAAAAAAGGAAAAGGAAAAGGAAAAGGAAAAGGAGAATAAAGAAATTAAGGGACTAATAAAATGGAGGGGAAGAAAATCAGGCAAAGGAAAGAGAAATACAATGGACTCTCAGTATCCACTGGAGTGTGGTTCCAGGCCCACCGGTGGATACCAAAATCCAGGGATTCCAAGTCCGATTAAATACAGTGGTATAGTAAAATGTGTGTCTTATATTAAAGGTTTGTTTGTATTTTTTTTTCAAGTTGTGGATAAAGAATCCATGGATACAGAGCTAAATGTATGATCATAATTTGATGCTGTTAGAGAACTCCTGTACAGTGGGCCCTCCTTATCCAAAGACTTGCCATCTGCTTATTTGAGCATCTGCAGATGGCAAGCCCATGGAGGGTGGCGGAGGAGGAAGAGAAGGAGGAGGAAGAGGAGGAAGGTGTGGTGTGAGGCAGAGGAAAAGGAAGAGGTAGGCATGGTGCAAGGTGGGAGGAAGAGGAGGAGGAGGAAGGTGCAGCGTGGCACGAGGCGGGAGGAGGAGAAAGGTGAGTTGAAAGGGAAGCACAGCACAGCAGGAGGCGGGAGAAGGAGAAAGAGGAGGAGGAGGAAGGTGCGGCACAAGGAGAAGGAAGTGGTGGTGGGGAACAGGTAGAGGAAAAGGGAGGAAAAAGGAGATGGCTGGGGGAGAGGAGGAGGAGGAGGAAGCTCCCCCAAAGTGCCATTGTCTTCAATGGTAGCATAGCCACATTGCCACATCACCATTGAAGTCAATAAGACTTGAGCATCCATGGATTTTGGCATCTGCTGGGGGATCCCAGAATGGATCCCCTGCAGATACCAAGGGCACACTGTATAACAGAAAAGTTGAAAACTTACTCCCATGATTAAAACTGGTTTTCATGTGGTATATTATACATCTGTGGCACAAAAAACAGTGCTGAGATACATACTTGCATGTACAGTTAACGTAAGGTTATGAAGACTGAAAGGTAATATATGTAATTTTAAAGTTATATTATTCTATCTTGTCCTTTTTGAAAAGTATCCTTGTGCCTGGTTAAAGCTCATAGAAGTTTATTGCACTGGTTCTAAAATGGGCCCGTTGCGTTAAAAAACGTGTGCGTGCACAGGCACGCACAGAAGGGAATGGGGCTAAGAATTGTATTTTACTGCATGAGGGAATATTGCCGCTGCTGCCAGGCATTCCAATCGTGTCTTCCCTCTGTTCCAGAGGGCGCAATTTCTGAAAACGCTTTAGAACAGTTCTCAGAAATCGTGGCAGCATTCCATCATGCAGTAAAATACAGTTCTTAGCCCCATCTCGTTCCGTGCACGCCCATGCGTGCACACGTTTTGTAATGCAACAGACCCGTTTTAGGGCCCATGCGATAAACTTCATATTGTTAAGTGCAAAAGAGCCTGTTTCTTACAGCACATTTTATTTCATCATTGTACAAAATATGACCAGCTGCCCATTGGAATAAGGCCTGGGACATAGGCCAGAACAAACATAATGTTAGGGAAATGACAAAATGAATGGAATTGAGATTGATAGATTCCTCTGTCACTGGCTAGGAAAGAATTCTTTCAGCAATATGGAGTACCTACTATCAATAGGCATAAACAGCAGCAGTCTAATAGAACAAGGAGCCAAAGGAAGCCATTTTGTATGCTGATGTATGTGTTTTTAGTGAAGTTCTTTGATGGTGTATTTCTTTTTATTCCTTGTCCTTCTGAAAAAGCATCATTTCCAATACAGTACTGCTGCCTACTGGAGACAAAGTGCAGCTCTTCTTTCAAGTTGGCTGTCCAGTCATTACAGATCTAGCAACCATGAAATCCTCATCCATGCACCTTCAGAGGTCAAATGATCTTCATCATTTATATTCATGTGTCATGTTAAATACAGGCAATCTGCAAACATTAATTAATTCTCAGAACATTGCCGAGAGCCAAGGTAGTGTTGCAGGCAAGAAAGATATAAAAGATATAGCTGCAGATAATGAGCATTTAGAGGGAGCATTAATATGGTCGCCTCTGTGCCAAGCAGTAGCAGATGTTCAGAGTTTTGGCAGTGAACATCTCAGCATGGGCGAAATCAGAATGCATTTTCCAAGTGCAATTTGTTTTCATTTGCAATATTTAAAAATGAGATGGTAACAAGAAGTATATAAAGGAGTCTTGTTTTCTCAAATTATCAATGTTCTGCTTTGCAAATTATCTTTAATCAAATGTGAACATGAAGTAAAAGTTTCCACATGTTTTGGCAAGGCTCTTTACCTGGAGCTTAATTCAACCAAAGCTTGGACTCTGTAGCATGGATATCAATCTTTCTTTCAGATACAACAATTAATAATTTAAAACTTTTGTCCCTGCTGGACATCACTAGCATTTTTAGAGAATAGTAGCAACCACAGACTCACTCTCATTTCTCCACCAGATATACCTATGAAGTGACAGGACAGAGAAAATGGCAGATTCAGATAGGAGAACACAGTCATTCAGATGGCCTGTACATTGAATTGTGCCTAGAAATACATTGGAAACCAGGGCAGATCTTTATACACTGGCAATATGTTCAATACAAGGGATTCCTGTTGACAATTGTGCTGCATTTTCCTATGCTAGGTCAGTTTCAGGATGCATTTCTAAAGGCAGTCACACAGGTAATATATTGCAATAATCTAGTGTGGACATTACCAAAGCACAGATAACTGTGGCAGGATCAATGTGGTGCCATATGGTATTGGGAAACCTTGAACTTTTTGATGGAATGCCCCATTTGTTTGTATTGGCTAGAGACAAGATGACGGCGAACATTTCCTGGGAAGAGTGCAAAGGAGCATGAGATTTTATGCCGGTCTATGTCTTAAGTACATGCTTTGAAAGCAGATGTGGTGTAATGCATTGTGTGATTTGGGTCCATATTAACTTGTAAGTTGTGATGCATATACTCTCCTACTTCACCTCAAAAATCATGTTGGTTATGCTAGTCTTCCTATATATCTATCCAAAGAAAAATATGAACCACATTGTTCCACAGGAACTGATGCTCCTGCACAAGCCCAAATGCATAATTTTAAACTAAAGAGAAGGACAGGGAATAAGCCCTGTTCATGAGGCCCCCCTGCCAGCAGTTATCCATTATTCCATCAAAAAACACAGTACATTGGAGCAAGTGTCAACACTAGGATTGATATCACCCAGCGTGATAATGCATGGTGTCACCCCACTTTGACCTCCTCCTATGCCACACCATACAGAATCTTTAGTCATGTTTTTTGTACTAATGGTACTCATAAATCGTTAATCCTGTATATCACTAACTATAATAATAATAATAATAATAATAATAATACTGTTTATTTATAGCCCGCTTTTCCAAAGGAGATCAAAGCGGGTTACAACAAGGGTATAAAACATTATACAATTTGAACAAACAGTATATGCACATCATAAAAACACTCTAGAGTTAAAAACACCATAAAATTACAGAGAATGAAAACCAAAACAAAACTGGTAATAATTGTGACATAAATAACTAGCACAATTAAAAATATACTTTTAAATTACAATATCATATACACAGCCTAAATGTATTTACATATGCATAGTTTCATGTGTTTAAAGTTAAAATTTGGTACAATGTTCTGTTTTTAAAGAAATTTTAAAAATATCTATATATTTTTAAAAATTAAAAATATATTTTTTAAAAAATTAAAAATATTTTTAATTTGAATTTTTAATTTAAAAACAAACCTGGGGCATCTCCTTTCGCCTCCCACTGAGCCTCACCCCACTCACACCATCTCTTCAGCATTTTAATGGTACACAGGTGAATGCCACAGTCTGTTTTTGCCAAAAGGCAGATGTTTGAGAAACAGTGGTGTCACCCCCTTTTAGGGTGACAGTGCAATCTGCACACCCCACACACCCCTAATGATGCCACTGAATAGGATGCATTTTGAAAAGCAGAAAGTCTGGCAGGAAGGTCTGTGAAGGGGTGGATCCTATTGCATGCTTGGTCCAGTTATTAATTGATGTAGGGTTGTGTGAAATACCCCCAGCATCCTGCATTTGGGAGTTTGTTAGGGAAACTCCTATGTGAATGGGAAAATACTACTAGTCTAAACTAGGGGTGAGTGAAATGCGGTTCCTCCAGCCCTTCCCAGGGGTCAAATAATTGCCCCAAAATGACTTCTAGGGAGTTTGGAGAGCAACTCTACAAAGTATGAAGACCTCCTGAGCTCCCTGAACATGGTAAAAAAAAAAGTTGTAGTTGGTTTTGGTTTTTTTAATTAACATTTTGCTTTCTAGGAGGGTATGGGGGCACTTCCACCATGTTTTGGATGTCCAAGATCCAAACTGGAAGTGAACAGCAAGTGGCTTTTGCTTCATGCCGTTAAAAAAAATCTCATTTTGACCTAAAATGACCTGGGAAGGCCCAAAACGTGGTGAGAATATCCCCCTGTCTCCTAAAGGGCATTAGGTGTAAATCTGTCTATCTGTCTACATAGCTAGATAGCTATTTTTGCAGGACTGGGTGAAATTGGGGGTGCAACCCTACAAGTTCTCCTAGGAGGCTAGTGCAGCACCATGGCCTTCCAACACTTGCCCACTCTTGAATTAAACCATGAGTAGGAATCTGTCAGTTTTGGTTGCTCTCACATTTTTTTTAGGCTTAAACCTGGTTTGGTCTTGGTTTTGAGAAAGTTTTCAGTATTAAGTCCTGTTTGTTCTGAACTTTGAGAATTTGAAGGGCAGGGGGTGCATGAAAATCCATGCACATTTTTATGTATATTTTTCCTAACACGTGTATTTCATTTAATTTTACCTAATATACACATTTTTCCAATTCATGTTCAAAATACAATGCATTTCCTAGCATTATTTTTACAGGGATATACATCATTTTCACAAACTGTGCATTTTTGTGCACTCTGTCCCCTTCAGTATGCATTTCATATGCATTCTTTGATTGGCATATTGCAAGTTTTGAAGAAAATGCAAATTTCAAAGGAAAATTGCATTTTAGTTCATATATTGGTTTGAAAGTGCAAAATGGGGTAAATTCATAACAAAACACAAGCTTCTCCACCCCTTATGGAAGAAATTATTTCCTGTAAATTGTTATCCACTAAAGTAGCAATTCATATGGTTCAGGTTCTCTGTGGCAGCAGCACCAATGATATTAGACATCAATCAGCAGGCATACTAAAAACAGATAGAGATTGGGATGTGTGGTCTTCCAGATGCTGGACTACAACTTCCATCATCCTTGATCACCATTGACTCTATTGACTAGAGCTGATGGGAGTTACAGTCCAACAGCATCAGGAGCTCCCTGTTCCTGATATATACTGACTCGCTAACTCCACCTGAAAATTCATGGAATGAAAACCTCTAGATCTCAAGCTTGTTGAGTGTTTCTGTTATTACACAAGAATTCATTTGAGTGAAGTGTTGAGGGCATTTAAACTGTATTTCTCTTGGAATAGGTACTTTCTGCTATGTCTTTCTGAGCTAAGTGGGGATTAAAGTACCTTGTAAATGGCACTGGTGGTTTTTTCTAATAAATCAGTCTCCCGCTATTTATAAAGTCTTGTCTATAATCAAAATCTTACAAGTGCTGCTATATTATTGCTATATTATTGAACATGAGTGGAAAAGAGGATTTGTCACCATCGAGCCAGAAATTATAGACCAGCAAGAATTAAGTTGGCCCCCTGGCACTGAAGATGGCATTGTATTCTTTGCTCTCACTTCTTGATATTTATTGTTATTTGCTGTTGGCTTCAACTTATGATGACCCTATGAATGAAACATTTCCAGGTCATCCACTGCCCTGATCAGGTCTTGCAGACACAGGACTTGATTGATTCAGTCTCACTCTTTTTCTGTCATATTCCACTTTACCAAACTTATAAACATGTGCTTAAACATGCTCATCTTAAACAGTGCAACCATTCAGATTGCCAAATATGTATTCAGATCTTGGAATTTTACACTTTTTAAAATGTTACGCTTGTAAAAGTGCTCTGCCCCCTTCCCACCCTCCCTTCCATTGGATGGATTCACTATTCAGGGTATTGAAATAGTTGCCTTCCTTGTTGGATTCTGGTCTTTGATTTGACTTTTGATCACAGCTCCATATAATTCTATGGAATGCCCAAAGAACTCCCAGAATGTTATAGAAAAATCACCTTTTCCATGATTGCAGACCTCTAGGAACACTCAGCCATCTAATAGGGAACACCCAGCCATCTACACTCCACTTGCAATTTGTTTTTTAAAGTTCAAATTATAGATGGCCAGATTTTTTGGGGAAGCTATCTTTGAATCAGTCCTGAGATGGTTAGGGAGAGAACAAAGCCGAGCAAAATATATACAATGTCTTATATTCCACATCCTGTGAACAAAGGCACAAAATGGCAGCTCTCCCATTGCTCTCCCTTTGCCTCACTCTCAGTGGGAGTCAATTATCAGTTAACTCCTTACATTCAGATACCTGCATATGCTGAACTCAACCTGTGTATTTCTCCCATGCCGAGAGCCCTCCTGCTGATCCCAGTAGGGGAGCTGTGCACTGGATGACTACTACATTATTGCTTTTCATATCATGTTCACTCTGAGGAATTTAAGATCTGAATGAGTAGGATTTAAAAGCAATCAGAGTTTTAAGAGCCACTCAAAAGGGAAGGAATGTCTGCCAGGACCAACAAAATCCAATAAGCTCAAGAGACATTCAGGGATATAAGATGGACAGGGTTCTTTTTCATTCTTCTCTGCCACCCAGCCTCAGTTCTATGGTGCAGGAAATTGTAAATGTGCAAACATTTAGTTGAATTAACACATGCACATAAGCAAAAGGATTACAATATCACTCTAACTACCTTTCAAGCCAAGAGTGATGGAAACCTGAAATGCCTACAATCAGTGGAAATCACATCTTACATTCTCAGTAACTGGTGCATATAATTGTGAGCATGGTCAGCTCCATGTTCAAGCAGGCTCTGGGCACAAAGTGCCTCTTTATCTGCTCTCCTGCATCAGTGACCCTTGATAGGCTTATCAGGAGGGGATGATAGTAGTAGCAGACAGTGCAGTGGCAGCATCAGTATGCAAACCGTGCTGAGTTCATAAATTTAGTTGTCATTTAAATTTGCATGATATCTTTGGTAGATACTACTGAAACAATTGTGGTGCTGATTCCCCCTGCTGCATCTGCTTCAGAATGGCCACTCTATACTCTCTGGGGACTTCACCTGGCTACTTCCACCCATTCAAACAATGGCTGTCACCAGGGCTCAGCAAGGGGAAAATAATGGAATACTCAGCTGACTCAAAATGTACGGCTTCTAGAATCATTCAATACAAGATATAGCTTCAGGGGGTTTCCTGCCTTATTTCTAGCTTTTCCTGTTCTGTTTCCATCTTTCTCACCCTGAATGATTCAGTCCACAGTACAATTTCCTTCCTTGGTCTGATGGATAGATGGGTTGCACCACTGTTATCAAAAAGCATGGTAAAATGTCTTTCTTCATTGCTGCTAAGGTACTCAATCAATTTCTCCGTTAATTCTTGATGTCACTTCTCTCTTGCTCTCTTTCACCTTCTCCCCCCGTCCACAATTCCCGACTAAATATCTGCTGGCTCTCACCAGCCTATACTTTGAGAGCCCAGTGCATTTAGACTCTGGCCATCTCCTTCCCACATAAGAAGAATAGTGACAAAGTCTCAGGAAGAAAAAAAAAGGTCTTGCTGCTATGGTAAAACAAGTGATTGAAAAACGGCAGTAAGAAAAAAGCAGGTCAGCAGTTATTAGTCAGGCTATTTCCTTTTTTTTTTTCTTGCCCCTTTTCCTGCTGCATGCATTATTGCCCATCTTGGAGACTATGAACAGAAACCTCTGAAAGATACACACATACACAATTTATGGCTATATCTGCAGTGCAGAAATAATCCAGTTTAACAGCAGTTTAACTGCCATGGCTCAATGCTATGGAATTCTGGGAACTGTAGTTTGTTGTGGCACCAGAGCTCTCTGATAGAGAGGACTAAATAGCTCACAAAACTACAGTTCATAGAATAGCATTAGGCCATGGCAAACTGGATTATTTCTACAGTGCAGATGCAGTTTATGTAGGCAAATGTCCTGTAAGGGACCATTGTACATCCTCTTGTACTCCATTGCAAACCACCAACTTCATGCAGCTGCCAACTCCTGTATAGCTGTTACTACAGCGGAGAAGGGGAAAGGGAAGGAGATAACTGATATCAGGGGCTGCTTCTTCCCCTGCAGAAAGAGAGAATTGAGATTATCATTCTGCTTTCTTTCTCCATAACAACTACAGAGGGGACAAGAGACTACTTATTGTCTGGTTGCTTCCTTCCCTCCTCCACTACAGCTGTTTAACTGCCATAGCAGTGGCTAATAGACTTGGCAGCTACTTGATGAGGGGGGAATGCCAGGTGTACTATCCAGGATCTCAGCCTATAGCAGCACTGAATCTTCATACCCTCTGACTGCCCTGACTTGGCAGAGACAATCCCATTTAATCATCTACTGACCAGTTTTTTCAATTGCTTTTAAAATGCCCCAGTTTCTCCTACTACTTTTCTCCTTTGTCCTCAGCTTATTTCAATCAGTTGCAAACTGAGTTCAAAGTCCAAATTGTTTACTCTCAGTTAATTCAAAAAGGGAAGAGATGAGAGGAAGAGGCAGACTCTTGCTCTTCTCAGTATGTTCAAGAAAAATCAAAGTGTTGCAGCCCCTCATAGCTTGTGTATTCTTCCTCATCAATAGGTTTTGCCATCTTGATCGCACTCTGATGTTCCTTGGCCATCTGTGTCCCAGTTTTCATCTGTGAAATGTGAGAGAGTATGTGTCTTTAAGAGTTATCCATAACAAATACAAATCAAAATAATCCCCCCTGCATATGTTTCAGCAGCAGTCCCTCGTGCAATGTGTTGTCTGTACAATATTAAATAAATAAATAAAAATCACACTAGAAGATTTGGGGTAGAAAATAATACACAATATAATATGCATTTTATTGCAAGGCATGCTAATACAAAGCCACATACATTACACACGTTTATATAACGTTAAAATATGCTGCTTCTCCCCTCTTCTTTATTTTCATCTCTTTCATCATTATCTATCAATTTAAAAAATAGCACAATATTTTCTACAGGCATATACATAAATTTATTGTTGCTGTGTGCTTCCAAGTTGACTTCAGATCACCTTGAAGGCAGATAATTGTAACAACAAATTTATGGAAACCCTATCATAGGATTTTCTTGGCAAGATTTATTCAGAAGAGGTTTACCATTCCCTCCTCTAAAGCTGAGAGAATATGACCTGGGAGCTTATTGCATGCACAAATATGCCGGCTTACCTCTTCTGCATTCAGTTCAGGATCTGGGATGCCCCCAGATGTTATCAGACCTAAATCACCACCAATCTAGCCACGATGCTGCCACCTGAATGCATCCCGGATCAAAGCCTCGCTCAACTGGCCATTTTTTGAAGTAAAAAATTCTCTTCGATCCTGAATTGAATGAGGAAGAGGTAAGCCAGCGTATTTATGGATGTGATAAGCTCCTTCCTCAAGACCCCAGGTGTATCCATGTGAGCAGGGATTCAAATCTATCACAGGGTTTTCTTGGCAAGTTTCTTCAAAGGGGCTCTCTAATAAATAAATATTCCTGTAAATTTCAAAGGTCTGGCCACAGATTCTGTTGAGTCAAGCATTGTATAGAGACACTACCCTTTTGGAACAGGGAAAATCTGAAAGCAGCATATTTCTTTGACTCGAGATCTAGTACTGGTACTATAGACTTTTCAGGGATTTAGTGAATGATCCATTGGGGAAACAAGTGAAAAATACTTTGCTGACTTACTTCTGGCACTGCCAGGAACTTATTTTAAAGAACGATCACCAACAAACAACCCAGCTGAGACAGTGAAAGATATATGCTTCATCCCAAGTGAGGAATTGAATCTCTGCTAGGCTGCACACTGAAAGTGTCATAAAACCAATGCTCCTCTATCCCCACCCCTTATTAACTGTGTAGGCAGCACACACCTGGAGACTTTGCCAATCATGTCTGAAGGGCTGGAGCTGTTGTTGCATGCTAGGATTCCCAGACTGAAATCTAGAGACACTTCCTATACCTTTGGTGGTTGTTGAATATGTTGTTTGTCATACAACCAGATAAAAAATGAACATATGCTAAAATTTCCTCTCCCATACAAAGATTAAAGGTGAAGGAAGGCTCTCCAGTTTTCATGCTGGTAACCTAACATGTTGCCCAGTTTTGTGAGATATTCTTGCTTATTCCTATTATTTAGAAGGGCCATTCAGACTACCTTTTGCCCTGGATCAGAACCCAGATTAACCACAGGAAGTTCATATTGGCCCTGATCTTTTCACAAGTGAAAATGAGGCTTTCACACCCATTCAGAGGCAAATGCCCCTTGGCACGGGTCTTTTGAAAGTGGAGTATTTGGGGGGGGGGGGGACGGGTTCCATCAATATGATCAGGTCAAGTTCAGGGGAGGGATTTAGGTCAGAGGGAGGGCAGAGGGCAGAACATGCCTCCCCTTCATTGGGGTGATGGAGGAGGAGGAAGAGAAGGAAGGAGCCTGAGAAAGGGTGCCAAGGGCAATCGGGGTGACAGAGCAGGAGGAGAAGGATGGAGCCAGGGGAAGGGTGCCAAGGGCAATTGGGGTGATGGAGGAGGAGGAAGGAGCCGGAGGAAGGATCAAGTTCAGGGAAGGTATAGTCAGAGGGAGGGCAGAGAACAAAACAAGCCTTCCTCTCGCACCAGGCAGCTTTCTCTCTCTCTCTTTTATTTTTTTATTTTTATTTTTTATTTTTGACAGACTATGAGAATTATTTTGGGTGATATATAAAGATATAATGTGTGTGTGAGCGTCTGCTATGTTTCCCTTTCATTTCCTCTTGCTCCTGGAATGGCAGCCTCACTTTGCAAGAGGCTTATTATTATTATTATTATTATTATTATTATTATTATTATTTTAATATTCGAATGTTACAATATAGATAGAATGTGTGTCTGCTTGTGCTAGATATTCCCTTTCATTTGCTTGCCCTGGGAACGGCAGCTGCAAGAGGCTTTTTTTTAAAAAATGTTGTTGTTATTATTATTATTATTTGTTTAAAATGCGAATGCTACAATATGAATGTTACAAATGTTTCCCTTTCAATTTGGCAAATTGATACAAGAGTGAATGCTTGTATACACAACATACACGCACACCTGGAGGTTTTTAAATTTGACAAAATATGCACACTCTGATGCCAGGTTTTTTTTAAAAAAAGGAGGGGGGAAGCACCCATCTGGTTGCCCAGTTACTGTAGGAAACGTCACCTTTGACGAAAGCAGATGTGAATTTGATTGACAGCAAAGGAGCCTTCATTTTAAACCGGTACCACAAATGTGAACTCTCCGCAAAGAGCTGCAATGGCATTCAGGGGTAAATAACCCCGATTAAGGTTAATGATAGTGGGCACTTGCTTTCGGAGGGATTCGGAAGCGGGGGATCCAAATCTACCCAGTTCCATCCAGGGCTAATAGCTGAGTGGGAATGGGACCTGAGGTAGAAAGTTGCAAATCCAAATCATTTCTAGCTTTAGCCCATCATGGTTTGTTTGGTTTTTAAATTTATTTTCACAGCACATAGTGGTTGTTCAAATGGCTTGCTGTTTAGAAGATATGGTGACTCCACAGACCTTTTTGAAATTTTATCAGTTCAGTCATGTAAATGAAAATAACATGAGCATTGCTGTTTCTTGCCCAGAGAGGGCAGAGAGAAGCCAAGGTTAGAAAACCAAAATCATTCTTCTTTAGCTCTCCCAGCAACTGCTACTGTTAGAGTGAATAATTGTAGAGCAGCAGTGCCAAGACAGGCCTAGTTTCTACTTGAAGTTCTTTGACAGACATAAAGTATGCAGTCTACGGCCATGAAAATAAAACAGGAATCAAATTCCCTTGTAGCCTACAGAGACTTCAGAAGTGAAACTGCTGCAGAGTATAATGTTTACACCCATGAAACGTTTTGGGGCTTGAATCCTGCTGTTTATGGATGAATTGCCTGGAAGGTTAAACAAGCCTCTGCTCAATCTTATTAAGACTGCATTCAGATCCACACTATTTTTCAGTTTATAATGTTATATTCTGTTATTTGTTGTTTTATTAACATTTCCTGTTATTCCCATAAGAATATCTTTTATCTACTAAATATAGTTTAGTTAGCAACTCCAGTCACCCTAACTAAAGTAAAATTGTCAGTAGTCAAATATATGATTCTTCTCCATGAATTTTGGTGACTTGATTTCTGACTATTTTCTGGATGTGTAAACACTGCATGGATATTTATTGTTTATTCCTATGAACCAGCCTAAGCTCTGAACTAATATTTTCTGGCTGATCATTTTTGGTGTGAAAAAGGAAGTTGAGGCAAATGTTCTTCAATAGACCCACACACATATATTGCTTCTTTTCTCAATTAACTTCCTCCTTGTTGCAACTCCTTTTGCTATGGTCCCATTCTTTTTAAGGGGAAAAAATCACCCACCTGTTCAACCATGGCCAATTAGAACATTGTGTATCCAGCACAATGATACCATATTTGACTATATAAAGATATCAATCAATCAATCAATCAATCAATCAATTTTATTAATGCTTAAGCCAAAGGCCATTCACATGATTAAAATGTAAAATTGATAACAGAAATTCAGAATTATAAAATGCTCCATCAAATAACTAACATCCAAATTTTATACATTAAACTTAATAAAATTCCAGACAATTAAATAAAACAACATTAAAAAGAACTTCAAAGTTTAGATAAGATCATCCCCATGACAATCAACTGCAATGTCTGCTATTACCCTTGCCCAAATTTTGATTGCTGCTGAGGCAAACAGTGAAACCTTATAAGTTACCTTAGAATCAATATCAGACAGGAGAAAAAAAAATCTTTTCAGAAGTGGTATTAGACTGTAAATTGGACAGAATAGATCCCATAAATTTAATTCTTGGATCAGTATATAGTGAGCAAAAAAGCAGATAATGAGGCAAATCCTCAATTTCTGGAGCTCCACAAATACATAAACGGGATTCCGTAGGTGTGTGTAAATATCTACCATCGATCATGGCTGAGGGCATTGTTTGAAAACGAAGAGCTGTAAAAGCCTGCCTAAGCTTTGGGAATGTAAGCTTCCCTAGATAAACAGCCATCTGATGGTCCAATTTATATAATCTAAACCATTTGGAAAATTTTGAATTGTTAATAGCCAGTCTATCCAAATACACATCATGGTTAAAAATATAAAGATATCACAAGCCCAAATCAGAAAAAGAACATTTATCACCCACACTCTGAGTAAGCAACTATTTCTGCTCCATTTTACAGACTCCCCAAATGATAATTTCTGATGGCAGGTAAGGACATACTCAATTATATAGTTATCCATACTCAACAAAAATATGCCCACTTGGAAAGCAAGAGCACTTCTCCCAATCATGCAATCTGTGTGTGTGTTGGGAAACTTATGGTAGCATGTTCAGTCATGTGAACCTATACCATCAATAAGCTCCTACATAACATCTCTCTGCTTGTGTCTAAATGACAATCCTGAACAGAAATGAACTAAACCTTAAACAAAAATGTGAGTCTGCACACATTTATTCATTTATTTATTTGATTTATATACCACCTTTCTACCTTTGCAGGATCCAAGGCAGCCTATACCTTTAGCAATGCATTTCTTATGCACCATTCCAATGGGGGTTAACAGCAAAACAACCATAAAAGCAATAAAAGACGTTAAAACCATTTTAAAAAAAAAAACTAGGGCCTCATTCCCACTTACATCTTGATTCAATTTCTGAACCAATTCCTGAAACCGGTTCAGCAAACAGAGTGGTTCCCACTATGTTTACGCCAATTTCAAGAATCGGTGCAGGAAGCAACAGCCACAGCTTCCCCGCCATGCCTCCCTCCATCCTCCTGGCCATACCAGAAGTGGAGGAGAGGCCAGGGCAGAAGGACAGAGGCATCCCATTTTACCAGTGTCCCATTTTACCAGCGTCTTTTTCACGCGGGTTAAATGGGTAAAAATGGGTAAAAACCATGCCCCCCCTTTCTGAATAGCTTCAAGGATTCAAATTAAGTGGGAACCATGGTGGTTTAAACTGGATCATTTGGAATCACGATCCAGTTTAAACCATAGTGGGAATTAGGCCTCCATAAAACAGCAGCATAACATCTTTAGGAAGAAAAGCAGGGAGTAAACTCTGTGGGAAGAGTCTATTAGGCCTTTCTCACAGTTTCACTAGATGTTATTTTGAAGTAGTGGATTGACCTGATGTCATACATGCACACATTCTGTACAATCATCAAGGAAGCAGTAGGAGGATTTCTCCCTGCAGCTCGTTTTACGTCACCTAGTTCTGCTCTGCTGCCATATCCCATCAGTTCATAAATATACATGCTTGTCTGAGATGCCTTTTAGATATTTGGATATTCTCACAGCCCCATGTGATCTACTTATCTGTGAGCAGATTCTGTACAACAAAGAAAATATTAAACTGAGCCAGCCTAGGTGGGCACAACCTTGTTGTGTGGATATTTCAGTAGACTTGGCATTATGGCTCTTGATTCCAATACCATGGAAAAGATCTATGCAATTGGATCATGTCCATAAAACTGGGTGATTTCAACATTCTCCAAGCCACATGGGAACTGCTCATGGATACAATACACCCAACTGAGATATTAAATGTAGATGTAAGATAGGGGATGCAGTGGCTCAAGTGGTTAAGATGCTGACTCTGTTGATTGCAAGTTCAGCAGGTTGGCAGTTTGAGGCCTGGCTGCTGCATGACGAGGTGAGCTCCTATCACTAGTCTCAGCTTCAGCCAACCTAGCAGTTTTGAAAGCATACAAATGCAAGTAGATAAATAGGCACCACTCCAGTGGGAAGGTAAACAGTATGACCACAGAGAAGTCTGTGACAACACTGCACCAACTCCTATGGTCAGACACAACAACCTTATCAATGGGGAATACCTTTACCATTACATTTAAGTTAATGAAGTAATGCTTTATTAATGTTCTTGAAGAGAGCAATGAGTAAATTCAGAATTTTCTTCCTACTACAAAAAATGTCAGGAAATGACATTGGTGTGGCCACTAGGGGGGGCTGTTGTGCAGATAATTTACAGCTCCAGTGGCAGCTAATGTGTCAGCATTCAAACAGTGCATCATCGGAATGTTGATGCAACTGTCAACTGTCAGTTCTCAACTGTCACTGAGAGACACTTGGTGCCTCAGAGAGTGGGCTGTGTCTGTTACTGTGAGACAGTTGGTGCCTGAGAGTGGGCTGTGTCTGTTACTGAGAGGCAGTGAGATGCTTGTGTGTTAATGTGGCTGCCTCAGAGGTTGTGTTATTGTTGGCTGGTGTAAATAGTGTGTATTAGAGACGGATGTCCAATACACTGTGTATATCTATGTTGTAAATACTGCAAAGGAAGATTAAAGCCCTCGTTTAGAGTGAAGACTTGTAAGAGTCATTATTAGTTGAAGACATCTTCACA
>NC_056525.1:39662655-39665762 GCF_019175285.1 Sceloporus undulatus | reverse complement strand
AATAGTGTGTATTAGAGACGGATGTCCAATACACTGTGTATATCTATGTTGTAATACTGCAAAGGAAGATTAAAGCCCTCGTTTAGAGTGAAGACTTGTAAGAGTCATTATTAGTTGAAGACATCTTCACAGATTCCTTCTTCTTGGCGTCCTGTCGACGTGGTTGAACTCTGCAGGTGGTCGTGGTGGACACTGCACGTCATTTCCATAGGTCCCAACAAGGGTTATGGGCGCAGCACATGTGCCGCAACAAAAAAAGCTTCAAAAAACCACAATTTTTGAAGTCAATTCACAAAATTTGCAAATATGTTGTTTCCTACACAAAAAATGCTGTTCAACCACATGCAAATTTTGCACAGAATAGTTCTCCAATTACAGCATTTTCTGCACAGGTAACAGCTTTTTCTATGCAGAAAATCATATTTCTGTGCATAAACATTATTTTCTATAAAACAAAACTTGTTTCTTGTACAGAAAAGGCTGTTTTCTGCAGAAGCCAAACAGAATAAGTTCCTGTTTTTTGCACAAAGCAACCACATGCAATTTTCATATAAAAGTCCCAAACTGCAAATATTTGTTTTGCCAGCCTAGAATTCTTCTTGTTAGGATTTCTAGTGAATTGACAGACATGTTTTCAACGATTTTTCTTTTCTTTTCTTTTTTAATATTCTTTTAATTCCTAATGCATGTGCCTAATTATTAATTTCAATACCAGGTGTTTTTCTAAGTACATTTGGGCATAGGATACTTTATTTTAATGCATGTTTAAATGACAATTGTTTATAAATGTTAGAAATAAATGGATTCAAATGGGAAAATGAATGGGCTTATCTTTATTCTTACAGATAAATTCAAAGGGTGGGTGATCAAGAAATGCCTTTGTCCAAAATTCATGCAGCTATTTCCTTCTCTCCCAAGCTCAAAGCAGGGATAGGTTGGGAGGGGTGAAATCATAGCTGGGATTTTCACCTGCATTCTAACAAGGTTTTAGTGCAGTAGCGTAGCATGTGAGTGGTGTAATGTACATTTTAAAATACATCAGGGTCCAAAACACAGTGCAGAAATAATCCAATCTGGGACCTCTTCAACTGCCCTGTCTCAATGCTAGGGAATTCTGGGAACTGTAGTTTTGTGAGACATTTACCCTTCTCTGTCAAAAAAACTCTGGTGTCACAATAAACTACAATTCCCAGGATTCCCTAGCACTTAGCCAGGGTAGTTAAAGTGGTCTCAAACTGGATTATTTCTGCTGTGCGTTTTGGACCCAGGTTAGACTTAGGCCCTGTCTGAATATGTCAAATAAAATAACCCTCCCCCATCCTCTTGGCAGGGAATCAAATCTCAATACATGAGTCTGGCATGAACAGTCTGGATGATGGCCAACCCATTCATTCCCAAACCCAGAGTATATCCCTCTTAGAATGGATTTTAAAAGTCACTAGTTGCTCTGATCTTCCCAGAAAATTTGGACCTCTCCATTCTAATACCAGGCAGCTGTTTAAAACACATCCCACTGTGTTGCCTGGCAAGACTGCCACTGCCATGCATCACTCACTCTTGTGGTCAAACAGCCTTGTGATTGACACTAAGTACCCAGTTCTGACCTGAGAGAGAAGCAACCAATAGTGGCAGCAGTGGGCAGCAAGTATACAAACAGCCACCTGGCATCAGAACAAAGGGCCCCAGATAATGAGGGGAGATTGGTGCATATCCAGGGCCAGGATACTCTGGGCTGCTCCTGGAGTATCCTGGCCCATGCAGTCACCATCATAGTGGAATTAATTAAATGCCCTCTTTTCAATATAAATTTAATTCACATACTGTATAGAGTTTCAGCATAAATGTAATATAATTATATTTTTTCACTGTCCTTCATTATCTTTGAATGATTTAGTGAAGCCAAGATACATAAAAACAGAGAAATACTGGTGTCACTTCAAGCTAAAAGAACCCCCATTATGATGTGTTCCACACTACTCTTCTCTTTCTACTTCTCCTCAGTGCTGATAAGTTTCCCAGCTCTGACTCTTCAGTGTTTGATATACTAGGCCAATTATGGATGCGTGAAGTGCTAATACCATAAAATGAAAAAGAGAATTGAAGCTTCTCCAAACTAGAAGGAGAACCCTGGGATGATGTGTCCCACACCACTGCAATCTGTACTTCTCTCCAATGCATCCCATGTAAAAGTGTGCAGCCCAAGTGAATGGTGCTCTCTTATTACTCAAGGAGCCTTGGGCAGACACAACAAAACAGCAAAACATAGGTGCTGTGCATACTGAGAACCAGTATCAAGGATATTGGAACTGCCATTTGTTTCATAGACTGTAGGTCCCCAATAACGGGAACACTGCAACTTTTAACATATAACAGATGATACATCAGTGGAGGGAATTTGTCACTGCTTTACTTCACTGCAGCAGGAAGGGTTCATCAGTCACAGCTGACAAATCTTTTAATGACTTCCAAACTTCATTTACAGAAAGGAATGATCATAATCTCCAAACCATGATGGGTTACTACTCCTTCTGTATTCTTAAGGAAGGCCTGTTGGGCAGCATGTGGCATTCAACTCCTATGTAAAGTAACCTAATCTTTAAAGATCAAATGTGATGAAGATTTACAATGAAAAGAAAATAGAAGGGAAAAGAAGAATTTAAAGGGCAATCCTTGCAAAGTAGACTCTAGTCTAAATTCTCTTGTTCATCCCAACTAGAGTAGACCCTTGAACTCAATAGGATTTAATAATAATAATAATAATAATAATATGTTTTATTTATAAACCGCTATTCCAAATAGATCATAGCGGTGTACAAGAAAATTATATAACAGTACAAGAAAAATCTACAATTAAGATACACTGTATCTTCAGGCTAGCCCCTGATGATGCTGGGCCAGCCTGTTCTCTCCCTCAACGACCGAAAGATGACAGTTATGGAGGGAGGGCACTCAGTCTTCAGGCCGGCCCCTGATGACGCTGGGCCGGCCTGCTCTCTCCCTCAACGGCCGAAAGATGACAGTTATGGAGGGAGGGCACTCAGTCTTCAGGCCAGCCCCTGATGACGCTGGGCCGGCCTGCTCTCTCCCTCAACGGCCGAAAGATGACA
>NC_056525.1:39657573-39662645 GCF_019175285.1 Sceloporus undulatus | reverse complement strand
ATTATGGAGGGAGGGCACTCTGTCTTTACCTATATGTTGAGTCTAGTTTGAGCTAACCAATAGGATTCAAGCACCCAGGAGTTAAAGATGTTGTCTTTTACTAATCATTGTATTTTCTTATAGTCTTGCAAAGTGCTTTATGGCCTTTTAATATTTATCCCAACAATCATGTGAAGTAGATCTCAGTTATTTCTATGTCACATATAGGAAACTCAGGCTGAACTGTTCCCAAGCTTGAGCAATACATCAGAGCAAGATGTGCAATATGTCTCTCAAATTGCAAAATTATCTGTGCTCCTTGAGTCTTATAAGTATGGTCTAAGCTAGCAATTGCACAGTCTTATCACTCAGACAGTGATAACAGTTTAATACAAATGCATCCTAGTTCAAAATCAGTATTAATGGGAAAACTGTAGTTGAAGTTAATCTCATAGTACAGTGGTACCTCGGGTTACGAAATTAATTCGTTCCGCGGCTAATTTCGTAACCCGAAAAACCTTCGTAAGCCGAATTGCCATAGGCGCTAATGGAAAAAATAGCTCTCTGCTGCCCTCC
The DNA here is from genome assembly GCF_019175285.1 of Sceloporus undulatus. Classification (NCBI taxonomy): domain Eukaryota; kingdom Metazoa; phylum Chordata; class Lepidosauria; order Squamata; family Phrynosomatidae; genus Sceloporus; species Sceloporus undulatus. The sequence continues at coordinate 39,662,090 of NC_056525.1, read as the reverse complement.
GGTGGCGGCCTTTCCATTTAAAACAGCGCCGGGGTTTTTTCGTAACCCGAAAAAACCTTCGTAAGCCGAAACAATAAATCCCTATGGGATTTTTTCGTATCCCGAAAAATTCGTAAGCTGGGTAATTCGTATCCCGGGGTACCACTGTATAGACTGGAGGATACAAAAACAGAGATATGGATTATAGAGATCACAACACAATGGACGAGAAGCCTGAGAACGACTGTTGTGTGGCTTTCACTGATTTGGCCCTATTTTGCAACTGTTTTGTAGTTTGTAACTGAAGAAATCTGAGGCCCCTTTATAGTTATAGCACTATGATTCCACTTTAACAGCCATGGGAACATCCTATGGAATCCTAGGATTTGTAATTTACTTAGGCATTAGAGCTCTCTGGCTAAGAATTCTAAATATCTTTCCCAAAACTCCCAGGATTCCATAGGATGAAACCATGGCAGTTCAAGTGGAATCATAATGTTTTAACTGTGTGGTGCGAAAGGGCCTCAGAATTATTAAAACATAATGCTCATTGTTCTTTCACTATTTGTACATGTACCTGCACACACAGAATAGCTGTTTCAGAGTATAATTGAATGAACAGTATTGCAGGTAAAGTTTACATCCCTTTATCCCTTACTATTCAGAACCAGAACTTGGAATTTGAGGAGGGGAGGTTCAACAGCTCCCAGAAATTCTAAAAATTCTGGCATTTGTAGTTCAAAAGGATTGTTTTTCAAGCCCAGTTAGAACCACTTGCCATTATATTGTCGTCCAGATTGGTGCCAATTTTGTAAATGACAGTCATCATGTGCAAAAGGCTTGAGTATGGTAAAACATAAAGTCAGAAAGTGATGATAAGGCCTTAGCAAGGTAAAACCAAGTTAAAGAAAACAGTTTGCTTAGCTATCAAAAATGTTGTAAACTCCCAATGATTTCAAGTAAAACATGTACAGAACATTCTGAGCTATGCTGCAAAACATCTTGGAATGTTCTTCTGATAGGATAACAGCTAGAAAAACCAAAGAACAATGTACAGTATATAGTTGGAAAAGGTGCTTGCTCCTTACTGGTAAGTTTGTATGTCTGTCATAGCCTTTTGCTGCTCAATTGCTGCCACTGCACATCTTTGTAAGAATTCTATATGAAGTTGGCTTAATTGTTTGTTTGTTGTGGAACTCTGGACATCCAAGTCAGTGTGCACTGGGTACTGTGTTATTAAATAAATTCAACCTACTACCAGATTCTACTCATGAACCTGAAAGGGTTTAAAAACACACACATACACATTGTAAAACAAACTGTCTAGAGTAAAAGCAGCTGGGTTTTTTTTAAAAATTAATTATGCATTGCCTTAGAGGGACGCCACCGCGGACAAATGAGCACAGGCATGTTGGAGGAAAGGCCACAACTTTAATAGCATATCAAAAAACAGCGGATATCGAACGTAGGGTTGGCACCAATGCATGAGGTCTGGATCTGTCATTCATCAGCCCAGTGCTGAGTGAATGAACCAAGGTGCTTGGTCACGGCCAAGCTTCGGGATGGCAAGGGAATTTGTTAATGCTTATACTCCAACCGTTTTGGCGATTGATCGCATATTTGTAACGCGCATCAATGCCTAACTATCCCTTGTCAATGGAAGGGGAGCTGTGCCGATGTTGCCCCCGCAATGGCAACCCGGCATCGCTCACAGCCACACCCCTCCATGTCCGGATGGACTCCCGATCCAGTGCTACGCAGCCCTGGAAACCACGCCCACCAGATCCAAGACCTATGCTACCGCCCCACAAAGTTGTGACAATAAGCAATGCACATAGGGAGGGTGGGTGGGTGAGCCGAAATGAAATGGCGCCGTCTCCTTCACCTCGTGGGCCTTTTAATGGCCCACTGACCAATGGGAGGCCGGCAAATGGGGCCCAAACCCGCCCCCCCGGCCTCCCAACCAATCACGGGCGGCGCCCTCTAATGACGCCGTCCAATCAGCATGCACTTCCACCCGCAGAGCCCGCTGGGACCTGTAGTCCCAGCGTTGCGGGCAGAAGTCCCGCTTCCCGCCCTCTCTCCAGGCCAATCGCGGCTCAAGCGGCCCCGCGCAGGGGCTTCTGGGGCCGCTCGAGCCGGGAAGGGCTCGCTGCCCGCCGCGGCGGGGGCATCCCCCAGTGGCAACCGGGCCGTCCCGCCGAGGCGGGCGGCCTCATTTAACATCTGTTAACATCTTAAAATGCTTACCAATATTTTAAACTCTTTGCATCTCCCACAGTGTACAGTGGTTGGGGATGGGGGGTGAAAATTTATACAATTTTTGTTGCGCCTTTGACATCACCTTTGTCTTTTTGTTTCTGTCTTTTCTTTTCCAGTTTGTTCTTCTGTTCTTATGGCAGGGAGATCTATTCTGTCTGGCTGTAATTCTGTAATCAGAAATCATCTAATCTTAGCTTGCAAGAGTTGAAAGTAATATGACTTGCTTTTCAGAACTTTGCCAGAGCAGCAGGGGACACTTTAATGCATCCCCTTGGATCATTGCAAGTTTCTGCATAGTTGGTTTAACAAAGCAAGTCAAGCTACAATTTCCAAGAATTCTCTGGGCTAGATTTATGCACACTAGTACATGAAAGTGCATTAACCTTGACTGGCTGGTTAGTAATGCCTGCTGCAAACTAGTAAAGTTTTATACTCCTTGAAGACAGAAATGAAAGTTGGACTTTTATGATGGAGGTGAACAACTGGCATGTCCACAGTGGTTTCAAGGGTACAGTGCTCTGCCCAGAAACCATCTCTTTCTTTACGATGAGCTTTTCCCACTTATGATAGAAAAGAAGAAAATGCAGTTCAACATGAATGTGCTTTTCTCCATTGAAAGATTATAATCATAGATTGAGCTCTTACTCTAGGCAGCAGTGTGAAACCTGAGATGGCATCAGTTCCTTTTCACCCATTACTATAGGGAACTAGGGACACAAGCCTCTTTATCGTTTATTGGAAGTTAGTCCTCCAAGAACTATTAGTATTCATGTAAGGCTGCTGGGAAGCATCAACCAGAAGTAAGGCTTCAGGTAAACATCAACAGGGCTATGCAACAAGGTTACTAGGGGTCTCAAATGACAATAGTACATTGGAATAGAGGAAGTGAACTTATTCTGAATGCATTCAGTGTGGTGTAGTGGGTTTTATCCTCAAAGAAATTTAAACTGAAATTGACTTAATTCAAATTTGTTGTTGTGTGCCTTCAAGTCATTTCTGACTTATGGTGACCCTAGGGTGAACCTATCATGGGGTTTTCTGGGGCTGAGAGTGAATGAATTCCCAAAGATACCCAGTGGGTTTCCATGGCCAAGTGGGAAACTGAACTCTGACCTACAGAGTTGTAGTCCAATGCTCAAACCACTACAGAATGCTTGCTCTCTTCAGTTCAAATCAAATGGCTTCCTGCTACTCTTTACACCAGCAGTCCCCAAACTGTGTTATTTAGGGGATTTTGTACTTCAGCTCCCAAAATCTCAGACTATTGACCAACATGGCTGAGGCTTCTGGGAGCTGAAGTCCAAAATCTCTTAAAGGGCACAGTTTGGGGACCATTGCTTTACACCAGGGGTAGGCAACCTTTTTGAGCTGGGGGCCGGGTTGCTGTCCCTCAGTCAACTGGGGGGCCGAAGCTGGGGGGTGGAGCTTCCACCCTCCAGGGGCGAGGCCACGTGCCAGGGGTGGTGCTTCCACCCTCCGGGGGCGGAGCCGCACATCGGGGGTGGAGCTTCCACTGAAGCCCTGTGGGGAGGAGGAGGTGTGTGCCTGCCCTCTCTTCCTCGGTCCCTTCCCTCAGCTGAACGGGCTCCAAGGGGCCCTTTCAGCCGAAGGGGAGGGAGGCCGAAGGGAAGGGCTTGGGCACCCGTCCCAGGTCCTTCCCTTCGGCCAAAAGGGCTCCAAGGGCCATGGAGGAGCCCAGGAGGCAGCAGGCCACTTCCGTGGGCCCCTTCTCTGCCCGTGCAGCCCCAGGCCTCCCTCCGGAGAGAGAGGCCTGGGGCCACAAGGGCCATGGGGGAGCCCGCGGAGGCGGCAGGCCACTTCCGCAGGCCCCTTCTCTGCCCGTACGGCCCCAGGCCACCCTCCGGAGAGAGAGGCCTGGGGCCCCCAAGGGCCGTGGGGGTGGCAGGCCACTTCTGCGGGCTCCATTTCGGCCCGTGCGGCCCCAGGCCTCCCTCCGGAGGGAGAGGCCTGGGGCTGCAAGGGGCCTAGGGGGAGGCCATGGAAGCAGCAGGCCGCTTCCACAGGCTCCTTTTTGGCCCTTGCGGCCCCAGGCCTCCCTCCGGAAAAAGAAGAGGAGGAAGAGGGGGAAAAGAGGAGGAAGAGAGGAAGAGGAAAAGGAGGAAAAGAAGAGAAGGAGGAAGAGAAGAAGAAGAGGACGAAGAAGACAAGAGGGGAAGAGGAGGAGGAGGAGGAAGAGGGGAAGAAGAGGAGGAGGAAGAGGGGAAGGAAGAAGAAGAAGAAGAAGAAGAAGAAGAAGAAGAAGAAGAAGAAGAAGA
>NC_056525.1:39629967-39657563 GCF_019175285.1 Sceloporus undulatus | reverse complement strand
GGCAGAGAGGAAGGAGAAGGAAGACAAGATGGGAAGAAGAAGAGAAGAGAGGAAGAAGGGGAAGAGGGAAAGGAGGAGGAAGAGAGGAAGAAGAGGAGGAGGAAGAGAGAAAGGAGGAGCTCTCGGAGCCCAAGAGGGGAGGGAAGCCACCCCAGGGGAAGGCCCCCTTGCCCCCATGGGCTCCAGCCAGGGGCCCAGGCCGCCCTCGGAGCCCAAGAGGGGAGGGAGGCCGCCCCAGGGGAAGGTCCCCTTTCCCCCTTGGGCTCCAGCCAGGGGCCTGGGCTGCCCTCGGAGCCCAAGAGGGGAGGGAAGACGCCCCAGGGGAAGGCCCCCTTCCCCTCTTGGTGGCAGCTGCAGGACCGGGCTGGTCCTCCACACCCCCAATGCTCTTAAAGGGCCAGAGGCAGCTTGGAAGCCAAGCCCTGGCCCTTTAAGAGCAGCGGGGGCGAGGAGGACGAGGCTTGTCCTCGTCCTGCTCACCCCCGCCGCCGTGGAAAAAGGGCCGGGGGCAGCCTGGAAGCCTCTGGGCCTCCAAGCTGCCCTTAGCCCTTTAAGGGTGGCCTCGTCCTCCTCGTCGCCACTGCCCTTAAAGGGCCAAGGGGAACTTGGAGGCCCAGAGGAGGAGGAGGAGGAGGAGGAGGAGGAGGAGGCCTTGGCAGCGGCAGCAGCAGTGGCAGCAGTAGGACTGGGCTGGGGCTGGTCCTGCCGCCTCCGCGGGCCGCATACGGCCCGCAGGCCGGGGTTGCCAACCCCTGCTTTACACCTTCCCCTCAACATGTGTCAAGCCTTGTGAACTCTTGTTGGCTGAAAATACTGAGAAACAGCAACACTCGGGAGTGGACTGAAGCACTGACCACAGACAGGGCACAAGGAGTAACAAATTACAGCTCTTCACTGCCTTTATTGGCTGGGAGCACCTCAACTGAACAGCAGCAGGTTTAACTCTCAAGAGTGCCCGGTTGTCCTTTACTTGCTTGCTAGAATGACCACTGTCCAGCTATGGAGGCTTCCTGGCTGTGGCCAATGCCACAGAAGGCAGACAAGGTGGGCTTTCTGGAGAATCTGACTGGCCACTCTTCTGCTCTGGCAAATGTATTTATTTTAAGGGTGGTTAAAATGTGGTCACATACACTTAACTTTATCGCATTGGCCCTGGAATTGTCCTGTAGCATTCCAAAACGGAATGTTCTGGGGACAGGAGGCGGCGGGGAATGCATTTTATCGCACAGGGAGAATGCTGCCGCTGCTGCTGAGCATCCCCTTCCCATTCTTGATGTGTTCCCCAGGGGGGGCGATTTTCGTGAATGCTTCTCAAACATTCACGAAAATCGCCCCCTCTGGGACACATCTGGAACAGGATGGGGATGCTCGGCGGTGGCGGCAGCGTTCTTGCTGTGCGATAAAATGCATTCCCTGCCGCCTCCTATCCCCAGAATGTTCTGTTTGGTAACGCTACAGGCCCATTTCAAGGCCAATGTGATAAAGTTCACTGTCTCAGCATCATTTTTTTGGTCCCCAGGGCCCATCAGAGTCAAATAAATGTTTTTAAAAAAACAAATTATCTCTAAACACCTTTTAGGCTGTCATGGAAACATTTTCACCACATTTTTGCCCTCCCATGGGAAAAGCATTATTTTAAAACAGGAAGTGACAGAACTTTAAATATCCCCCTTTAAAATTCTAAGAGAGCCTGGTATAGTGGTTTGTTGGACTAAGTGTTATAGTGGTTTGAGTGTTGGATTCTGACTCTGGAAATCAGGGTTTGATTGCACACACACAATTAACAACAACAACAAAAATTCACACAGTACCAATAGCAGATTCACACAGTACCAACAGCTGCTGATGGCAATGAGTGTACTGTAGTTTGGACTAACTGTTGGACTCCATGAAAAACATGATAAGTTAATATGCAAATACAGGCAACCTTTTTTTTATCTCAGACTCAAGTTTCACTGAGTGGATGCAGATGCTGAGAAGGTTTTATTTAAGCAAGAGGTCTGTGTAGGCATTCTCCAGGGAAACCTCTTTTCTTTCTCCATAGTGCTTTGTGACTCATTGCTGGATAATTTAATAACCTCCTTCTGCCATAGAGTTCTTGATGAGAAACTGCCATTTGTGGAGGCATAATTGCTGTTATTCATGTCTGTTGTTATTCCTTCAACAAAAGGGCCACTTCTAAATGTTACAGATTCTTTAATATGCATATATCACCTGCTGCTAACAGATCGATTGGCGTGCCCTCATTCTCTTGGTTTGTACCTCATTCATTACAGCTTCCTATCATTGCAGCCCCTATGGTTCAGGGTTGTTATTATTATCATTATGCCTCTTACTCCATCCTGCTAGCCATATGACTTGAAAAGTGAATTTTGTGCATAACCAGCTGTCAGCCTGTGGGATAACCCTGGTGCACCAACAAGGTAAGTCTCAAACTATATCTCTCCTGGCATACTGCAACTATATCCAATATATTCTAAAGCATTTTCAAGTGCTTTCTTGCCAATCTTTGCGATATCAATGGGCTAGAGAGGGAAACAAAGGAAGACACTTTTTATATTTGCCTTTCAGTAGCACCATTCATGCTGCTGCATACTGCTGTGAACCTTGAGGTAACAAATGCCTGGCAAAAGATTTGTAAGAGGCAGACAAGAGCTTTGAAGAGAGTCTGAGCTGGTATGGTGGAGACTTTGGGCTCATTCCCACTTATATTTAAACCAGATTGGGATTTGTTTTTGGTCCATGTTGGTAAATCGATTCCAAAAGGTCTGTCGTTCCCATTATGAAAGTGGGTCTTTTCATTATGTCCTTCTAATTACTTATTTTTTGGCACAATTGTCATCTCCACTAGTTTGTGCCACTTCAAAATGCATGTCAATCATCTGTGCATCATCAATGACACAAGCGGCAGCCTGAGCTCTGGGTGGGGAGAGGGCGCTGGTAGGCACTGGGCCTCTTGGCTGGGCATCACTCAGGAGGTGCTTCCCCCAAGTAGGTGCTCAGGAGCACAATGATAAATCCTTCAAAGGGCTCCATGGCATTTTTATAGATTTTGCTTTTTTAAAAAATAAAATGATTGAAGATTTGATTCATTGGGTTTACAACTACTTGCCTTTGCAACTACTTGTCTATGGAATCTTCCATAGCTTGTGATTTACCATGGTGATAAATAGTCATCGTAGTTATATGACTGAATGATGAATGTATCTGTTTGTTCTTGCTCTGTATCGGGAGAACCAACATAATATACACTGGGGCCTTGGTATCTGCTGATTTGGTTTCAGTGCCCCCCCCCCCCCTCAAGTGGATACAATGGCATAGTAAAATGGTGTTCCTTATATAAAATGGCAGAATCAAGTTTGCTTTTTGAATACAGTCAGTCCTTCATATCCACGGGGGTTCTGTTCCAGACCCCCTCACAGATGGCAAATTCCACATGAACTCATGTCTTGTTCTTCTCAGTGGTGGTGCAACCTGTGCGCAGCTGTGTTGACACAGTCATATGCATATGCTGCCATTGAGGAGAACAGGGCAGGACCATCCACAGATGCTCCAGTCAATAGATAGCAAGCTCATGGATAGGAAGCGCCAGCTGTGTGTGTGTGTGTGTGTGTAAATAAGTATTTGAGCTATCAGTAAAGAATCTGGGGATACAGAAGGCAAATTGTACTGGTTAAAGTATTAGGCTCAGACATGTGATATACAGGTTCAAGTCCCCACTGAAGCATGAAGCTCACAAGGTGACCTAGGACTCTGTTTCAACCTGATCTGCCTCAGGTGATTTCTGTGAGGATAGAGTAGAAAACCATGCATGGTACCTTAAAAGCTGTGATTTAAATGTAACTCATTAAGCAATGTTACAGTTCTCATCATTATCAACCATATTTTGTTCATTTTCTAATTAATCAGAGATTTTGTTTATTTTTTAGAGAGTCCTCTGAAAAGAATGCCATAATACATATTTAAATATATCTCTTTATATAGGTAAACTGTCCAGAATTGTGTTATAACCTTCAGTGAACAGAGGAATCTGATGAAGTCACCAGATGTGTGTTTCTGGATGAAGGCCAGTTTATGTTCTAAAGAAGCAGTGGACAAAGTGCAGCCCCAGGCTGTTTATGCAGACCTTGATCCTCCAGACATTCCTGACCACCCTTTTTTAAAGCCTGAGAGAGTTAATTGCTTCTTTTGGAAGTCTTCAGAAGCAACAGTTCACCTTTTCAATAGGTTACAGAATACTGTACAAGGTATCCCTGTAGCAAGCCAGTTTAGTGTAGTGCTTTGAGTGTTCAACTAGGACCTTGGGGGACCAGGGTTCAAATTACCTTTCAGCCATGGAAACTCACTAGGTGACCTTGGGCAAGTCACATTCTCTCAGTCTAAAAGGAAGGCAATAGAAAATCTGCTTTGAATAAATCTTGTCCAAAAATCCTAAGATAAGGTCACGTAAGTCAGAAGCAGCTTCAAGGCACATAAAAACATGTATGCCTCCACACTGCTCAACATTTTAATTTTTTTTTCAAAATCAGTACTGGACTTCAAGCCACTTCTGGGTCATTTCACACCACACAATTATAGCACTATGATTCCACTTGACCTGCCATGACTGCATCCTATGGAATCCTAAAGTTTGTTGCTGAGACACTAGAGCTCTGTGGCTGAAAATTCAAAATACTTCTCCCTAAACTGTACCATGAGAGAACAAGTGGTATAGTGGTTTGAGCACTGGTCTATGACTGTGTAAACCAAGGTTCAAATTTACATTCACATTTAGCCATGAAAACCCATTGGGTGACCTTAGGAAGACACACAATCTCAGCCTCAGTGAGTCACACTCACATACACACACACACACACACACACACACACAAATAAATTTTGCCAAGAAAACCCATGAAGTGCCTTAGGCAAGTTGGAAACAACTTGAAAGCACACAACATCATCAACAAACTGCAACTCCTAGGAATCTATACAATAAACCTATAGTACTTCAAGAAAAATCATAGTGCTATGACAGTGTAGTATAAAAAGGGTACTGATTGTTTGGTTGATGTTTTTGGCTTTTTGACAATCTGAGGGTGCTAGGGACAGAAACTGTTGCTCATGCCTATTTGACAAAAAAAGCTATTTTATAGACATTAATATTTATTTATTTATGGTGATGATTTGGTGACCACCTTTCAGGGCAATGTCATCTTAAAGCTGTTACGGTGTTTTTCCTCTAAGGATAAAAAAGAAGTCTGTAAAATACAAAACAAAAAATTCAAAACAACAGCTGTTAAACTGTTTGAAAAGCCAGCACTGTAGTTGCATTAATTTAAAGAAGTAAGAAGGAAAATTTAAAGCCACCCACTTGAAATGCAATTACTCAAGCATCTCTCAGCTATAGAACAATGTATCATCTCAACAACTTTGTAAGTTCTACCCCATGTTGAGAAGAATGTTCTTCTGTAGCTGCACCCAATCAGAAAGAAGATAAAATGACAGAATTATCCTCAGTGCATAAATCAATACTAATATTCTTTGGATTTTCATGGGTCTGACACATGATGAGCAAATCCAGCAGTTGCCAGCTGGTTGCCCAGCTTTGGTTCCAGGACCTCCTGTGGATACCAAAATCTGTGGATGCAAAAGACCCATTGTATAAAATGGCATAGTAAGATGGTATCCCTTATATAAAATTGCAAAATCAGGGTTTGCTTTTGGGAATTTATATATTTTAAAAATATTTTCAAGCTGTGGATGGTTGAATCAGTGAATAAAGAATCTGTGGATACAGATGGCCAACTGTACTGTGTTTGGATCTAGCAGGGTCAACTATAAGGTTCCACTGAGAAGTGACAACAGGCCTAAAATATGCCCACAGTGCCAACAACAGCTTTTACAAGATACCGAATTGATTAAAAAAATATGTTTCAAGAACAAAACTGGCTCAGTTACATCACTCTGATTTTAATCTTCATTATGCTTCTTTTTGCTTTTTAGAATTTATGTATTTTTTAACTGTTTTCAAACTGCAGATGCTTGAATCCATGGATAAAAAAATCCATAGATAGGGAGAGCTGATTATATAGCCATCATGGCTAACAACCACTAATAGCTCCATTGTCCATGAATGCCCTTTAAAAGTCATTTAAGCTGATGGCCAGTGCTACATTGTGATACCACCGTGTGAAAGAGTATTTTCTCTGACTTCTCCTGAATGCTTACACAGTGTGTCAACAAAGAATCTGGTGTTTCAACCAGGACAGAGGGGTCTGAATATGCTCCATAAGCCATAACTAACATCTCTCCATCTTCAGCTCTCCAGAGCCTCCTGAATCAAAATGTGGAGTGCACACACTCAGAGTGACATGAAGAAAGAAACAAGGCAAAGAATCCCTCTCTAATCATATCCCTCATGCTTGGGCAACAGCTCTTGTCAGTGCCACAGCGCCTGTGCCAGACCTCTTGGGATGGCACTGCTTTACAAACTTTGAACTACAGATGGTTTGTACTGCTTCAGTGGGCTGGAAGTTATTTTTATTTTATTTTTTTAAGTGGAAATACCAAATATTCAGAAGTGGAGGGCTAAGATCTGTGCTCTATTTTTCTGGTTAAATGGGCATTCAAAACAGGTCTTTCATTGTTACTGCTGTCTTTGTTTTTGGTTCTGTGGGCAATTACAGAGCCTGTATTGCTGCTATTAGTAAACTGGGTTATGTAGTAAAGCCAGAAATTAAGAGTGGGGTGTAGGAACTTCTGCTTACATTCCACTGCTACCTAAACCAAAAGTGGGGAACTGCTTATATCACTAACAAATGTGTGGGGTTGTACTCTTAACCCACCCAGTTTGAAAACTTCAGAGAATACTACACTACACTGTTATCGCACTTTACTGCTGTTATTCTACTTTACTGCTATAGCTGTCTCCTGTGTCATTCTGGGGTTTATAGTCTAGTGAAATCCAAGAGTTCTCTGACTGAAAATTTTAAATGCCCTTCCCTAAACTACAAATCCCAGGATTTCATGGGAGGCGACCATAGCAGTAAAACTGGAAAAATAGCAGAATAACCATGTAGCTGCTCTGAGAGCCTTTCTGGCTGAAGAACATGGTATAAATACACTAAATAAAAATAATGCAGTATTGTCCTTCCATGGTGTTTTTTGTAAACACTCAATGTGATGGCTTTCTGAGATCTCCATCTCTGGTGCACATAAGGACTTTCTTGCACCATCTCTGATGCCTGACTTATTTTCCGATTAGGAAAAAATGGCTGCTGAAGTGACTTCTGGGGCTTGAATTCAACACTGGAGGCAAAGGGAAGCTGTTTTGAAGGAAATGTTCATGCGATAAAATCAGCCTATCTTCCGAATTGGTTCAAATTCAGAAGAAGTAAGTTGGACACCAGAGGTGGTGTAATAAAGTCCTAACTCTCAGAGAGAAAGGTATGGAGGCAAGACTGAAAGATTGAGAACTATCTCGTCACTCTCTAACCCCTCTTTTGCTCTTTAAAGCACTTGGTACATCAAATGTGTAAATCTCCTTTCTTTACCTGCATTATTATATAAAGACTCCTATTCATCAGTGGTGTCATATAAATAATTAGGGATGAGCAAAAGCCCTTGAATCAATTTGGATTGGGAGCAAAAAATTATGAGTGTCATTGGAGAAACACTCGGAATTTTAAAAGAGTACTAAATGTACTACGAATAATTGCTGCCCTGAGTCTCCAACTTTCTTCCCACTCTATCTAGCTTTGGTGGAGCTCTGAAGTCTACAGTGTAGTAATACTGAAAGTAATGACAAGATGGGAGATATCTTTCTTCTCTTGCCCTCTCTTTCCTCTTTGGTACTGGAAATCCTGGAAAATGTGGGATATTGTTGTTGCTGGGAATTTTTTAATGATTCCCTACCTCTCTGCTTCCTCTTTCTTCTTCAAGAAATATAACTTTCCTGGGAAGGAAAGATGGAAAAAAATAAAAATGCCAAGGGACAATTACATCTCTCAACATTGCCAGTATTCTAATCACGACAGGCAGAGAGAGGCTTCCCTCCCTCCCTCCCTTCCTTCCTCACTCACTCACCCCAGATCTGTCCAGATGATGTACAGTCACATCCACAACATCTATAACCATATCAAGCATATCAAACCACATATAAAATATACAAACCATGTGACGCATCTAGAAATCACCACTTATGCATTAAGAACCACTACTGGGATATCTGTCATTTTACAAAAATCTCCCTTTCTTCTTCTAATACTTACCAAACACCTACCTTCACTCCTTATACCGTCTATACTTCCTCTCCAATTCTTTCTTCATTCTTTCTTTCTTCAACATTCTCCAACTCATCTAAAATCACGGTTTTAAGCCATTAAGAGAGCCCACAGATTACTCCAGACCTTCCAGATTCGTTCGGTTGTCTGGACAGCTGGATCAGGTCTGATTCAGCTCAATCCAGTTGTCCAGACAGCAAATGTGGCACCATCTTCTTACCCTGGGCTGAGCAGCACAGGGATGGGAAGTGAATTTATTCTCTTTGAAGCCAGTGCAACTGCTGCCTCATCAGCCAAGTGGCTCCCCGCAAGATTCTGTTCAGTGCCAGTGTTTTTGCTGAGGTCAGAATAGGGCACCCATGTGATCAAAGAGGAGGCCCTCTCCTTGTTGATCAGCTGTCTAAATGTTTCAATTTGCCCTCAACAGACATGATGGCACTGCACTTGCAAGACAGCAGTGGCAGTGGCAGTGGGGGGGGGGGACAGGCCAACTGAGGAAATGTGATGTTAGAAGACGGACAATGATGCAACACCACACCAGAATTAGCCCAGTGCCTGTGGTCACCATCATACATGTGGAGTCAGCCTGGGATATAATTCTCCAGACTGACACTGAATTAAGTGGCCGGTGTAGACACATCCTGAGAGGGAGGAACAACCCATCCTGTCCAGCAATGGCTTGGTTCCAGACTCTCTGAAAAACTGTATCTCCCACTATGAGCCTGCCTGAGTTTTAAGATCCTCAGAAGAGGGCTTTCTGTTGGTCTCTTGTGGCCTTGTTGTAACCCAATTTGGGTTTTATGCCAACAGAATGGTGGGATATACAAACAAAACAAAATAAAATAAGTTTTAAGTTTGTTTATTTGTGTTTCCCTTTGTCTTTCTTTAAATGTTAATTTTTCCACTGTTTTGTTTTGCTTGTCTTTGTAGCTTGGTTTATCATGTGATAAATAAAGCAAAAAATGTTCTTTTTTTCCCTCCTGCTATTAATTAGAATATGGACATAGCTAATCTGTTAATTAAACAAAGAAAACAAAATGTTAGCAGACAAGATCTGATAGTTGCTTCTTGTGATGTTTGTTTGCATTGGGGCTGTGGGAGGAATATTCCTATCCTTGAGTGAATTTGTCTCATTCTTGAGTTTTTTATTTGTTGCTGTAATGTTCCTTCAAGGTCTTAAATACCTTTGTTCTTGGAAGCTAAGCAGAATCAGATCTGGTTAGTACTTGGATGGGAGATTACCAATGGGGAGAGAGGCCAGGCCTGGAAGACAAAGAGCCCTCCTCCACCCCCCCTTTGGGGGGGAGAGAGGCCGCCGGACAGCCAACGGCCCCCTCCACCCTCCCATGGGGGCGGAGGGGCCAGGCCTGGAAGACCACGAGCCCTCCTCCAACCACCATCTTGAGGGGAGAGAGGCCGGCCTGGAAGACACCAAGAGCCCTCCTCCAACCACCATCTGGGGGAGAGAGAGGCCAGGCCGGAAGACAAGAGCCCTCCTCCACCACCATCTTGAGGGGAGAGAGGCCAGGCCTGGAAGACAAAGAGCGCCTCCTCCAACCACCATCTTGAGGGGGAGGAAGGCCAGGCCTGGAAGACAAGAGCCCTCCTCCAACACCATCTGAGGGGAGGAGGAAGAGCCTGCCTGGAAGACAAAGAGCCCTCCCAACCACCATCTTGAGGGGAGAGAGGCCTGGCCTGGAGACAAGAGCCCTCCTCCAACCACCATCTTGAGGGGGAGAGAGCAGGCCTGGAAGACAAGAGCCCTCCCCAACCACCACTTGAGGGGGAGAGAGGCAGGCCTGGAAGACAAAGAGCCCTCCTCCAACCACCATCTTGAGGGGGAGAGAGGCCTGGCCTGGAAGACAAAGAGCCCCTCCAACCCACCACTGAGGGGGAGAGAGGCCAGGCCTGGAAGAACAAAGAGCCCTCCTCCAACCACCCTCTTGAGGGGGAGAGAGGCCTGGCTGGGAAGACAAAGAGCCCTCCTCCTGACCACCATCTTGAGGGGAGAGAGCCAGGCCTGGAAGACCAAAGAGCCCTCCTCCACCCCCATCTTGAGGAGGGAGAGAGGCCAGGCCTGGAAGACAAAGAGCCTCCTCCCTGCACCATCTTGAGGGGGAGAGGGCCTGCCTGGAAGACCAAAGAGCCCCCTCCTGACCACCATCGAGGGGGAGAGAGGCCTGGCCTGGAGCCAAAGAGCCCTCCTCCAACCCCACTCTGAGGGGAGAGAGGCAGGCCGGCAAACAAAGAGCCCTCTCCGACCACCATCTTGGGGGGAGAGAGGTCTGCCTGGAGCCAAAGAGCCCCCCCTCCAACCACCATCTGAGGGGGAGAGCAGGTGCCTGAAGACAAGAGCCCTCTCCTGACCACCATCTGGGGGAGAGAGTAGGGTGCCATAAGCCGTGCAGGGGGACCTCCGGGTTTGACCACTAGGGGCGTCCCTGCACGTTCCTCCTTGTCCCGGGTGGACGAGGTTTGCTTTGCGGCCCTTGCTTGCAGAGCCTCGCACATGGCTAATGGGAGGAACTTCCTCTCCTGAGTCTGGGGCTGAACAGCCCGTCCCTTCTCCAGGCCTGAGCCTTGAGGGCTGGCAGGGGCGAGGCTGTTCAGCCCCAGTCTGCCCCCATTGGCAGCACCAGATAAGGAGGAGAGCCCTCCTCTGTGGGCTGGGCTGCAGCCAGAGGGGAAAGGAAAGAGCCCTTCCTTGCCCCTTTTGGTGCGGAGGGGAGGATGAAGAGGAGGAGAGGAGGAGGAATAGGAAGTCTGTATGTATTCTTTAAATTGCATTTTTTAAGTGCATTTCTACGCGTAGTTTTTAAACAGCATTTTCAAGTGCATTCTAGCTGTAGTATTTTAAACTGCATTTTAAAGGCCATTTCTACGCTGTAGTTTTTCAAACTGCATTTCTAAGTGCATTCTAAGCTGTAGTCTCTTATTAAACTGCATTTTAAAGTGCATTTCTAAGCTGTATTTTTAAACTGCATTTTTACAATGCATTCTAAGCTTAGTTTTAACTGCATTTTAAAGTGCAATTCTCAAGCTGTAGTTTTAAACTGCATTTTAAGCTCACGTATTTTTAAAATGCATTTTAAGGCATTCTAAGCTGTATTTTTAACGCATTTTAAAGTGCATTTCTAACGCTTATTTTTAACTGCATTTTTAAAGGCCTTAAGTGCCTTTTCTGTGTTTTTTGCTGCTTTTAATGCAACAATTCTCCCTGTTCGACAATGCTAGTGTGGTGAGATGTATTGAGTCAGCTTCTGAAGTTGAGAGAGTGTCATTCCACCAGTGTGGTTTGGTGTATTTTGTGCTTTGAATGCTACACGTCTCCCTGTTGTGACCATGATGGTGAGTGATGATGCTGGTTATTGATCTCAGCAAGCCTCCGCATGGCCAATGTTAGCTGCTCTGTTTTACCAACTCATGTGCATGAAAAAAAATCAACAGTCCTTGACTACGTACACACTCTGAGACGTAGAGTTGTCAAGAACCTGAAACGGCAAATCCCTCGTGAAACCACTTTGACATGTTCATTGCATAGCCATGTTAAACCTGCTAAGTTTCAAACTCAAGGGGTTGATTATGGACAAAGCCTCTGAAATATGCAAGAGGCACATGTAGTAAAGCCACGTGAAGTGCCCCAAAGGTTTTAGTGTGGAAGGCAGGGGATGGAGGGGGGGGTTGGCAGAAAAGGAAGCCATTTTGCCATTGTCTCGGATCATGCTCCAATGTCCTCATTTGACCGCCACATAAACATCATCAAAATAAAAAAGCACATTTTTTTGTTCTCCCATTTTATAAAAGTGTCCTACATTGAAATCGTTCTCACACTTGTCCTACTTGCCCGGTTGGAGGTCCTCTGATTATGGCAACCTAGGCGAGCTGGCTGGAAGACAAAGAGCCCTCCTCCAACCACCATCTTGAGGGGAGAGAGGCCAGGCCTGGAAGACAAAGAGCCCTCCTCCAACCACCATCTTGAGGGGGAGAGAGGCCTTGCAATTTTTGTATTGTTTTGCAATTTTACTGTACACCACTATGATCATTTCGGAATAGCGGTCTATAAATAAAAATTATTTATTATTAACAAATATCAGTTGCTGTAGGCAATATTTCAGAGGAAGGAACTGGCAAAACCACCTCTGAGTATACCTTGCCTACTAAAACCCTCTAAAATTCATGGGGTCACCATAAACAATTCACCTAAACATTAGCAAGAACCTCTTGATGGTAAGAGCTGTTCAGCATAGTTGTTTGATAGTGAAACATGCTGCCTTGGAGAGTGGTGGAGTCTCCTTCTTTGGAGGATTTTAAACAAAGGCTGGGTGGCCATCTGTCAGGATGTACTCCTGCATGGCAGTGGGTTGGACTGGATGGCCCTTGTGGTCTCTTCCAAATCTAGGATTTTATGATTCTATGATAAATTGACAGGTGATTTGAAGACACTTACACACACACAATGTGCTTTCAAGTCAACTCCCACCTATGACAATAACCCCTATCACAGGGTTTGTTCTGCTATATTTATTTTATGGAAGTATATCATTGCCTTTCTTTGAGTCTGAAAGAATGTGACTTGTCCCAAATCACAATGAGTTTCCAAGGCTGAGTGGAGATTTGAACCCTGAGAGATTATCACACCTCATTTTTGCCCGATCTGGGCAGGGAATAGGCTTAAACAGGTGAGAACGGATATTATCGCACAGGAATATGCTGCTGATGCTGCCAGGAGACAAAAAGCTCTCCCCAGCTGCACTTTGCCTGCTGCTTTTGAAGGATGGTCTTTCAAAGTCAGTAGGCAAAGCACAGCTGAGGGACAGCTTGTAGTCTCCTGGTGGTATTGACTGTGTTTTCCATTCAAACCCTTTCACAGCCTGTGCCTGGATTGGGTGGAAAATGATATGTGATAACCTCCCTGGTCTCCTGGAGTCCTAGTCCAACGCGCAAACTGCTACACCACTCTGGCTCTTCCTTTGAGGGTTTTGAAGATCCTGAAATATAGACTGCACTTTTTTTGTTTATTTTTGGCCAGGCTTAATGTTACCCTTTTCGTGGTACTAGAAGGGGGTTTTCTTGGGGGGGGGGGGAGATCCAACTGAATTTATACCATAATTCTGATGAGATTTGAGCCTCTTTCCCTTCTGTTATTTTATTGCAGCAGCAAACATTTGTTACACCCAGAACAATCAAATTAATTCCTTCTTGCTTTTTGTTTGGATGAATCAAGGATTAATGTCACGTTAAAAGCTGTGAAATTTTTAAACATTATTATAAAGCTTGCATCTCTAATAGTATATGTCTAATGTACTTGCATCTTGATTGAGGATGTAATGATTTTGTACTTATTCTTTTATGCTTTCATGGGTTAATGCATTTGATAATGATGTGAAAAAGCAGTAGGATAAATAACAACAATAATAATTTTTGTTATTAATTAGAATTTGAAATTCACCAAAATTCAAACTTAATGAGTTAATAATTTGAATCTGGTATGTTCATTCTTTGGCTATATATAACAACCCTTTATGTAGTTTTTCAAAATATAATTCAACTTGGATTGATTTTTTTCTCTTCCTCCTCTTCACACTGGAAAAATGCTCTTGGTAAGTTTGCAATAATAGGAAGTGGATTTAACGGTCTTTGATCATGTTGTGTACCAAACTGGGAAAAGAGCAGAATATAAATTAAAAAGAAAAGAGGAATTTTCTTCTTTCTTTTTTAAAAATTTCATTCAGCATCTCCAAGAAACAAGGAAGGTGGCTTTGTGATTTCAAAATGGGACTAGAATTATACATGGGAAAAACATGGGAAAAACATGTGAGGTAAAATCTAATTGAGACTGACAATTGAAAATGAAGTTGTTAACCTCAGTTAAATTAGACCCACTGAATCAATAGGATTTATATAAACACTTAACTTGCCACATTCCTACTAATTTATGGGGTCGTCTACTCTAGTAGGGACTAGCATTGGATGTAGCCTAGTATTACACAGTCAAACATTATGTGATGAAATAGAATCATTCCCAGGAATAATTCCCACTTCATTTTAAATACATATGGCAGATAAAGTACTTTCTAGCCTCTCAAAAAGGCTTCTGTTAAAAATGAAATAAATTAAGAATGTGAGGGTGTTTTGTTTTTTTAAAAAAGTCATCAGATCACCTTGTAAACGCTACATTTAAGTGTATTTTACTTCAAAACCTCATAACAGAAAATATGTATCTCTGCAGTTGAAAAACTGGGTTCATAACCTTGTAATTTGCAAATTACAAATTATCATTATTAATAACAGGTTTTTAAAAAAAAACAGTACTCAGTAGCCAACAGCATGTAGAAAATTGCTGCAAACAGAATTAAAAGTGCAAAAATAGTTTCTCCTGAATTAGCAGGCAGGGGGAAGGAGAGGCAGGGAAGAATCCTGTCATTCCCAGTGGTCTTGGGCAAAAGCAAACAGCTGCAATTTCCCATAGTGTGTCCCATTATGTGTCCTTCCTCATTAATATCTTTTCACATTTCCATAACCTCCCACTGTCCCATCTTTGCAGAGTAATCCTCTACCATCCCGGTTTTTCAGCTGCTTTCAAAATGTCCCAGTTTCTCTCTCCTCCTTCTCCTCTGTACTCATCTTTCTTCAATTGCTACAAATTAAGTTCAAAGTGCAAAAATAGTTTACGCTCAGTTCTATTATTCTAACTCAGGCAAGGGGAGAAGAATGTTGCCTTTCTCAATAGGCTTGGACAAAAGCAAGTTCTGCTTTCAACAACATCTTACAAACTTTTCCAATGAAATATTTATCATTTCAACACAAATTAATCTCAAATATATATTTCATATTTTCAAAATCAAAGTCATTAACTAATTAGAACCTTTCCAGATGTTGCATATGTCAATGCAATATATCGATACTGATGCAAATCAGACCCATTCTTCAACAATTCTTCTTAAATTTTCAATCTACGTTCTTCCTTTTCCTATTTGTGTAAAATCTCATAAGTTAACTTTCATCTTTCCTGAACCGTTTTATCTCATCTGTAAAATGCTGCCTGAGGTGAAATCCAAAGAGGTATTTTAGGGTGCAATCTGGGTGTCTATGGTTGTATCCACATGGCAGAAATAATCCAATTTGACACCACTTAAACAGCCATGGCTCAAAGCTACTGGATTCTGGGAATGATAGTTTGTTCTGGCACCAGAGCTCTGTGGTGTCAAACTGGATTATTTTTGCCATTGGGATGCAGCCTATCTGTTCCAGATTGAACTCATTCTTGCCTTGAGCTAGCAGATGGCTGGAAGGAACTCTTTAGACATAACATTAAACGACAACTAATTGTGTCTCATCTATCCCTTTCTCACACATGCACATTCTGTGAACTCCTATGTCCTCTAAATAAAACACTTAACCTTCATCTCTGGCTATGGGCAATTAAAAAAGGTGCTGGGCACTTTTTCTGTCTGAAGAATTTTTAAGGCAGCTCACTTGTCAAGGCTTCTGTTTGCCCTGGAATAAATCATTCACAATTAATAGGACAGTAGAGCTCCTGGTTCATTTGTTCATTAAATAAAATCTAGGCTGCAGAAGAGAAGTGATCTCATGAGGTGCCTAACTACAAGTGACATGGAAAACGCATGGTGTTTGTCTATTTGGCCATGACTAAAAAAGAATTACAGAGAAATTAGTCGTGGGCAGCCACTAATGATAGTCCTCCTAGGCCCCTGATGAGCTAGACCCAAGCCATCAAAGCAAATATGTGCACTTTTTAAAAATGAGATTAAACATATGCAGTGTTGTCTTATGGCCTGCTATGTAATTATGGGTACCAATGGGTCTATATATAACATATTGCTTCTAAGTGTTCCTTTTTTCCCCTAACCTTTCTTCTGAGACTCCAAGACTCTGAGAAGGTCTCTTCTCTCCTCCCCACCACCTTTGCTAGCATAAGTTAAATGTTAGCCATAAAATTCAGAGTATGCAAGCACTGCCAAGAGGGGCTTATCTGATTCAATTGACCTTTAAAATTATTTTGCTTCTGTCAAAAAGCATGTTAGCCTACATGAGAGATTTCCAAGGCGATTAGGAGTAGAAACTATAGAAAAGTCTACTTGTTGCATTTATCTGTGGAGCATGAAATGTGTGCTCTCTCCTCCCCCCTCTCTCTCATTTTCTCATTCTCTTTGTTTAAAGAAAGAGACATAAATGAAGAGAATTTTAATAAGAAACTCAAAGACTTTATTCAAGAACCTACAAAAGATTCCTGTGGACCAATTGTCAAACAAGAGGCCTCATTTGGAGGACTTAATATTGGCTTTGGGGATCTCATTTTAGGTTTCTATCAACAAAGAGCAGAAATAATTCATTTGCGCAGAGTGTTCGTACTGCACTCTCATCACTGCAGTTCGTTTTAGGAGTGAATCTCTTCTAGATTGGGTGAGGTAGTAGCCACCTGCATAATCTCCCAGAAGCCTTGGCTAAAGACGCTAGAAGCTGTTGGTAACCGGCAAGGGCTTAGCCTTTTTCTCACTCTATAGGGCTGGCCCTACCATTAGACAGAATGGGACATCTGCCTCAGGCAGCAGTTTGCAGTGCTACGAAAGGTGAAGCTAATGGTTAGCAATTGAAGTTATTGCTGCTGCTGCTGCTGTTACTGTTGCTGTCGCTGTTGTATTTTTAATGACAAGAAGGAAAAGAGATAGTTGTGAGATTTTCTGCCTCATGTCACAAAATAAATTAACTGGCCTGGTTACTATGCCCCCTGACTTTTTTTTGGGGGGGGGTATTTGCTACTGTGCTTCAGGCAACAAAATGTCTTAGGTTGACCCTGCCACCTTTTACCTTGCACTCTTGTTATGTGCCATATAGCTTTATTGCTGTAACAATGTGCTAACTCCAGAAATGGGGCACTTTGCTCCTTTTTGCTGTTTGCTTATGGACCTCTAATCAGAATGGTTTGGCTCACATGTTGATTATATTGTGCATTATCACCCCATACCACCATTTCTTCCTGGTAGGCACCCAGGACCTCGAGTTAAAAGGTGATGCAAAGCTATGGTGTAGTAGTAAATTTTGACATGCAGAATGTCATTGTGACAGCAACCATAGCCATGTCCCCAAAGAGATTCCACAGTCATGTAGCCAGGAGATGTTGGGCAAAGCATAACACTCTACCTGTACATTTCTGAAATTCACTGGAGAACTGAGAAGGTGGCATCATCTCTCTGCTCCTGGCTGCATCAAAACCTCAGTTGGAAGGTGTCTCTGCCCTCCCTCCATCCATGGAAGTGTCCTTCAGCACACAAAAGCTGCCTTCTTAGGAGTGGAGGGACAAGGGGGTATTGAATATCTCCTTCTGCAACATTCAGAAAAGGATATACAGTATGTTCATGTAATACAGTGGGCTCTTGGTATCTGCTGGGGGTCAGTTCTAGGACGTGCCATGGATACCAAAATCAGTAGATGCTCAAGTCCCATCAAATACAATGGCATAGTGAAATGGTGTTCCTTATATAATATGGCAAAATCAAGGTTTGCTATTTGGAATTTACATATTTTTAAATATTTTCAAGCAGTGGTGTCCCACACCGGAGTGTCATCTGGTGCAGGAGGGCAGGGCTTCAGGTGGTGGCGCCTTCACCTCCTTGTCCAGCACAATTTTACACATGAGTAGAACCGTGCCAGGCACAGAAGAAGGGCTGCCCCAGACATCTCTTTCCCTGCCTGGCACGGCTTTACATGCGAGTAAAGCCATGTCAGGCAGGGAGGAAGGTTTGCCCTGGGCCTCTCCCTCCCCGCCACATACCATGACATGTAGTAGGGAGGTGGGGGTGCTCAGCTGGGTGTCACCCCTCTTTTGGGGTGTCATCCAGTGTGGTCCACACACCCCACACACCCCTAATGATACCACTGTTTTCAAAATGTGGATGGTTGAATCCATGGATAAAAAAAATCTGTGGATAAGGAAGGCCAACTGTACCAGGTTACACAAATGTGTGCAACCAATAAGATACCATTTGTTGGTAGGGAGGTAACATGTATTTCTATTAATTATATTCAAAAGAACTCACATTCTTATTTAAAACTTCATAATAAGCCACAGCCACAAACCACTTATGCAATTTGACAATACAGTTACAGCAGGGATGGAAATTGTGCAACCTTCCAGATGCAACTCCCACAGGCATGTATGGGGGGACGACGGTAATGATAGCATTGCACCCCAAATAAGAATTCCCTCCCTTCAGTCCCAAATTTCTAACACTGATGTAACTTACAACTTCAGTTAGGCATTTAGAAATTATAGTTTAGGCATCCAAAGGGAAAGGGCAGGCAAAGTCACCAAGGGAACACAGCAGTACCAGAATACTAGGTGTGAAGTGTCTCATTGTCTCACTCTCTTCAGTGGTAGAAAATTGGGGACTGAAGGAAAAATTCATTGGGAGCAGAATTCAAGGGTGGAGGCAATGTGCTCATTTTTCCTTCTCTGCTTAGCTATATACCTTTGAACTCTCAGCACCACTATTTTTTTCCTTTAGCACAACTAATAGTGAGGAATAGAATCATAGAATCATAGAGTTGTAAGAGACCGCAAGGGCCATCCAGTCCAACCCCCTGCCATGCAGGAAATCTCAATCAAAGCAGATGCCCATCCAGCCTCTGTTAAAGACCTCTAAGGAAGGAGACTCCACTACACTCTGATGAATGCTGCATGTGGCACTACAACATCTGAAGGCTGCACAATTCTCACATCTAGTTTACAGCACAATCCCCTCCCAGCTGCAGTGCATTGGTACCTGGGAGTATGCTCATTGGCCTCAGCAGAACAGTGGTCATACTAGCTGAGGGGATTCTGGACACTGTAGTCCCCAAAAGTCACTTTTTCAGTGGGGCTTCTTGGTTTGAACATACTAAGTGTATTGATCTTAAAGAAAAAGAGCTCCAGCCAATGCAAACTTCAGCTATTAATTTAAAAAGGCAAACAGTCTTGGCAAAGAAGTGTTACATTTAAACTGCTACTGTGAAAAGGAAACTTCATCAATGAAGAGAAGTGTCCGACCTCTGTTTAATTATTTTCCTCCTTCTCTGACTGGCCTTCTGTTAACCATCATAAAAAGTAAAACATGAAAGCGTTAGTAACCTCATTTGCTTGCCAGAGCAAAGAAATTACATCAGTTACCCTGGAACTCTGATTGTTCCTGATCTTGGGGGGGGGGGGGGGGGACAGTCCTG
This sequence comes from Sceloporus undulatus, assembly GCF_019175285.1. Lineage (NCBI taxonomy): Eukaryota > Metazoa > Chordata > Lepidosauria > Squamata > Phrynosomatidae > Sceloporus > Sceloporus undulatus. The sequence continues at coordinate 39,638,079 of NC_056525.1, read as the reverse complement.
GACCTGCCTTCCCCCTCCAATAAACCATTGCTACTTTCATGAACTTCCCCTTCCCTTTTTCCAGAATATGCTTAACACATACCTTCAAAAAAGAATAGGAAGAGGAGGAGGAGGAGGAGGAGGAGGAATATGCAAATGTAGAGAGGGCTAGTAATAGAAAGGGAGGCTAACTCTGCAGTTGTCTATCACCAACAGTCCCAAGAAATACACTAAGTCTGCTATCTATACGGCCAAACATAGGCTGCATAATTCAGTGTAGACACTGAGATGTAAAAAAAGGGAAGGTTGCAATCCTGTACAAATTTACTTAGCAGTTAGCCCCACTGAAGAGACACAAATCAGCATTGCATAAGGGATGGGCCAGAGCTTGAAAACAGGCCAGTCCCAGAATACCCCGGCCAACATGACCAGTGGTCAATTATTCTACTTGTGGATGATTTCCGTTTCACATATTTCCTTGTCATATTTTTTCATCACTCTGTAGTCTTTTTTAACAGAAATGTAAATTTATTTGAATTATTTTTTGAAGGTATTTGAATTAATTTTCATGTGCTAGTTCCCCTAACATACTCATTTTGTATACAACTTTCTTTAATTTCTTTTGTACTCCAGTGTTTCTTAAGCTGTTTGATTTGGGGGACCAGCAGGCTTTTCTTCCCAGTGCCTCACGAACTGGCATCATATGAATGCATGTAAGCTAAAATTATTGTTTTCCTCCCTGGAAACTTGCTGTGGACTGGTAGCCAATGGCTTGTGAAACATCACTGTTCTATGAACCACACCTTTCAATAGCAATGCTGTACACAATTCTTGAGGGGAAACTGCATCACAGAACTGAGAGATGCACACAGCTGTTTAGATATCTGTGTTCTGATTGACACATTGGTCTGGAAAATTTAAATGAGATGAGTTCACTTCAAAATGTCAACCATACACAATTTCCCCCTCACTCCAAGTCACTGTATAACTTGCTAGCCCATCTCATTAATAACATTGGTGGTTCTTGAACCATATCACTGCTTTTGTCTTCTTCTCATTCTCTGCCAGTGATGTTGATTTAATCAACAGGTTGAAGCCATGTAGCACCTTGCAAGCACCATCCATGAACCAACAACAAACAAAAACCTGTAGCATCTGCTCAGCAGTGAACACTGCAAGCGGATGGTATGCAGACAATAGGCAGACTGCTGCCATCGCAGCAGTTAGAGATTAGTTGGAATGCTTGTTAAAGAAAATTGAGGAAATGTTTATTTTCCACCTGAGCTGTGAAATGGTGCATGAGGGGAAAATCTCATAAATTGTTCAAAAGTACCTCTAAGGAAATTATCAGGCAGAGTGGTTAATTTGCATCTCACAGGCACAGAGAGAGGATAAGCAGTGTTCATGGGCTTAGACTGACACAGCATGCTTCTGGAGGCATGGAGAGCTACAGTCTGCTTTAGAGGGTGAGGAAGGCATTTTGAAACCTATGAAGATGTGGCAGCCAAATGACTCAACTAAACATGTTGCTGTCCACATTGTTTGGCCCTGCCTAGTTATTCTTTCCATCAAACAAATAAGTGAAGTGTGAGGGAAGAAACCAGATCAGAACTGTGACATATTGGAATTTATTGCTTTGCCATGTCTGCAGTCTCCAGTGAAGTTGTGGGAGCCCATCACTGTCATTTGCAATGGGAGGGAATAGTCCACTGAAACCCCTGAGAACTTTCCTAACACTGCTGACAACATCTGTGAGAAAGCCAAAGAGCCATTTAATGCCCCCCTCCCCACATGCCACAGTCCTAATTCAGTTTCCTAGCCCTTGACTGCTGTTTGTTAAACACACCCGCATGTAAATAATGTCACATCTGAGGCCCTTTCACATTACACAATGATGGTAATATGATTCCACTTTAATTGCCATGGATCCATTGTATGGAATCCTGGGGTTTGATGAAGTACTTGAGCTCTTGGACTAAGAATTTGAAATACCTCCTCCCTAATGGTTTGAGTGTTGGACTATGACTCTGGAGACCAAGGTTTGAGTCCCAGCTCAGCCATGTAAACCCACTGGGTAACCTTGGGCAAGTCACATACTCTCTGCCTCAGAGGATGGAAAGAGCAACTCTCCGCTCAACAAATCTTTCCAAGAAAACCCCGTGATAGGTTCACCTTAGGGTCACCATAAGCCAGAAACAACTTGAAGGCACACAACAAGAACAAAACTGGAGTTACCAGAATTCCAGAAGATGTTGCCATCACAATTAAAGTGCAAACATAGCATTATGATCACATATTGAATGAAAGTGTCGCTGGTTAGGTGTATAAAAGGGCCACAAACTGGATTCCTAGGCCTTATCAGAAATCCATTAGAGATTATGACATCTGTTGTCATAGGACCTTATCACACAAGGCACTTACTGTGCTGGAATCATGGCCCAAACACTTCAGAAGCACAGAGGTGGGATCACTGGTCATGCTTCTGAAGCATCACTGAAGCGCATCCCACTCTTCTCCCATCAACGAATAATTCACGGAGCAGCCATTTCTGTAATAACAGAATCTTCCGTTATGGAAAAAATGGCTGCTCCATGAACGCTTTAATAATGAAAGAACAGCAAAATGCCTCAATGACATTTGAGAAGCCCAACTGGCAATCCCACCTCCTCACTTCTGAAGAGTCTGGACCATGATTTCAGCACGGCAAGTGATTTGTGTAATAAGAGCCCTAATGTTCTTCTCTAAATCTCAAGATAGCTGACCCCCCCCCCAGCCTCAATTTATCCTTACAGCAAATCTGTAAAGTGGCTTAAAATGAGAGATTAATGAATAGCACAAAATTAACCCAGCCTCCAGTTACTGTTGGGCTTCAAGTTTAGCAAAAATAGACACATATCATATTTGGAATAGAAAAAAAATCACAATGTATTGATTACAACTAGTCTTGGACCACAGAATGGGTCCATGCATTGATAGACCCATCTTCTAGTTGACGGCAATCTATTAATCAGTCAACCCATTCACCCAGCCCCTCCTGTTGGGTAACACTCAAATGACAGATATGAGAATCCACTTGGGTGGGAGTCCTTTTGTGCTTCCCCTGCCACCTGGGAGTGATGCAGAACCATGTGCACCAAGCTGGACATGACCTAACTGCTTACACTTCCAAGGTCCCTTAAGGCAACCCCAGTAACAGGTAACACAGGCACATAGTCACCATCTACTCCCATCTATATCCAGCCTCCATACCAAAACTGACAAAAGTTGTCACAATCAGTATTAGCATGTGATGCCACTAACAAAATAATCAATGTACAAAAACACTGCAGACTCTATCACACAAACCCCATTCTTGCCACAATCATGCAAGTCAATGAAAATGCAAACATATCAGTTTTGTGAGCAGCCATTACCACACATATTGGCAATTGCACAATTAAGGCTGCTGCTGCAATCATATTCTGTTCTGCAGTTCTCCTGCCTCCCTGGCCTATCCCCTACCCAGCATACCTTTCATTTCATTTTATTCCTTTTTTAACACAATTCCATAGTTCTATGATTTAAGTTAAAAGAAAGGAAAAGAAAAGAAAAATACCAAAAAAGTGAACCAGGATGCTTGGGAATAGTATGGGGAAGGGGGACACAAGGAGACTATGACACCATATAACTGCCAATTCAACAACTGCCACAGCAGCAACATTTCGCACTTGAGGAGTCCTGGGACTGCTGCACAATTGGAAGTGATTGATGGGGTTCCCTGTCAGCGAGAACGGACACACAGTAACAATGGATCGAAAGCAACTTCATGTGATAAGTATCATCAAAGGCACTATAATTGTGATTTAAAAGCCATGTGCAGTAGTAATCTCCTGAGGGAGAGTGGACAGGAATGCTGATCAAAGCTAACTTACTATTGTTATGTTGGAGGAAACCCCTTATTTTTTCTGGAAGAGACCTGAGTGAAGCCTTCACTTGCTCCCAATCCCCACCATTTGTCAGCCAACCAGGCTGCCTCTGAGTGGCTGACTTTCTCACTCCATGTCAGACTCCAGAAAAAACACGTGGCCTTCTGGGAAAGATAAACAATCTCCCATCATTGCTTTGTCCACAGCCCTAATCCACAAATTGGCATTTCCACTGAATCAGAAAATGGGTTATTTATTCTAGAATAAATGGGTTATTTATTCTAGGTTTTCCCATTCACTGTCCAGTGCTCTAACTACTATACCATACTTGTTTTCTAGACCTAAAAAAAAGAAGTATTCTCAAATGTTAACATGATGTTAACAGAATTTCCAGAATTTTTTCCCTAAAAGACATTCAAAATTTACCAGAAAGCAACATCAGTTTCTTAAGATCAGTTGAATAATGCTTTTAATCCCCCCCTGTATTTTTAAATAATGCTATGCTCACTTACAAATAAAAACTCAGAACTAATAAAATTAAACTACAAGAAATTAGGAAATGAAATAAAAAAAATCTAGATAATTGGAAAGATTTAAATTTGTCCCTTCTTGGTAGAATCTCGGTGGTGAAAATGAACATATTGCCTAGATTTCTCTTTCTTTTTCAAGTTATACCTATACTTAGAAATGAAAAATTACTTTAACATTGACAAAAACAGTTATCAGATTATTTGGGTGGGGGAAAAAACAGAATGAAGCAAAAATATATGCAAGATGCTGTTATAAGAGGACGTTTTCTCGATCCCTAACCTAAAACTCTATTTTGAAGCTTCAGTATTTTTATGGCTGAAAGATTGGATAAAAATAGAAAATAAGAGATTATTGAAGATTTAAACAGCAGAGTTGAGATTTGGCATTCATTCATTTCTGTTTTATGAAAAATTAAATTCAAACAGAGATTTCAGTAATCATCATATCAGATATGTGTTATATAAGGTCTAGAAAAAATACAGAAAAAAGAATTTGTACAAAAATCCCCATGTAGGTTTCCCCACATGAGGCATTATTTAGATCAGACACTTTCAGAAATGAAAAGTGGATAAAATATAGAGATATATTATGCAAGATAAATGAGAAATACGAAATGAAAACTCTTGAACAGTTAAGGACAGAAGGTTGGGACTGAACATAGTTTCTTTATCATCAGTTGAACTCTAGATTCACAGCAGACAATAAAACATACAGAATAACAGATTAAAAGACAGATTTAGAAGAAATAATTTGGTCACAAAAAACAGGATTTCTATCAAGAATGTATAAAAAAAATAGTAATTTAGAGTTTAATAATGGGAAAGACCTAATTAAAGAAAATATGATTGCTTGGGCCCAAAATTGTGGGAAAGCCATTGAATTAAAGCAATGGCGAAAATATTGGAACATTAGATTAAGATACACAATTAGTCAAGACGTTAAGGAAAAGTACTACAAGATATTATACAGTACAGATGGTATCTTTCTCCAAACAGATTACACAAAATGTATGGGACAGGGACAGACTCCTGTTGGAAATGTGAGGAAGAGAAAGGTACCTTCTTCCAGCTATGGTGGACCTGCACTGAGGCCAAAAAATTCTGGGGGGGAAATTTACACTAATATAAATGAAATACTGAATATCAAACTAGAAAAGAAACCAAAAGTACTTTTGTTATGTAAGGCCCAGCACACACAGCGCTAAAGCGCTGTGCTGGCTGTGTACTAGAGTTAAGGGGCCGCGCAGCAACCACATGGTCCGTAACCCTAGTACGGCATGGTGCCGTAACAGTGGCAGTGCCCTGTGTATATGGGTGCCGCCATTATTATGTGATGGACTCATAGTGTCTGCATGTCACGCTGTGCTTGTAACACAATAGCAGCGCAAAAAGAACCCGCTTTTCGTGAGTTCTTTTCCACTGCAGGTACGCCGCATGGTTTGGTGGCTGCAGCTTCCCTGCAGGGGGGAAAAAGGTGCCGGCAGGCCTCCCTTTTTGGGAGGTCTGTACCTTGCCTATGTTAGACAATGATGAAATTGGAAAAAAAATATGGAACAGTCATTTTCTATATGTTAACAGCATCTAGATTAGTCTATGCCAGATATTGGAAAGTTAAGAGAGACATAAAAATAGAGAAGTGGCAACTAAAACTTTTTGATATAATGGAGATGGATATATTATCTCAACAAATAAATGAATAGAAAAAAGAGATTATTATGGAAAAATGGAGAAAAACATATAACTACTTAAAAGAAAAATGGGCAAATACAATAACTATATGTATTATAGAAAAATATTAAGGGAAAATTAAACAGTTAAATATAGATTAAACTTTTTATAATTTAAAATCACAAATTCAAAAGAAAATAAAGAACAAAAGGTGAAATCAAAATACTTTCAAAATGGAAATACACTTAATTTCAATAGAAGACCAGATGAAGAGGTAGGCAGAAAAAAAAATCAGATAAGAATCGGTATAAGGAAGGTTTAAGGAAGTCACGAATGAGATGTGATGTATGCTTTGTTATAAATGGAAATGATTGATGTGTTGTTATGTTGCTTTATTTGTTTCTTTAACCTGTTTTCTTTCTTAGTTCTTATAGAGTCTTGACTAAATGAATACTGAAAAAATGAATGAATAAGAATGTGAAAATTTTTAAACTGAAATAAAAATTTAATAATAAAAAATAATGCTATGCTCGAAGCCATTGTCTCCCCAAGCAGCTCATGTGTCAAAACCAGATTCCTCATTGAGCAAAGTACTATTTTACATACTTCTGCAATTCTAGTTCTCTGAAGGTACAGAGCTACACAAGAGCCAAAAGGTTATCTGTCCATCTTTTTACAGAGATTCTGATACCTTCAAGCATTCTAAGAAGAAACTGATGGGGATTGAGAAGTTATTAAAAAGACCACAAATCTTTATGTTAGCTGTTAAAACAAATATTTTGCAACTTGCATGGCTGTTTGGGAATTTCTTTGTAAATCTCCTTGAGCTTTCTTTAGGGGAATGATGTTGGCAATTTTTAATACATTATATTAATATGTATGTGCGAATTTTATAATGAAGTTCATCTCTCCATAGTATGACATTGGAATACAAATGTCCTCATCTTTCACATCCATACATCTGCTGTAGTACTTCCTGCTTAATATAGAAACATCTGAGATACATTTTAGGGAATGTTCCCTGTTTTTTCAGAGTGTTTGTGAGGACTGTTGAATCACTGGCATCTTCAGGCAGCTGACTTGGGGGAGGGGAGTGTATTCATGATAGGGCAGCAAATTATAATTTAATTCACTATGTTGGCACTTTTATTATCAGGGAGAAGGAGAGATGCTTGTGGATCTCACTGCCTCAAGCACCAGGGTAAATTGACCAGACTGGGTACAATGCATCTTGATGCTGGGTGGTGGTCCAAATTTTGCTAAATTTCTGGGAGTCTCAGCTCCCCCTTCTCAGCTTTGTTTTGAACAGAAACCAATCCCCTTCCCTTTCTGGTATCAATGGCCATCATTCTTCCAAGAGGGAGACCTAGAATTAAGGAGGTGAGTTCTCAGTAACTGCTTCGGCTGAAATCCAAATGTATATATGAGGCTTCTTCTGCTCTGCTGCATCACCACCAGCCAGCTCCAAGCCAAGCTGAGAGGCTACTCTGTTTGTGCCTGTGCCTTTTATCATCTGGGCAGCAGCTGAGGCAAGGAACTTGGACAGGGGGCGGGGCCAAGGCTCCTGAGGCTTCTTCTGCCCTGCTGCATCACCACCAGCCAGCTCCAAGTCAAACTGAGAGGACGTCACCGGCCCGGACCATCTCAGCACCGCGGGAAGCCCAGGAACAGCTGGGGGAAGGCGAGGAGGGATGTGCCGGTGGGAGCGGCACATCATAAAGCCAGATCGCTGGTGCCCTCTTCGTCCCGTCCCCAACAAAGGCCAAGCGGACGCTGCCAGTGCTGTGTGTTGCGGCCATTGCGGCTCCTTTGGGACTTGGTTTGTTCTGACCCTGCGCAGCTGCGCAGCCCAGAGGACGTCGCCGGCCCGGACCATCTCAGCGCCGTGGGAAGCCCAGGAACAGCTGGGGGAAGGCGAGGAGGGGTGTGACGGTGGGAGCGGCACATCATAAAGCCGGCTCGCTGGTGCCCTCTTCGTCCTGCCCCCAACAAAGGCCAAGCGGACGCTGCCAGTGCTGTGTGTTGCGGCC
>NC_056525.1:39480046-39629957 GCF_019175285.1 Sceloporus undulatus | reverse complement strand
GTTGTGGCTCCTTTGGGACTTGGTTTGTTCTGACCCTGTGCAGCTGTGCAGCTGTGCAGCCCAGAGGACGTCGCCAGCCCGGACCATCTCAGCACCGCTACTGTGCATCTGCACAGCTGCATAGTAAGAGTGGGGGGGGGGTTGTAGCTCTTGTCAGCTAAGTTCCATCTATAGGGGAATAACGTTATTTTTTGTATCCCTCTGTTTTGGGGTTTTGTCCGTGTTAGTGGGGTTGAAAGTACATATGGGATGTGGAAAGCTTGGTGAGGTGGTGGATGATTATGATAATGCTATGGGAGCTCCTATTGAAGTTGTGTGGGGCAAGGGGAGGTATGGCGGTAGGAGAGTGGAGGTACAATGGAAAGGAAGGCGAGATCGATGCGTAATATCTATCTCACCTTCCGTCCACTCTCCTAACCAAAGAGATCTGAGGGCCAGTCCAACCGTACCACAAACCCTGTCTCTGCTCCTGTGCAATGCCAGGTCCATAAAGAACAAGACCCACATAATTTATGATCTCCTAGAAGATAAGAACTGTGACCTGGCTTGTATCACTGAAACCTGGCTGGGGCCTAAGAGCAAAGCAGTGTGGGCACAGGCCCTTCCAGCCGGGTACTCAGTCAAGGACCAGATCAGGTTAGGTGGGCGGGGGGGGGGTGGCCTTGATCCATAAGAACATCTTATGCTTAACCAGGAAACATGTCCGGAAAATGGACTTCATTGAGTGTATTTACCTGACCCTGAAGGTCAGAGACAGCCTGGGGATTCTGTTGGTCTACCGGCCACCCCGTGCACTAACAGACTCCCTGGCCGAGCTGACACAACTGGTCTCGGAGCTGGTGTTGGAGTCCCCGAGGCTTCTTGTCCTGGGGGACCTCAACTTCCCCTCCGAGGCCAGTCATGTTCCAACAGGTGCGGCACGGGAGTTCGTGGCTTCCATGACTGCCATGGGCCTGTCTCAACTGGTCTCAGGGCCCACCCATCGTGCTGGTAATACCCTCTATGTCGTCTTCAGTACGGACATGGATACTCCGTGGGCAGAGGTATCTAATATCTCTGCCCTGTCATGGACGGACCATTTCCTGGTTGAGGTTTGGCTCAAGGCTTCTACCTATAGCCCTCCTGGGGGTGGAGGACCTATAAGGCTGGTCCACCCTCGAAGGCTGATGGAACCCAAAAGGTTCCAAGAAGCCCTAGAGGGGTATATGGTTGGAACTGACGGCGACTCTGTTGATGCCCTGACTAACATCTGGGATACTGATCTCTCCAGGGCTATACACAGTATCGCTACCAAGCGTCCTTTCCGGCCTGCTTCCAAAAAACAACCCTGGTATATGGAAGATCTCAGGGAAAGAAAGTGGGCTGTGCAATGACTAGAGCGCAACTGGCGAAGACATCAGCACTTAGCCGACAAGGCACTCCTAGAGTCTCTTTTGAAGGCCTACAGAGTGGCAATAAGTGCAGCTGAACATTCATTTTATGCTGCATGTATTGCGTCTGCGGAGTCGCGTCCGGCAGAGCTGTTCAGGGTAGTGAGGGAGCTAACTCATCTGCCCCCACCCCTGAACCAACAAAAGCCTGCTGTGACAGATTTAACAACTTCTTCACGGATAAAATCTCTCGGATAAGGGCTGATCTCGACGCCAGTGTTTATTCAGAACCAAGAAGAGAGGTGTCCAGAGCTTCCGTGGACTCTGTTAAACTGGATCATTTTGAGTTTGTTAGTACCGAGGAAGTGGACAAGATCCTTGGAAGCGTTAGGAAGACGACATGCTCTCTCGATCCCTGCCCCTCATGGCTAGCAGCTCAGGGGGGGGTCTGCGGTGACAACCTTGTTGCATCGCATAATTAATACATCTCTAAGAGAGGGACAGTTTCCATCTTCACTGAAATTAGCAGTTGTAAAACCTCTGCTGAAAAAACCCTCCTTAGACCCCCTGATTCATAATAACTATCGGCCTGTATCACTGCTGCCTTTTTTGGGGAAGGTGATCGAGAGAGCGGTTGCCTTCCAGCTCCAGGCACTCTTGGATGAAACGGATTTTCTAGACCCATTTCAAACTGGCTTCCGGGCGGGCTATGGAGTTGAGATTGCCATGGTCGCCTTAGTCGATGGTCTCCGTCTGGGCATGGACAGGGGAAGCGTGTACCTGTTAGTGCTTTTGGACATCTCAGCAGCTTTTGGTACCATTGACCATGGTATCCTTCTGGAACGCCTGAGGGAGTTAGGTATCGGTGGCACTGCACTCCAGTGGTTCCGTTCCTACCTCTCAGGCAGATTCCAGATGGTGCAGCTGGGGGAAGTTTGCTCCGATAAGAGGGCGCTTACATCTGGTGTCCCTCAAGGAGCTATTCTGTCCCCATGCTATTGAACATTTACATGAAACCACTGGGAGAGATACTCTGATGACACCCAAATATACTTCTCTGTGTTCCGACTGATGCAGTGACAAGGGATGGCATCTCTCCTCTAAATGCCTGCTTGGAGTCGGTAATGGGCTGGATGAGGGAAAACAAATTCAGCCTGAATCCAGAGAAAACGGAAGTACTGGTGATAGGTTCATCAGGCCCGGGTAGTGGAATTTGTCCACCTGTCCTGAATGGGGTCACGCTTCCCCTGAAGGACTCAGTTCGCAGTCTGGGGGTGCTTCTGGACTCGTCGCTCCAATTGACATCTCAACTGGATGCGACGGTCAGAAGCGCTTGTTATCAGCTTCGGCTGATACGCCAGCTGCGACCCTACCTGGATCAAAGGGACCTTGAAACTGTAGTACACGCTCTGGTAACCTCTCAATTGGATTTCTGTAATGCGCTCTACATGGGGCAACCCTTGTATCAAACCCGGAAGCTGCAGATAGTGCAAAACATGGCAGCGAGATTGGTCGCTGGTGGTTCCAGGTCAGACCATATAACACCTATTTTGAAAGATCTCCATTGGCTGCCTATTTGCTCCCAGGCACAATACAAGGTGTTGGTTATTACCTATAAAGCCCTAAATGGCTTGAGCCCAGGGTACTTGGAGGACCGCCTCTTCCCATATAATCCGCCCCGCACACTCAGGTCTGCAGGGAAAAACTTGCTGGAGGTCCTAACTGCGCGTTTTGTGAGGACCTCACAACGGGCCTTTTCAATCTCGGCCCCAAGAATATGGAATAATCTCCCTGATGAGCTCCGCTCCACCACATCTTTGGACTTGTTTAAGAAGAATCTCAAGGCCTTCTTCTTTTCCCAAGCTTTCCCCCCATGAGATGTGACTTTGGTTTTCCCCCTCTATTTGGTAACGACTCTGGCTATGTTTTTCTGGATTCCCCTATTCAGCTACTCGAGTATTAGTTTTATATGCTGTTTTATATATTGTTTTATCTGTTTTATTGATTATTGTAATTTTATCTGGATTTGTACGCCTCTTTGATCTGAATTGAAAAAGCGGGATAGAAATAAACTATTATTATTATTATTATTATTATTATTATTATTATTAGGCAGTGAAACAGAAATTAATTTGCTTCTGAACAATGCCTTATTCCTTCCACTCCTTGGATTCTTGATAAGGTAAAGTCCCTCTGCACATCAGTGCTTCTTTATCATTTACACACTGTATTGTTTATTATCATCACTTATCATGTTTCAGAGAAAAGAGCCACTGGGGCTACCTCTTCTATCTTTTCTTTGTCTATGGTGATTGCTTTGTTCAAAGTCAATTGGTCCTTCTTCAGCTTTACATACTAGTCACTGCCTTTGCATGCTACCTGCCTTGTTTCAGTAGTGTGGCCTCGATTTTGAGCAGGAGCTATGGAAAAGAAAATGAGAGATTCTGTAGTTCTGATTCAGAGGTTTTGCCCACATGTTCTCCCCACATCTACACAAATGGTGAGGCCATGGTGCTTGGGGAAGAGACAAACATCTGTAGGGACAGAACCTTTGCATATACAGCTTTGCATGAGAAAGCATCGATGCAATCAGGAACTCACATAAGGTTTTCATAGAATCATAGAATTGTAGAGTTGGAAGAGACCACAAGGGCTATCCAATCCAACTCCCTGCCATGCAGGAAATCTAAATCAAATCAACCCCCGACAGATGGCCATCTAGCCTCTGTTTAAAGACCTCTAAGGAAGGAGACTCCACTACACTCCAAGGGAGTTTGCTCCACTGTCGAACAGCCCTTACTCTCAGGAAGTGCTTCCTAATGTTGAGGTGGAATCTCTTTTCCTGGAGCTTGCATCCATTGCTCCAGGTCCTTGTCTCTGGAGGAGAAGAAAACAAGCTTGCTCCCTCATCAATATGACATCCCTTCAAATATTTAAACAGTGCTATCATATCACCTCTTAACCTTCTCTTCTCCAGGCTGAACATCCCCAGCTCCCCTAAGTCATTCCTCATAGGGCATGGCTTCCAGACCCTTCACCATTTTAGTCACCCTCCTTTGGATATGCTCCAGTTTCTCAATGCCCTTTTTTTAATTGTGGTGCCCAGAACTGGACACAGTATTCCAGGTGGGGCCTGACCAAGGCAGAATAGAGTGGCACTATTACTTCCCTTGATCTAGACACTATACTTCTATTGATGCAGCCTAAAATTGCATTGGCCTTGTTAGCTGCCACATCGCACTGTTGACTCATGTTCAACTTATGGTCTACTTGGACTCCTAGATCCCTTTCACATGTAGTGTCATTCAGCCAGGTGTCCCCCATCCTATATCTGTGCATTTCATTTTTCCGCCCTAAGTGCAGTACCTTACCTTTCTCCATGTTGAATTTCATTTTGTTAGCTTTGGCCCAGTTTTCTAGTCTGTTCAGGTCATTTTGAATCTTGATCCTGTCCTTTGGGGTATTAGCTACTCCTCCTAATTTGGTGTCATCTGCAAATTTGATAAGTATGCCCCCAATTTTGTCCTCCAAGTCATTGATAAAGATGTTGAATAGCACTGGGCCCAGGACGAAAAGGTGCCATTGTTCAGCACCCTTTGGGTTCGGCCAATCAACCAATTACAAATCCATGTAACACTTGCCTTGTCTAGCCCACATTTTACAAGCTTGTTTGCAAGAATATCATGGGGAACTTTGTCAAAGGCCTTACTGAAATCAAGATATACTATATCCACAGCATTCCCTTCATCTAACAAGCTGGTAATTTTATCAAAAAAAAGAGATCAAAGATTTTGTGTTGATCATACATCTGTAAAGTGCAAACCTTGCAAACTTCTTATGTTTACTTCTGTCTGTAAGTACCAGAAGGCAGGGCTAATCAATGCAGAGATCTGGCTACTTTCTAAAGTTTCACTCCCCCACTCCCCATGCTCAAAGCATGAGTAAAACATCCTAACTGGGATTCAGCTACAGAACTGCTGAGTTCCCTCTTGGTCAATCAATTATCTGGGTTGTTGGAAACTTGTTACAGTGTCAAACTAAGGTATGGGATGAAAAATCATGTTTCCTATTTTGTGAACAACTGTGATAAGAAGGAAATAACAGCTGGGCCATGTGTTGTCTTTGCACGGAAATAATGAGAGCCTTCTGCAAAGAGGGAGGAATAGGGGTTCTTGTCTTCTTCTCTGACAGTTCATCACTAAGACAGTGGCCTCTGGGGGCTTTAAGGCACCTGGCTCTCAATTAAATAGCTAATCTGTGAAGCAAAACACTTAACGCCAGGAAGAAAAAATAGCTTATCAAGTAAACCAGCTCTGGCCTTAGGCCATCAGTGAGAAGAACATCAATAATTTTAAAGGATTCCAGCATGGTGGGAAGCAGCAGCAGTGCACCTTGCCAAATGCCATTCAACATATCACACAGAATAAGGGAACAGACTGAAGTGGCAGAATCTAGATTCTACCATTTTTAGGATATAGTCCAAGGAGCCATGAACTGGGGGCCATGGACATCACGTTTCCCAGCCCTGATGCAAAGGCTCTCTGTTAGCTTCAAAGCCACTTAAATATATGTTTGCAAGTGTCAAATAGTCCTGTGGCAAAAGGTGACAGATCATAATGTCCTCTCCCTTTTCCATTTCAAGATCTTTAATATGAACTACTAGGAGCAACTGCGTGAAGTGGCCAATCATTCCAGTGGTTTCTCCCAGCCCTGAAAGTGAAAATGATACCTGAGCTGTTTGACCTTTAAGAATGCAAAGCTAATTTAATCTCATGTTAATTTTACCAGTCTCATACTCAGAGGATCTGCTTTGCTTTGGCATGTTTAATAGTGCATCATGATTAAGAGGGAGTTTTATTCTTGAGTTAGGAGATTATAATGGATGGCAAAGGAAGTGTTATAATAATCTCTAAAAGTGTGGAGTCCCTTGGCTATTCTTTCATAGTATTGCCTCTGCTAGATAAAACTTTTGTATAGTTTGTTATTAAGTAGAGATGTAATCCTTCACTAAGGTCAAAAACAGATGGCCCTAAAGGGGTAGCATTATGCCACCCCTTTGTGTGCCAGATCAGGCCGACAGCAACTGCATGCTGCAACCTCAATCTGGCATCTTCCTAATGTTTGGTTGGAAGCTCCTTGTTTGTAATTTGGACCTGTTGCTACAGATTCTCCAATAGTATCAGTATATGAAGTTGCTCTCCTCTCAGTCATCTCTTTTCCAAGCTAAACATGCCCAGCTCTCTCAAATATTCCTCATAAGGCTTGACATCCAGAACTTTTATCATTTTGTTTGCCTTCCTTTGGACACATTCTGTCAACTCATGTTTGGTGTGTAGTCTTCTAAGACACTTAGACTCTTTTTCAACTGTACCTCTATCAAGGCCTCTCCCCATACAATCCACCCCGCACACTCAGAACATCTGGGCAGCAGCTACTGAGGGTCCCAGGGGCTAGATTAGCCTCCACAGCGAGGAGGACATTCACCATCTCGGCCCCGACCCTCTGGAACACGCTGCCCATAGAGTTCCGCTCGGCCACCTCCCTGGCACAGTTCAGGAAGGAACTAAAAACCTTCCTGTTCAAGCAAGCATTCCCCGATACAAGTCCTAGTTAGTCACCCCCCTCTGACGGCAATGGTGAACTGGCTAGAAATGTATTTTAATGTAATTTTTAATTGTATTTTTTATTATTGTATTGTATTTCTGTCTGTTTATTATGTTGTACACCGCCCTGATTGTTAGAAGGGCGGTATAAAAATAAAGCTTTTATTTATTTATTTATTAAGGCAAACATCAGCCATTCTATATTTGTACATCTGATTTTTTTTCCTGAAGAAAATGGATAAAAGAGGCAATTTTATCCCTCTGTCATAGCACTAGAGCTCAAGTTCAGCCAATAAACTAGATAGACAGTAGATTTGGGATAGACTAAGTACTTTTTAATGGAAAAAAAAGCTAACATGCATTTTATGGTTACAATTTGTGATAATGACCACTAACTCAGACTAAACAGATCAATGGTAGGCAAAATCACCACTGAGCAACCTTCGTCCATTATCGCTAAATAAAATCCATTATAAGAGGCATCATGAATGTACATACTCAACGCTGGGAAGCAAATTACAGAATAGGGCTGCTACCTGGATCTTGCAAAATGGGTCATAACCACATGTTACTCCTGGCAACACAAGCCCATCTGGGAAATGCCATTGCAGTTTGGGAGGTGACAAAATTGCGCAGTGGTTGGCATGGCTGAAAAGATGGATGTTTCTAAAGGAGAAAATGGATGGATCCAAGATTACTGCTGGAGATTCCCTTAACTGTCAGTATACTGTAGTGGTGACACAGATTTCGGCTTTGTAAGCATCTTAGAAATGCCAACCATTTCTTGGTGCTCTAGTGTGAGAACAGTAGATTTCTGCTCTTTGCAGATTCTTGATACTATGGGTGCAGCTACACTATACAAATAATGCAGTTTTACACCATTTTAAGTGCTGGAGCTCCATCCTGTGGAATTCTGGGATTTGTACTTTCCCAAACTCTTTAGTCTTCTCTTCCAAATAATGCTGGTGCTTTACAAAACTCCCAGTGGTCCGTAGGATGGATCCATGACAGTTAGTGGTGTCAAACACTGCAGTGCAGATGCAGCCTATGCCTCCATCTATGCTAAAAATGTATATTTGCAAATAAAGATAAATATTTTTAAAAACACCTTCAGTGAACCCCTTTCAACCCAGATAAAAGCAATGGCCCTTGTTCCATCTTGATCAGAGATGTGGGAGTATAACCCACTGTGTCCACAAATTTACACTGTTGGAAATTATTTGCTCTCTGAACAAGTACTAAGAACAGGACATTAGCCCACTTTCCAACCACCTGTGATTAATGTATCTCATCCTTACAAATGCTTTCCTCCCCACAGAGTCAGCATCTGCTTTTTATTATGCTGGTATAAATCCAGAATAAATCTACTGGTGTTTGCTGATTTATACATGGTTTATCCCAGCGTCACTGAGAGTTTAATCTAACCCCATACTGTCTGAGTGGCTTACGTGACACAGTATTTGCAAGTACCTGTGGTATTTCATAATACTTGTATCAATGTTAAACAACACCTCAACCTACATGTTAACAAGCAGGTAATTAAAAAGACATTAAAGACATTCAGTTCTCCAGCATGTGTGTGTGTGTGCGTGCGTGCAGTAAATACTTAAAACAAATCTACAAAAATATGTCTTCAAATGACTAAATCCAGTGCAGGTGTTTTCAGCTAAAATGTCTTCCTGGTTCAGCATAATTAATTACCCTTACACTTTCCTTAATTGCTGCTAGAAATGTTAATATTCCCTACCTTGAGCATTTCCCTAGCCAAGGTTCTCCAGTCAGCAGCACAACTGACTGGAGAACGTTGACATGATATGCCAGTTTTAAAAGGAACTGGCTGTCAATGTTTCCCATCTGAATTCAAGGTGCTTGTGATGACATTTAAAATCCTAACCAGCTTGGGATCTTGATACTTGAGGAAACACCTCTCCCTGTGCGTGCCTTTACAAAGATTGAGATTTGGGGAGGGGGGGCACCTCTGTGTCCCACTAGTGAGATTAATACACTGTGTTGGGACATGGGAGAAGGTCTTCTCAGCTGTGGCACCCTAGTTGTGCATTGCCTTCCCCATGGAGCACCGACTGGTGTCAACACTCATGTCATTTCAGCATCAAGTTAAAACTTCACTGTTCACCAAAGATTTGGGCCTCATTAACTCATCCCAAATATGATTTAGATAGGTTTTTAAAACTTTTAAAATCGTTAACATCTGTTTTTATCTGTTTTTACTGAAGTTTAATATTTTAGTTAATTTAATTAGTTAATTGTTTTGAACTGTGTATACTGTTTTAATGCTTTGTGTAAGCCATCTTGAGATCTTTGATGGGGCATAAATATTTTAATAAATACATAAATAAACTAATAAACAAATAAGGTGGTTTTTAAAGGGCTCTGTTTTGTAATTCAGGAAAAATGAAAAGATTATATAGAGAGGTATTGGCTTGTAGCCTTGCCTGATGAAACATGGATGGAAGCCCCATTGCAAGATAGCTTAACAAGAGAGAAGCATTCATAGGTCACCTTATGGAGACAGAAAGACGATCCCCCCAAGCTGTTTTACGGCCTGGAACACAAAAGTCTACAATCTGTACCAATCAAAGTGCACAGTACCTAAAGCCAGGCAAGTTATTTTGGCACAGGAGGCAGAAAATTCTCTTACCTATTCCTGATACAATAATACAATACAATAATAAAAAAATTAAAAAACTGATTGTTTGTTGTCCTTTTATGGCACCCAAAATGTGTGTAGCTGCCTCACTCTGACTAATGATAAGGCCAGACTGACAAAAGGTGTGCTCACAAGACTTTCTCCCCGACTCCAGGAACTTGCTACCTTATTGTTTCTGTCATGTGATCAGAAATGGGTATATTTTATGATTTCACAAAACAACCAGTATAGGTTATGGGATTCAGCATCCTATGGGGCTGATTAGATATAGCACACAGAAGTCCATATTGACATTATTTTTCAATCACATTTGTAAATTTTAAATTATATAAGGGGAATACACATACACACATACATATTTGGCAAATCATATGTCAAGATGACTTCATACTTTATTGATGATACATTGCCTTCTGCATCAAAAAATGTACTCCATTCCTTTTTCCTTTTAATTTTATGCAGCTTACTAGAGAGAAAATGGATCTACTACCACGTTGCACAACTCCCAAGATGTTCCTAAGAACTTCATTTGTTTCTCCTATGAAAGGAACAATAAGCCACTATGGCTGATACCATGCTGGAGTTAATCTGCATACAGTGTGTAATACTCTCATTGCTACAATGCAATTATGCAGAGCATGAAATATTAATACAGAAAGGCTTAATGTTTTTTTCTAACTTGTCACAGTAAAGGGAGCACTAAGTAGTGTGAAATTATTACATCCTATATTTCACAAAAACTGCAAAGTGTTCCAAAAGGGGTGGACTTTTTCTTGCTAATGACTGATAGACTAATCTGTAAAGCCTACTCTCTTTTTTTGCAGATGCATAATGCTTTGTGCATGGTTTTTGCCAGGATTCCTAAACCAAATTAATAACAGGAATATGAAGAAAACTCCAAGAAAATTAGTCTGTAATTCTGTTTTCCTAGTACATCTGCCCTTTTGAATTTCAACTGATCTTGTGTCATTTTCCTGTATTGTTGTTTCTTGTGAGTTGCAGGCCTCAGATGCTTTGGTACATAAATAACATTGCCTGTTTTGTACTGACTTACAAGTTTTGTTATTTTGCAGTTGAATAAACAAAGGTTCTATTCTCATCAAGTTAACATGTTGCAAGCAGTGAGGAGTTTTCTGTAATACGTTCCTTTGGGAATTAATGGTGACACAAAGGTATTCCTTTTGTGATATACCAACATTAGTGGTAAGAGTATTACTTTCTTCATAGTATGAGCAGTCTGTTTTATTGTTTTTTTCTCATGGAAACTAAAGTACATTTTGAGGGGATTTTTCAAAGCTTAGACCATTTTCTTAGTTTTTAGTTTTTTTCCACACACACAAACACACACAAGAAACAAATATTCAAAAGCAATAAGTAACAATGAGTAATGGATAAAATAAAGAAAAGAGTAACAGTGAATGACTCCTTCTACAAAGTCAGTTTCCAAATTGATTTTGGTGTGTGATATGGCACACTACATAATTTTTATTGTAGAGAAAAAAGCAACAACAAAAAACAAGCTTCTTGGACCAAACTTTTGCATAAATGCACCACAAATCATACATAGAATATAAATATATCACCTGCACCTATTTGATCAAAACATATGCAATTCATCTATAAACATACAGTACTTAAAATTGGGGCTGACACATACCTCTGACAAATTATTCCACTTTGAGCAGAATTCATCATCACCCATTCTATTTCTCACAATGCATTGCTTTCAGTGAGCTTTATGGTCAGGTTATCCACATGCTTCTAGATCAGAGTTCAACATAACTGACAGAGAAGTCTTTGTTTATGGGCCATGCCAGCTAGTCAGATATCTGAGCTTTTGTAAATAAGATTGTTCAGGGCCCACTTGAATTTAGGAAGCATTTAGACTAATAGCAAAATGAGACTTTCTTAAGCTGGCACTTGAGATACTGGTATTAATGTTCTTTAGAGGGATAGAGTAGCAAGTCTGAAATAGGACCTTATTCATTTTGAGATATGAGGGAATGATTTCTCTCTCTTTTCTCAAGCCTAATGATAAAGATGAAAATCCACATGGTTGACTCTTTGAGAATAGCCTAGAGCAGACAGGATATGATGGCATTATCTGAGCAGATGGGGAGTTGAAACTAACCAGCATAAAATGCTAACTAGTGAGAATTTAAACAGCATTTTTGAAGATCCTTTACCCTGAAATGTCCAGCCACCTGAATGCTAATCAGAATAGTTTAACACATACCTGACTGAGTGCACATTCATTCATCACAGCAAATGGCAATACAATGCAATGAAATGTAATTTCTATGTGTGTGGCAAGTTCACATTGTTGGCAAACCCAACACAATGCAACTTTTATGCATCATGATACACAGATTTCATCCAATGTACAGCAGCTTGGCTTAAATCTTCTTCACATGTTTGGCAAGCAAAAAAAAAGTATGAGGGCTCTGGCACATTTTGAGGAATACCTGTAACTTGTGTTAAAAGTTCACTTTGCTATAAACTGAGCATAAGAAAAGAAAGTATAGTTCTGTAGGTAATCCTGAAAAAATTGGTTACTCATTTTAAAGATATTTATTACTTTGTTATTTTATTAGGGGCTATAATTATCTCTGAGGAAAACTGGGGTTTAGGGCCAAAATTGTATATCTTTGGAGAACCATCTTATCCCAAGGACCTCTGTGAGAATGGGCTTTTAGACCATCCCTAATTTTCTTTAAATATTCTTTCAAACATCCATCTACCACATCACTCTGAACACAACCCATCTCACCTGATTTTGGAAGCTAAACAGAGGCCCAGTACATACAGGCCTTTTAGGCGCCCTCGTCATGTGCTAGGGGTTGGCTGAGGGCGGAGCGTCCACACGCCCCTCAACCCTCGCACGTAGCGAGGGCGTAACAACGGCTGCGCCCTGTATACATGGGTGCCGCCATTGTTATGTAAGTGCTGTGTGGTGTGTGCAGGGCACTGCCCGGCACTTACATAACGAGTGCGGCACCATGGCTTCAAAAGAACCCACTTTTGTGGGTTCTTTTTCTGCCGGTGGGAAGCCTCACGGTTTGGCAGAAGAATAGGTGCCAGCAGGCCGCCCTTTTTGGGCAGTCTGTACCGCGCCAAAGTCAGGATTAGATAATATAGTACCTGAATGGGAGACTACCAGCCAGTACTAGTGATCACTTGGTAGGGATAGGAAAGAGTCTACCTAAAATTTGACAAACATCTGCCAATCAGAATTGATAATCCTGGGCTAGATAGAAGAATGGACTCATATCCTCCAACATTTCACAGATGAAAACTGGGACATGTGTGGCCAAGCAAAATCAAAGTATGGTCAACATGGTAAAAGCAATGAATGAGGAATGACATGTGAACTAAGAGAGGCTGTAGGAATGTGCTTTTGTCTCAACCAACTGGGAAGAGCAAGTTTTTGTTCCTTCCTCTCCTTTCTCTCCTGCTGAGTTAATCCACGTCCCCTGAGCCACCATGGCCAGAGACGTGCATTTGCTGCCCTCTTGAATGAGGCCAGCAGCCAATTAGATGTGGTGTTTCTACCCCACATCAGGGAAGGGTTGGGGGGTGGAGCTGAGGCTATTTAAGCCAGCACCACCCTTCCTTATCCCTCTTTGCAATTGTTGTCCCACCCTCCCACCTCAACTTCAGTGTGGCTGTGTTGGTTGCATTAAGGGCTGGGTAGGAATTTTTCTCCCCTTTCCAAGGGTTTTTTACCTACCCTTGTGTTGTTCAGGGACTTGGAAAATTGGCTTAGGTGTGGACTTAAATAGGCAGTCACTGGCTGTTGATGGGGGGAGAATTAGTTGTCGGGTGTACACCTATGGCACCCGCTTGGGGTGAAAGTTAGGCCTCTTAAACTTTCTCTTTAGGTCTTGTAACTAAGGAGAGAGCGAAAGAGACCTTCCTTAGGGCTGACATGGGATATAACCCTCAATCAAGTCCTGTGAGTTGAGTGAGGAAATCTCAGGATGGCGTTCCAGATGCGAGCTGGCTGGGGAGCAACCCAGTCATGGGTTTTTCCACGGAGCTCAGGTGTTTCGCCCAGGGGAAGCTGAGGAGGTGGTCTGAGGAATAGACCACCTGCTACAGCTGCTCCCATACCAGGGACCTTATCGCACACACAATTTTAAACATTCTGGGGACCAAAGGAGGACACTCGTGTGCGCACACGTACTGCAGAAAACGGAGTTTATCGCACACGAATACATCCTCCAAGAGGCCCTGTTCCGTCCCCTGGCACGCACCCGTTCGCGTCCAGTCCTGACGGGCATGATTTTTTGCTGACAGAAATCCATCCCATCAGGCAAAAATCACACCCGTCAGGACTGGACGCAAATGGGTGTGCACCGGGGGACGGAACAGGGCCTCTTGGAGGACGTATTCGTGTGCGATAAACTCCGTTTTCTGCAGTACGTGCGCACACACGAGTGTCCTCCTTTGGTCCCCAGAATGTGTGTGCGATAAGGTCCCAGGTTGCTCCCTTAAAATTTTATAGGTTTTCAAAAAGACAGTTAAATAGGTTAATTCAATAAAGTGGCCCATTTTACAACCCATATATAGGATGTGCCTGGTCTCTTATTTCAAGTTGGACCTTTTGCTCTTTTAACTCATTTTGCAGCAACTGAAATAAACTGAAGACAAAGCAAAAAGTGGGGGGATCGAGAAACTGGAATATTTTAAGAGCATCAGGAAAGGTAGGTCAACAGAATTAATTGGTATTTTTGTTACCACACTGGGGTAGTTGGACTTATGATGTCTGACATTGTATAGGGCAATTTGCTTTTTCCTAAACATCTGATTCTTCGCTAAAAGTCTTTTTTTAAAGAACTGACTGGTAAAATTGGACTTGTGGACAATGAGGAGATCCTTGGAGTATAAGGTCTTCTGAAAGGCCTGACTCTTATTGGAAAGGTTCATTTACTCACTCAGCAGCACTAGTCAATGCCATTTTACTAATGCCTTGGTAATATTTTCAGCAGAAGCTAGATGGTATAATAGATGATAGAGAACAGAAAGCCATAGCTATAAGATCTGGCTGTTTCCCAGGTGAAATAGTGAGAAAGCCCAGATGGCAAGGTCTGATTAATCGGAGTTTTAAGTTTACAATTCATTCATCAGTCAATTCCACAAACTAATTAGATAATTTTTCTTTATTCTTTCTCAATAGTTATCTCTGGTTAGCTATAGCATTATGAGCTCTATAGACAGGCTTCAAGGGACAAGTTCTGTTTTAATCATAGAATCATAGAATCGTAGAATCATAGAGTTGGAACAGACCACAAGGGCCATCCAGTCCGACCCTCGGCCATGCAGGAAATCTAAATCAAAGCATCCCCAACAGATGGCTATCCAGCCTCTGTTTAAAGAAATCCAAGGAAGGAGACTCCACTACACTCTGAGGGAGTGTGTTCCACTGTCGAACAGCCCTTACTCTCAGGAAGTTCCTCCTCATGCTGAGGAGGAATCTCTTTTCCTGGAGCTTGCATCCATTGTTCTGGGTCCTGTTCTCTGGAGCAGCAGAAAACAAGCTTGCTCCCTCCTCAATATGACATCCCTTCAGATATTTAAACAGGGCTATCATATCACCTCTTAACCTTCATTTCTCCAGGCTAAACATCCCCAGCTCCCTAAGTCGTTCCTCATAGGACATGGTTTCCAGACCCTTCACCATTTTAGTCGCCCTCCTTTGGATATGCTCCAGTTTCTCAATGTCCTTTTTTAATTGTGGTGCCCAGAACTGGACACAGTATTCCAGGTGGGGCCTGACCAAGGCAGAATAGAGTGGCACTATTACTTCCCTTGATCTAGACACTATACTTCTATTGATGCAGCCTAAAATTGCATTGGCCTTGTTAGCTGCCACATCGCACTGTTGACTCATGTTCAACTTATGGTCTACTTGGACTCCTAGATCCCTTTCACATGTAGTGTCATTCAGCCAGGTGTCCCCCATCCTATATCTGTGCATTTCATTTTTCCGCCCTAAGTGCAGTACTGTACATTTCTATGTGCTAAAATTCATTTTGTTAGCTTTGGCCCAGCTTTCTAGTCTATTCAGGTCATTTTGAATTTTGATCCTATCCTCTGGAGTATTAGCTATTCCTCCTAATTTGGTGTCATCTGCAAATTTGATATGCCCCCAATTCTGTCATCCACGTCATTGATAAAGATGTTGAATAACACTGGCCCCAGGACAGAGCCCTGTGGGACCCCACTGGTCACTTCACTCCAGGATGAAAAGGAGCCATTGTTGAGCACCCTTTGGGTTCGGCCAGTCAACCAATTACAAATCCATGTAACAGTTACCTTGTCTAGCCCACATTTTACAAGCTTGTTTGCAAGAATGTCATGGGAAACCTTGTCAAAGTAGAGTTTATTGTTTTGATTATTGTTTGATAATCAGGTTTCGTTATTTTATTTAGATAGTTAATCAGATCCTTGGCAGTTCTCAATGCATGTAGAGTACTTTGGTCTGCAAAGATGGAAAAAGGAAGGCCCTATACAGACTGACCCAAAAGGCCAACGTTTGGGCAAAGTTGGGGCGTAGCTTTCTGATGTCACATGCCCTGACTCCATCCCCAGGACACCATGATACCGTGCATCACTCCAGATGGTGCATGACATCATGGCATGCCTCTAGCACTTTGTCCAGACAACGCAGTGCTGAAGGGGCACCATACCGCTGTGCCACCATTGCTATGGCGCACTTTGGAGGGTGCAAAAAGGAGCCGCTTTTTGTGGCTCCTTTTTACACCCTCCAAAGGCTGGATCGGGGCTGTGATGTGAGGTTGCTGTGGCCCCAATCCAGCCAGGAAAGGGGCGGCTTCCCACCCCCCCTTATGGGCAGTCTGTAGAGCCCCGAAGTCTCTTAGCTTAAGATCATTTGTTAGTCCCAGGTAGGATAGAATCAATGGGAACATAGTAAATCATCACTTGTAAAAGCTGATCTACTCTAGCTGAAACTATCACATGCATTTAGGACACTGTATTCTATCTGTCCCTACATTTTTGGAAGTGAGCAACCAACAAACATTATTAGCCATTTCAAATAAATATAAAGAAAATGTGAGAGAAAAGTGATGAGCTGGTATGCAGCCCCTACCTTCCTTTGTATTTGTCTTTGCCACCATCTACACATGTAGAGCACAACTTTTAAAGGGCCAAACCTGTCCTGTCCATGGAAATATGCCCTTGTGGTCCTGATTTCCTAGGGTTTTTAAGTACAGAGAGAATCTCCTAAGGAGATAAAAGAGTTTTCTCCTTTGAAAATAATCTCTCTGAGTATGGAGGGTGACAGAAATGATAGCTAAACCCAGCCCCCCCCCTCCCCCAAAAAAATAGTATGCCCATAATCCAATACTCTTCCCTCCACATTCATTTGATCCATATTTAGAATGCCTGAAAAGGGCTACAGTTAATGCGTTCTTCAACATGCTAATTGCTACTAGCATAAAGAAGATTAAAATCAGGCTGATGTAATTAAACCAATTTTATTCTTGAAACATATTTTTCATCAATTCAATATCTTGTAAAAGCTGTTGTTGGCACTGTGGGAATATTTTATGCCTGTTGCTACTTCTCAGTGGAATTTATAGCTGAGCCTGCTAGACTGAAAGAAACACAATACTGTTGGCCCTCTGTATCCATGGATTCTTTATCCACTGATTCAGCCACCCATGGCTTGAATATATATATATATATATATATATATATATATATATATATTCCTAAAAGCAAACCTTGATTTTGCACCATTATACTGTATAACGGATAGCCATTTACTATGCCATTGTATATAACAGGACTTGCACATTCATGGATTTTGGCATCCATGGGGATTATAGAATAATAGAGTTGGAAGAGACCTCAAAGGCCATCTTGTCCAACCCCCTCCCATGCAGGAATACCCAATCAAAACATCTCCAACAGATGGCCATCCAGCCTCTGTTTAAAAACCTCCAAAGAAGAACATTCTACCACACACAAGGGAGTGTGTTCCATGTCCTAGTCTCTGGAGCAGCAGGAAAAAGATTTTCTGCTTCCACCATATGGCATCCCTTCAAATGTTTAAACAGGGCTACCATGTCACCCCTTAACCTTCTCATCTCCAGGCTAAACATACCCAGCTCCTTAAGTCGGTCCTGATAGGGCATGGTTTCCAGACCGTTCAGCATTTTGGTCACCAGCTTGTCTACATGCTTTTTGAAATGTGGTGCCCTGGAATTGGTGTCCTAAAACCAACCCCGAGTGGATCCCAAGGTCCCACTGTATACATTCATTGAGATGATAGGATAATTGAAGGAATGGGCAGGAAAAACTGTGATTGTTCCTGCCCATTCCTTCAATGATCCCATCATCCACACAATACATTGGAATATGCGCCTCAGAATGTGGTGGAGCCTCCTTCTTTGGATGTGTTTAAACAGAGGCTGGATGGCCATCTGTCAGGAATGTTTTGACAGTGTATTCCTCTATGGTAAGGGGTTGATTAGATGACCCTTGTGGTCTCTTGCAACTCTATAATTCACCCTCACCTGCCTGTGCTTCATACCTGGAGACATACTTACCACACAGCTTGAATGAAAGCCAGATTATAGGAGCAAAGGATGGAAGGAGCTGTGGCTCGTTCAGTTTCTACTGTGGAGATTTTAAATCAGAATTTTAAGCAGCTGAGCCAGACTGCATGTTCCTGATGTAACAGTGACACCTACTGTTGAAGAGGAAACCAGCACAAGCACTGAAGAGGCCAAAACTAGTTGATGGTCCAAAACACACTGCAGAAATAATCCAGTTTGAGATAATAATAATAAGAATAAGAATAAGAATTTTATTTATACCCCACCTTTCCATAAATATGATCAAAGTGGCTCCCTTTAACTGCCCTGGCAAAGTGTTAGGGAATCCTGGGAGTTGTAATTTATTGTGGCACCAGAGCTCTCTGACAGAGAAGGCTAAATGTCTCACAAAACTACAGTTCCCGGGATTCTCTAGCATTGAGTCAGGGCAGTTAAAATGGTTTCAAACTGGATTATTTCTTTAGTATGTTTTGGATCAATTTTACCCAAACTCAGAGTTAGCAGACCCATACTTTGAACCTAGGGTGTTCAGAATTCAAGTATATATAATGAACCCTGACTTTGATCAACTTAAATTGTTACATTTTTGCAAACAAAATTGAAATTAATTATGAGTAAATTTCTGACTGTGCAGTCTTGGTGTATGTGGAGATGTTGCTTACTGTAACTGCTTAGATGATTCATGGGATTGTTGGAAAAATCCACTAAAGCCTGGATCAGACCGCCCAAAATGGTCGGCCTGCCAGTGGCCTACTTTCCTCTGGAGGGAAGCCGCAGCCGCCAAACCATGCGGCTTCTCTTCAGAGGAAAAAGAACCCGGGAAAAGCTGGTTCTTTTTCCACTGCAGGGTGGACGTAACAAGGGCAGCACACTCGTGATGTAAGCAACACACAGCAGTGTGCAGATGCTGCATGTCACTTACATCACAATGGTGGCTCCCATATACACGGGGCACCATCATTGTAATGCCACCCGTACGTAGTAGGGTTAGGGACCGTGTGGTTGCCGTGTGATCCCTAACCCTAAAATCAGCAAAGGTACGCCGCTTGTTGGCGGTATGTACTGCACCAAAATTCACATAGTAAATGTATTTGTAGCAAATGTGGTATAGTGGTTTGAGTGGTGGACTAGGACTCTAGGAGACTAGGGTTCAAATCTCCATTCATTCATAGAAACCCACTGGGTGACCTTGGGCAAATCACATTATCTCAGCCTCAGCAGAAGGCAAAGGCAAACCTCCTCTGAACAAATCTCACCAAGAAAACCCTGTGATATGTTCAGTTTAGGATTGGAAATGACTTGAAGGCACAAAATAGGAGTTATATGCACATTGTCAGAATATTTTAACTTTAACTCTTTCATTTCTCTTTTCTAAAGATACTGATCAATTTTTAGATTACATCTGGAAATATGCAATGGCTATTACAATAGGGAAAACTATTGGTTTGTACCCAGCCTTGTCCAAGTACACGTTACATGCTCTCATCAATTTTAGGGGTTTTTCCCTCCTTGCTTGTGTTGGACTTCTTCCAATGACTAGTAGCTGATTGTTGCTATAGCATCAATAAAATGTCCAAGTATTTTAAAAGTATGATTTGTCTCTTCTCCTGCTTGTTGCAACAGACCACCTGCTTCCACCTGAGGGCATCATATTGTTCTACTAATTTTATAAACCAAATACAAGTGACAGTGATTAGTAAGAGAAAACCATGAGAAGATGCGTGAAATCATGACACAGAGAGATAGGGAAAGAATGTTATACTAAGCACGTCATGTTCCCAGGGTGCTGTTCAGTGGCATGCAAGTTTGGCCATTAAAAAAACCACATTGGAATATGGTCCAGCTTTCATCCAAGTTCATAATGTTGAAATGAGCTACTCACCTGAAAAGTGAAACAGAGTAGAGGCTAGGCCTCCTTTACCCAGAATTCGAAAATCC
The DNA here is from genome assembly GCF_019175285.1 of Sceloporus undulatus. Lineage (NCBI taxonomy): Eukaryota > Metazoa > Chordata > Lepidosauria > Squamata > Phrynosomatidae > Sceloporus > Sceloporus undulatus. Next base: position 39,609,790 of record NC_056525.1, on the reverse strand, counting down.
AAAATTCTCCAAAATCGTCCACATGGGTGACTGAGATAGTGATATCTTTGCTTTCTGACAGTTCAGTGCACACAAACTTTGTTTCATGCACAAACGTATTAAAATATTATGTATAAAATTACCTTCAGTCTATGTGTATAAGATGTATAAAAAATTAATTTCACATTTAGACTTGGGTCCCATCTCCAAGATATCTCATTATGTATATACAAATATCCCAAAATCTGGGGGGGGGGGGGGGGAATCCAAAATACCTCTGGTCCCAAGCATTTCAGATAAGGAAGACTCAACATGTAGTTTCATTTCTTGTTAAACATTTTGTCCCCATGCAGACATTACTGGACAGTGCTGTGGTAGACAATTCTTAATATTTTATGACACAGATTGGTTTGATTATGTGTCATGTTTATCTTTCCCAGGATTCTGTTAGCTGGTTTCCCAGTCTATTCTTAAACTTCTAAAGGGGTGGGGAAATCCAAACTAATGCTCTCACCCACATTTATAGTAAATTCAGCAACTTGTTAAACTTTTAATTTGCCACTCTCCTTTCCAGGTCCAATGAATTATAGTAAAAACATTAACCTGTTTCTCTCAGATTGTATGATGGTGACCACAAAATTGGTATAGAGCTGGTAGTTTCTCACTGAAAACATTAGAAAAGGCAGGTCTATTCTGGGACAGCCATTAATCACTGTATTGTTTGGGCTGAATCAGGACTTTCTGTAGGCGTTGTATGATATGTCCTTGCAGTGGCTTTCTATCCACAGTAAACTTTCAACCCTACAGCAGTTAACCTTTGTGTACCAACCATAATACCTATGATGTAATATTAGCTTTCAGCTGCCATTATAAAGCTGAGGGCATTCCTTCTCCAACCTTTGAGAGAAACAAGGTAATGCTTTTACTGGGGTGAACTATAATTCACTGTTAGAGGGGAGTGCACTGAAATAGAAACCAGCACGTTTACTGAGGCTTTTAACAAGTGACCAGAAGGTTTTTTGCAATCAATCCGGTCAAAGCTTGATGAAAACTGGCATTCCCGTAGTGAGAAATAATTCACTCCTTTCCACTCTTCTCTTTCAGCTTGTCATGAGCACAGGGATGACAAGACTGAATGAAAACACATCAGATACTGAAATTCAGTGATAACTCAATGTTCAAATGGAGTCTGTAATGAGAACATGGCACCCAATGCAGGAATCAGTGCAGCACCCACTCAAAATAGAAAAGAAAAGAACATCCACAACTTGCTAGTAATATGCAGAGAGTTAGCTTACTTGTTCCTTTGTTAGAGTTGATCTCTGTTTCTAGAGCCTAAGAAAAGTTGGGGGGGGGGGGGTTCAAGCTGAATGAACCTCTGGAATAAGACAGTAAAGATAAATCAGGTGCCAGTTTTGATGTGGAAAACCAACAGGAAAAAATGGGAAAATACCCAGGAAGACAAAGATGTTCAAGAGATTTGATCTTTGCACATTCTGATATGAACAGGCCTGATCCCCAATATTTCTAAATTTGGTTATGGAGTCCTTGACTAAAAAATGTATCCAAATGCATTTATTAAGTATGTAAAGGGTTGTTGTTTTTTCCCTAAAGAAGGTGTGCTTGGGGTACATCTTTTGGGAAATAATTCATTTATAAATATGCATTTTGTGAGAAATGTGTTCATAGGTACTTAGGGGAATATATATTTACATTAAGAATTTTTTAAATTACAATTAAGATTTAGGAGATTATCACACATGCCTTTTAAACCATGATTCCAATGAGAAGGAAGCAGTATCACAATGCTGTTCACATGATGCCACTTCCCTCCCATCCCTAACCCATTTCTTTTCATTTACTGGGGAAACATGTGACTGAACTACCAATTGCGCAATGCCACAGGTGTGAAAAGTCACTTCCAGGGCATCTGCACAATTGGTAGTCACGTAGTGTCACTGTCCCCTCCTCCCCCCTTTCTCGCCTCCTCCTCTCCTCTCCTTTTATTTTTTTTTTCATTTTTTGCACAATTTTTGAGATGTGAAGCCTCAAATTTTTGAAAAATCCTTTTAAAAACTTTAAATCAGGGCTGCAGAGCTCCATGACTGCACAAAAAGAGTTCTTTTTTTTTTTTTACAAAAAAAGCAAAGACATGCTGGGTAAGGCATAAGGGGGAGAAGGGTGGCCTAAGGGAGGGGAGAGGAAGGAGCATGGTGCTGGCAGTAGCCCTGGTTGCAGAGATGGCTGCTCCAAAATTTGCCATTTTATTTTGGCTTGCAGGATTGCAGCACAAAAGGGGCTGGTGTGATAATGTCCTTGAATTTAAATTTTATCTCAAAATAAAAATACACAATGGGGAAACAGGACAGAAAAGTCACATGAAAGTAACATAGAAAGGAAGTGTCTTTCTAATCCTGTAGGTAAAAGTCATTTTATCAATACTAGGTAGGTAGCTTTTGCTTGGAAGGTACAGTATTGGACTGAGGCTTAGACCAGTGCTACTCAAAGTGCTAGTCGGCTGTAGTGTTAAGCAGACTAAGTCTTTAGGCATTCCATTAAGTGGTAGTCCACCGGCGGGTCCTCTTCCACAAGACACCGGCTGCCATTCACTGGAGAGTGTTGGAATAGTAACAAGATGTATAGTTGAGTCATTATAGGGTTAATGGTGAGCTACTGAGAATACAGATGATCTTCAACTGTGTATGTATAGCTCTAATCCACTTTTGAGTCTTCATAAGGCTAGCTTTAGTTGTGAGTTTCTCTCTCCCTCTTTTACTCACTTTTACTCACTCACTCTCCCTCTTTTACTCACTTAGCCTTCTTTTCTGTTGTATTGTATTTATGTTATTTGCTTCAATATAGTTTGTATTATCTGCTATTTTGTTATTGTGCTTGCCATTATTACTATATGTTTATTTTGTATCCTGTATTGGTTTTATATACTTTTGTTATATACCTTGTTTGTTATCCTTTTAAACAAACATAGATAAAGCTTATTTATAATACACTTTGTTTTGGTCTTTTGAAATCCATTGTTTAAAGAGAGAGTTTCTAGAAAAAGGAAGTGAGTCAAATGTAACTAATGGGCATGATGTATTAATAGTCTCTGGCACATTGATGGATAGTTAAAGAACACATATGTGGACAACCATCTTATTCAAATGACCACTGTAAGAATGGGCATTTAGTCCCCTCCCTAATTTTCTTTCAATGTTCTTTAAAAGTTCTCTCCACCACATCACTCTGAATGCCTGCCATCTTACCTAATTTTGGAATTTAAATAGGGTCAGGCTTAGTTAGCACATGGATGGGAAACAGCCTGGCAATACTAAGGCTCTTCAGGTCAGACTAGAAAAGAATCCTGCCTGAAACCTTGCAGAATCTCTGCCAATCAGAGTTGACAATATTGTGCTAACTGGAAGAATGCTCTCATTCAACATAAGAAGTTTATCACACTAGGGAGATCCTGAAGAAAAACAGGATTTAAACAAGATATGATTCTTTTTTTAAAAAACCCACAAATACCCCAAGTTTATCAGACGACATCACTGTTAAAATGAAATAACGTGAACTTAAACTGAATGTAGAGCAGAGAATACAGGCAGCTTTTTACTTTTGGAACTTCCTGAAAGTAAAAAGCTGCTGGTTTTCTCTGCTTTACATTTGGTTTAACTTCACGTTATTTCACTTTGGGGGTCATTTTGTGTGATAAACTTCCCACATTTGCAAGTTTCCTTTAAATCTAAATCTCTTTTAAATCCTGTTTTTCTTCGGGATCTCCCTAGTATGATAAATTTATAAGATACTTTTCTATAGTGACTACTCAAAGTGGTGTTCCATGGATCAGCTATCAGTTCCTGGGGAGCTTCTAGGAAAGTAAGGGGTTGTACAGACAGTCTCTAAGGGACTGTGCAATGCCACCCCTTTCCTAGCCAGATAAGGGCCACAGCAACCGCACATCATGGTCCCAATCCAGCCTTTCCAGAGAGCAAAAAGGAACCACAAAAATGGCTCCTTTTTGCACCCTGGAAAGGGCACGATAGCCACAATGCCGTGGCTATACAGCACTTCTTCAGCGCTGCATCGTGAGGACACAGTGCAGGAGGAGCGCTATGATGCCGCATGCCATGTGGAGTGGCACGCAGCTTCATGGTGCCCTGTGGCAGAGTCAGGATGTGCATCATGTGTACACAATGTCCCGACTCTGCCCCCCAGCCAGCCTTAATAGCCAGTCTGAAGAGCCCCTAAGAAACAATTGCAGATGGACCTCCTTAATCACAGATTCTTTATCCATGGATTCAATCATCCATGGCTTGAAATTATTTTTAAAAAATATATAAATTCTAAATAGCAAACCTTGCTTTTGCTATTTTATATAAGGGACACTGTTTTATTATGCCATTGTATTTATGGGACTTGAGGATCCAAAGATTTTGGTATCGACAGGGGGTCCTGGAACCAAACCCCAGTAGACAACAAGGATTCACTTTATAGATAATGTGCATAATATGGTAACAGTCCTTGGCATATTGTGGAATAGCATAAGAAGCACTGAGGCAGAGTAGCAGTCATTTACATTTTTCATCAGTGAATATTGTCATTACTTTGGGAAAAGGGAACAGGTGCAGTAAAATTTCAATATTCACAGGTGTATGATAAATAAATCAGATATTCTTGTTTGTTTTTTCATATTGTGATCTGAAGTAGTAACTATAAATACAAGATGGCTGATTGGCTGGCTGCATAGCCTCTGTAGTCTGCCTTTAAGTAGTTCCAAAGACGTGAAAATGGAAAAATGCAGAAGAAGTTTATCATTTGGGGCAATTCATAGCTATCAAAGCAGAAGCCTCAATTTCCTTGAGGTCTGTTAGTCATGCTATACTATATGCCATGTATGCAGAGTATGGAAAATTATTTTTAAGATAACAGTTCCTAGTATCTTCCAGCCAGTAACTTTTCTATTTTCCCAATTTATGGTCCACATACTCTGGTTAATATGGCCCATGGGATGTTGCTGCAATCATGTCTATTCCAAAAAGAATTGAAAGGAAGGAACAAAGGAATAAATCATAGCAAAGCCACCATGTTGTTGTTGCTTTTAAGGCCATTGTGCAATGTGATTTTCTGCACACTTACTTGGAAATAAGTTCCACAAATTGCAGCCTTACTCTGAAGAAGCAAAACCAAGGTTTCCATTGGAATATAGCAGAAAATTTTTTACATATTCCTATCTTGTTAGAACATAAGTGTCGTCTGCACTTCCTCATACCCATGCATAAGCATGCTCCATGCAGTGCTGTGCTTTAAGGAAGCATTCTACCAAAGATCAGCAGAAAGGTGGCATATCTGATAAAGATGAATAGCTTCCTCAATCTGATGTTTAAAACTACCATCTGGGAGCTGAGCTCACTGACAGTCTGTTGTGTTGACATTACATTGTGGGAGTGAAAACGGAAGCTAATGTCTGACTCCCATGATCTGTTTGGATTGTGTATGCAGAGTACAAATCTATTCAGATTGATCTGAGAGCATGAATGATTCATAAGGCACAAGAGCAGTGAGAAAGGTGAATTTGACGTGCCCAATGGAATTCCAAGGCCAACTCTGCTCTGCATGTTGAAAGCAGTGTTCATTTCTTCTCACTATGACTATGCACAATCAAAGTGGCAGTCAAAAGAATCTCGGAGAGCAAGATCCCAGAGCTATCCATGTGACTGCTGTAATTGCTTGGAAAAGATTTGAACTGTGTGAAAAGAACAATATGAAGACATACTGTCAATCAGTATGAACATGATCATACAAGGGATGTTTGTATGGGAGAGAGAGAACTGCAGAGGCTTTGACCCTAGGTCCACAGGCTCCAGAAGGGAGGCAGGGAGAACTGATTTGGTGAGGCATATTGAAAGGCACAGAGGTGTTAACACCCACTTCTTCACCTCCCCAGGAAACAGCCTTTAGCTGTTGTGTTTTCTTTGATAAAGAAAAGAGAAGTTAACTGAATCTCTTCCATTGCTGTTGTCTGCTTCTTTATTCTAATCTTCAAAGTGGGAGCTCTCCTAGATGGGAACTGGGGAAGGTGAAAGTTCCGTGACATTTATTGGGGTTTCCAAAAATAGAGCAAGGATTATAAATGCTTCAGCTTGGCACTACCTTTCCATGATGGTGGGATTGTATGTTCCTGTGAGGCAAGATTCATTTTTCTGGTAGACCTACTCTTGATTGGGTCTCCCACATCAGACAGGCTTTTGCTGAGAAGCCAGACTAAATGTGCCAAACAGCTACTAGGCATCAACAATATCAGCAATGAACTCCATTAAACCTTTATGGTTTAGGACTCAATTTTACTGGACAGAATTAATTTACAAATTCCTGAAGTCCAAAGGTTTCATTTGCCTCCTGGGACCATGGGTGGCTACATCCTTTCTACCATGCCCTCCACCGCCACCCCTCATATGTCATAGGACATCTTACCTCATTTCTGACCTGCAGAAGGCCTTTCTTCAACACCAGAAGTAACTAGATGGTAACTTGCAGTTTTGAAAAAGTCCACCACCACCACCACCACCACCCTGGCACCCTGGCCTAAAACACACTGGGGAAAGGGTGATGAAATGATATTGAACACACAATTGTCTGTTTTAATTTTGCTCACCTGTGACCTAGGGGCAAAAGCAGAATAAGTGTAGGAAGGAGCTTGGTAAAAGGGCTGAATGCAAAAGTCTAGCTTGTACATTTTGTTTGCAGTTTCTGTTGCCTTTTTTAGTATGCACAGAAAAAAGGAGAACTGAACTGTACATCTGATTTATTGCCCTTTGGCCAACCTTTTGTTTGATATCTGTGTCCAGACAATTTGTAAGTTTCCAAAAATTAAAGCATTTGATATATACTTAAATCAGCAGTGAAGCTAAACTCTTTGATAGCAGCCCTGGTCACATTTCTATAAGGTTCAACGCCAGAATAGATTGCCTTGAGTGATGGGTGGACACTTCTTCTCTGAAGGTTTTTAAATAGAGATCAGGTGGCCATCTTTGGAGGGAGTTTAGTTCTGCATTCCTGCACAGCAGGGGATTGGGTACATGGCCCTTGTGGTCATTCCAACTTCATAGGGTTCTATGTTTCTAAGGTGTCACAAAACTGTTATTCCTGTGGTTCTGTAAAGATTTATTTTAGATTTAGTAATATCTGACAAATTGAATTTACCAAATCGCCTTTATTTTCACTAATACCAAATCCACTTAGTTTTCTTTAGATTGCTGATGAGTTATCTTTGCTAAGATTCCATGTACTCACCATTGCTTCCATCTCTGCACCACCACCCCAAAAATAAGGACTTTTTTTCCATAGCATGTGTAGACCTCCCTGATCCTTCCTATCTTGCTTATTCAGGTGTCAAGATGTCATTGAAAGTGCAGACGAGTAACATCACAAACAAGAATGACCCCAAGTCCATCAATTCCAGAGTCTTCATTGGGAACCTCAACACCGCAGTGGTCAAGAAGTCAGATGTGGAGACCATCTTCTCTAAATACGGCAGGGTGGTGGGCTGCTCCGTTCATAAGGGCTATGCATTTGTACAGTACTCAAATGAGAGGCATGCGCGGGCTGCTGTCCTGGGGGAGAATGGAAGAATACTCGCTGGGCAAACATTAGGTAAGCCTGCCTCATATCTTTCACTAACATCCCTGCATGCAACCTTGTATAAGGCTTTCCAGCTACCTAGGTCTCTATTAAAAAAAATTGATCAAGCATTTCTCCATGAATATTGCTATATAGCAAGAGTGAGCAAAAAGGAGCATTGAAAAAAGATAGTAAATAGGACCTACTTCTGAGTAGGTTCATTGGACTGGATTGTTTACAGCTTCAAAAGGCTAAAACTCGTTTTAAAAAAAGCAGGCATATAAACATGAAATCAAGAAAAGATTTTTATTCTAAATAAGGAGGATTGTATCAGTTTAGGCTGGTATCACACACATCCAGACATCTTGAAGGGTCACACAGCATCCATAATGGCATATCTACAGAATCATCATGCAGAATTATTCATGTCCCTATCTATACACACTACAAGAGAACCAGAACAATTTAAAGTGTGAAATTGATGATGCAGGAACAAGGGGAACCTCTCCAAGAAGTAACATGAATTGCTACAGTGATTTAAAATGAACAATGCTTTACAGGTTGTTGGTTTTTAAAAACATGGGAGAATTTGCAATCAAGAGAAGTACAGTTCTGTGTGTGGATGTAACCACAGTTTAAATCAGAGCTATCAGCTGATTAAAGAATTGATTTGCTTCCTTTTAATTGATTAATTAACTGGTGAGTCCCATATGAATATATTTCCATATTATCAAACTTCAGCTGAAGGAGAGAAGTATACCGAAAAAAATCAAGGACAAATAATATGAAATTTAATATAGATCAATATTAAAATAAATTAAACAAAAGTTACAATTCACACCTTTTCTTAAAGAATTATTTTTAAAAACCAAATATATAAGGGCTTTAAAATGAATCACTAAAAAGATAGCCTGATCCCTATTGGCAGTGCTTACTAGAATAGACCAATTGCAGTCGGCCCTCTGTATCTGCAGATTTTTTATGCAAGGATTCAAGCATCCACTGTTTGAATATATATATATATATATATATATATATATATATATATTCATTCCAAAAAGCAAACCTTGATTTTGCCATTTTATATAAAGGACACTATTTTACTATATCATTGTATTTAATGGGACTTGAGCATCCATGGGTGGTCCCAGAACCAAACCCCACCAGATACCAGGAGTCCACTGAAAATCAGTGGGATTTGTGTAAGGGTAGACTCACCATTTAACAACCAAGGGTCCACTTCAGTTGGGATTTCCAGTAGGAATCAAAACAATCTATAAGCTAGTAGTCATAATATAGTGCAGCTTCACTGATGAATCAACTAATATTTTTATTTATTAACTAGCCAGTGATGTTTCTTGTGTGATTTTCTTTCAGACTTGTGTGGTGACCCTATCACAGGCAAATTTTGTTCAGAGGGGGTTTGCCATTGCCTTCTTCTGAGGCTGAATGTGCCTTGCTCAAGGTCAACCCAATGGGCTTCCATGGCCAAGTAGGGGTTTGAACCCTAATCTTCCAGAGTCCTAATTAAACACCCAAACCACTACACCACACTGGTTCTCATGTACTTTCAAGTCATTTGTGACCTATAGCAATCCTAAAGTGAACCTATCATTTTTGCTTTTATCTTTTTATGGTAAGAGTTCTACAGAGGCGCTTATTATTGTCTTTTTCTTTGGCTGAGAGAGTATGATTCACCCAAGATCACCCACTGGGTTTCCAGTCCAACTCTCAAAGCTTTACACCATGATGGCTCTGCCAGTTATGTGGCCCTGGATTAGAGGCAGCTGATGGACAGTGGTGAAGTGGGTCTAGTTATATTCATGGTGGGTCATCTATCCCCATTTTCTTCTGCTGTAATTCTTTGCACTCCTGTCTGCCTGATAGGAACCATTTGCTTTACATCCATTTGAGACTTTCCTGAAGGAAAAGCAGATGTTTGAAAACCAGCTGTGTGGGTGTTGCTTTGCATTTTATTTTCCACAGTGAGGCCACCAGCTGCTGAACACAAAGCTATGGAAGTGATGATGATATTTGCTGTAATGTGCACTACAGCATCACGAAAAGGTCCCAAATCAAATTAGGCACCTAATGTGGCAAGCACTATGAAAAACACAAAAGGCTTATTCTCAGTGCTTTGGTACAATGATATGTGGCCATAGCCCCCAAATGTTCACATATTACAAAATGCAGCCAATCTGCTAAAGCACCATGAATGATCACACAGCACAGTAAGGGTTTTTAATCATGAGCTACTAGAAGTATAATGGGAGAACACCATAGAGAAACTGCAGAATTTCCTCAGGGATAAACCTGATTAGTTCTACTGAAAACATAACATGTAAGTAAGCTGGCTGTGAAAAACATTTCCTGTTGGATATTGTTATTTCTTGTAAACACTGTTTTGATTGAAATATATCAGACCTAGATTCTACATAACTCAACCCTTATTTAGCCTTTGTTTTAATATATTAAGAGCAGAGCTTGGAAATGTTACTTTTTGTATTACAAGTCCCAGAGTCCCAGGGGATCCTAGGAGCTGAAGTCCATAGATTTATATTTCCAAGTTCTGATCAGGAATTATATAGTATTTATTTGTTTGTTGTTGTTTTTTAATATACTGCCTTTTTTTAAATTCAGGATCCAATGTGGCACACCTTAAGTTAAAAACAACACTATACTAAACCTATCTGAAACAATTATACACATACACACAACCCTGTTCTGTTAAAGCACTAAATGACAACACTTAAATACATATTAAAGCAACAGCCAAGATCCTACACTGAATGTGTAACTAATTGTTGTCTCCTGGCCTGAATGCACCCACCCCTAAACCTACCTTACAAGTTAGCACCCACTCTGAGTGATGGTGGTCTGTTCTGCTGGCAGTCAGGATGCAGCAGAATGACATTTCCAGCCCCTTCTTACCAATGAGCTGTGGTGCGACAAGGAGTTGCAACACTGGTTCTGCTTCTGATTGTCACAACCTTGCTTGCTGGTGTGAGGGGCTTGGAAACATCATCCTGCTGTGTTCCAATCACCAGCAGAATGGACTGCCATCACTCAAAGGCTCCTGGAGTTTAAGACAGGATTCAGGAAGCATTTATGATTGTGGCAATAGTGCCACTATCAGGAATATGTACTATAACTGAATATGGAGAAGTTACAATGTGTAACTCTAGATACAAATCTGTAATTGCAATACAGGATGCCAGCCAACATATAAGATAAAACCATAACACATTATTCTGCCATCCTAACTTAAAGGCCCAAATAAAAAGGTCTTTGCCTGCCAGCAAAAAGTGAGTAGACAAAAGGTAGACTCCCATGGGAGGAAATATATTTTGCATAAAGTCCTTAATACTTTTTGACAAGTGAGCAGGATCCTCTCATTCATATCACATTCACCACCAGTACTCACATAAGCACACTCATCTACAAAAACCCATTAGAGCTCAGTCAGATTAATTAATATTCTAACATCTCCAGTCTCCAGTACCACACAGCTAGGAAAGCACAAGACATTTCAAGGGAGGCCATCACGCAATAGGAGATCACATGCTTTGCATGCTCAAGATCTCAAATTCAAATCCCATCATGTGATTTTGACCTATAAAGCCCTATATGGCTTGGGTCCAAGCTATTTGAAGGACTATATCTCCCTGTACGAGCCCTCTAGAGTACTGAGATCATCCTAAGAGGCCCTTCTTTCTGTCCCATCACCCTCTCAGGCTTGTTTGGTGAGAACAAGAGAGAGGACCTTCTCAATGGCTACTCCCAAGCTTTGTAACTCTCTCCCTAGGGAGACCAGGATGGCTGCATCTCTGCAGTCCTCCTAGCAGCAGATAGAGACATCCTTGTGCCGGCAGGCCTTTGCAAACAAAGGGCCGGGAATGTTGTGCTATTTAAATTTTAAGGTCTGTATTTTTAACATATTCTGTTTTTGATTCATAACTGTTTCAACTTTTTAAATGGTTTTAATTGGGTTTTTTTATTTTATGTTTATACATTTTAATGTTGTTCTGTTTTTAAATTGTATTGTTTTAAATCTGCTGTTCACCACCTTTCATACCCTCAAGGGATGATACCAAATGGTGCAACAAAGGCTTTGATGGTTTCCCACTGGAATTGACAAAAGAGATCCAGAATGGCTGATGGCTTTAATTCCAGAATAAAAATTGTTGTTGTTGTTGTTGTTGTTTATAGTCCACCTCTCCCTGAAGGATCGAGGCCGGTAACAATAATAAAATCACAATGACATTAATTAAGCATAATTCCCTAACCCCCAATTAAAATAGAAAACATCATAAAATATAATCAATTTACTAAAATCAATCTAAAATAACCCTCATTAAAATGAAGCATTGTGGGATGAGTAAAGCAACCACAGTTATGGGACAATAGGAGAGTCTGTCTATCAATCTGGGAATGCCCGCCGGAAGAGATCCGTCTTAATAGCCTTCTTGAAGGCATCAAGAGTTGTAATATGATGGATCTCCTCCAGCAAGTCATTCCAAAGTTTAGCAACAGCCAATGAGAAGGTCCTCTGGGTAACTGCAGCAAGCCTGGTCTTTTTTCGCTGTAGTAAGTTGCTCCCAGAGGACCTGAGTGTGCGGGGTGGATTGTACGGAAGAAGACACTCCTGCAAGTAAGCTAGACCTTTAATTCCAGAATGAGAAAATATTGATTGAATCAGGGATAGCCAGACAAGCAGGGTAAACAGGAACACAGCCTGAGATGAATTGGACAGTAAGGTCTTTAACAGATTTCCATTGGGACTCATTTAGTCTCCATTGTGAGAGGAAATGCAAAGAGTTGGGGGGGGGGGGGTGGACCAAGCAGCAAATTCATTCAATGTTTATTGTAGTACTATGTCCTTAGGTCAGAGCGACCCCTTACCTAGTTTCCATAGGTCATCTTGACCTCTCCAAAAATATGTCGCAACACTAGATATTAATTATGAAATCCCATACCCACATAGAGGGGGTAGAGTATGCTAATATTACCAAGCATTTGGAAAATGCATTCCAGCTCTGAAACTTTTGGAAGCTTGTTACAGGAAGGAAAGGTCTAATTGTAGGTAAACTCTGCACAATGATTATAAAATATTTGCCAGAGGCCAAGGGTCAACTGGCTCAGCATTACACATTCAATGATGGCCAGTCAAATGCCTCCGGCAATCATTCAGGCAGGACATGATGCTTATATCTATCCACATTTGTCACCTAGCATCTGATTAGGATGTTTCCAGAGATGTCAAATCAATCCTGCCTCTGTCTCCTAGCTGAGATCAAGGGCGCACTGAGTCAGGCATAATGTGCACAGAGCTGTAATAAAACTCCCATCGAGCCACAACAATTGCTCCATGTGGGCTACAAATCCACAGTCCTTGCCCTGATGTCAAGTGACCGATAAAAGAGCTTTTTGTAACTTGAAAAAACTGCCTGAGTTAAACTGCCTCAGCTGGAACTGGACATTATGAATGTATTATGCCAGTACTTCAGCTCCCAGTCCATTTCTAGATATAATTTAAAGTTTTGGATCTGATCTTTAGAGCTCTTCATGGTTTGGAATATCCAAAGGATCACTTCCTCACCTGAGGCACCTGTATGTCACCACTATGATAGATGATGGGTGGCTACAAAATCAAAAAAGCCTTTTTGGTGGTTCCCCTTAGAATACAGATGCCCTCTGAAAACAGGCCTATCAGGAGATTACAATATCGTCTAGTACCAGGAAATACCTTTTCCTTGTCTCGTGTTTTTTAAACCATGTTTAAAACATTGGCTAGAATCCTGTTCAGTATCTATGATGTTGTGAGCTAGACTTGCAACTGCAGAATTTTTGGTATTCTTATTCATGATCATGGCACCATTGCCAAAATCACAATTATTCTTAAACCACATTAAAAGCCAGGCAGCCACGCCCACAAAATTCATTTGGATGCCTGGCTTTTAGGGTGAGTTTTAAGGATTTGGATCAGAAGAAGGGTTACAGCTATGTCTCCCATGCAGAATCTCTCTCTCTCTTTTTTAAAGAATTCATATTGCCTGATTGATTTGATCCAGTTATGTATTTTTATCCCTTTGCTGTCTGTTTTTAATGACTTTGGGATATTGTTGTGTTTTAATCTGATGCTCTTATTGCATCTTTTTGTATTTTTTTAAGTGCAGTGTGATTATTTGTGCATGGTAAACCACCCAAAGAACTGTCATTATAGGGAAGCTATGAATAATTTAAAGCAATTGATCATTCAGTCAATCAACTGAGAACAATCCACAAGGAAAAAACAATAAGTCTCAGCACAGTTAATGATGCTGGCATGAATTGGTGTCTCATCAGAAAGGGAAAGGACATGTTCACAAAGCCTCTTCCCATATTGCAGTACTCATTCAAGACTGCAGGAAGCCATCCAAATGAAACAGATAGATGTGTTCCTGAACATTATTTCTTTAACAGAGAATTTGGTACCAGAGGTACAAATAACATAGAAAGAATAGGGATAGCTTCCAACATGGCAAAAGAAAATAACACTTCGACATAGTTCAGCAAATCTTTTATCCAAAACTGTGTTCACATGACATGAAATAACTAGGGCAAATAAGGGTTGCATTGGTAAATAAAAATGTGTCATACCTTCTAGGAACCTCTTCTTCCAACATCCATCCAGGATGGCTTTTTTTCATCAGCTTCCAGTTTTGTAACAATTTCCATTTTGGTGACCACAGTCATAGAGCTATGTTGCTGTTGATTTAAATCCTGGGGGGGAGGGCTGGTGAGACAGGCTAATCTTGCTTTCCTCTTTTCTCTGTGTGTTCATGGAGGCCAGGAAGGGATGCTGGAGAAAGCTGGTATTTACCTTGCTTGTTGTAGGCAGGCACAGCTATGGTAGAATCCCATTCTTTCCCAGCTCAATGCTTTATTGCATTGCTTATTGTAGATATACTACTGCAACTCAACACCCAAAGTCTGTTTCTGCAGCCCTCCTTCACCATCTTCACAATGCCAATGCTGCTAAAAAATGCACCAGCTAGATGGAGAATTCTGACATGCATCACCCTGCATGCATAGCATGACTTACACGTACATATATCATTAACAGGATGCCAGCCAGTGTGTTTTTTGACCCATACATTTTAATCATAAGTAAGGGGCTGTGCACACCAGCATCCTTGGGATTGGGGGCAGAATCGTGGCATAGAGTCTACACAACACATGACCTGGCTCTGCCCCCAGGTTGGTGTGACAAAATGTGCTGCACCACATTGCGCCCAGCATCATGGTGTTTCTCCGGCACCTAAGCCACATGATGCAGCACTGAAGGAGTGCCATAAAGCCATGGCACAATAGCTATCGCTCCCTTTGCAGGGTCCAGAAAGGAGCCAGTTTTTGCAGCTCCTTTTTGGGCCCTGCCATGGTCCCAGTCTGGCTGCAAAAGGGATGGGTGCAAGCAGCCCTTAGGGTCTGCACTGTCTGCACAGCCCCTAAGACAGCAATGCTTTTCTATGCATTTAACTGGTATTGGGATCACTAAACTTTCAGACTCCAGCGTCCCTTGTCAATATCTAAAAGGGCTCAAGATAGGCACCCAGAATAGCATCAGCATCTGCCTCAGTACCTTGTTTGCCTAAAATGAACTATTTCTTGCTGTAACCTTTTTGTGCAATGCTTTGAAATGTCACCTGCTGAGAAGCTCTTGTCACCAGGCACAAACTGAGAATCGTTGTTGAAGATAGGATTTTCAATCAGAAATTGGCATTTTTGATCTCCCTGTAGGTGGTAGTGATATTGACAGCAGCAGGAGTGCTAGACAAGCCTGTGTGGAGTGGCTCAGAACCTTTTCCCACCCTGGACAACAGCCTGAAATCAAAACTTGCCTTCTTTTTTTCTTTTTCTTTAGAGGATATTATAATTTACTTAGTAGCAATTTCTTTTTCTGAAAGGTGTGAATGGCATTGTTCAAAATGCATCTTACTCTCTGGATCTTCTTATGTGTAGCTAAAATTAGACTGAAATACTATGTATGATGCCACATGCATCTGATTTGTGCATAGGTATATGAGCACTCAGTTTCTCCAGACTTGGATATTACTGGAAACTGAATGCTTCCAATATCCCATTGTATTTGAGGTGAAATTACTGATTGGATAACATCCAGCATCTTGCCTTAGGACTTGCACTCTCCTGCACAACTCCAGATCTGTTATAAAGGGTCCCCACAGTCTCTGGAGCAAGCATGTGGTATGCAGGTAGTTGCAAGGGAAACAAGTAGTGCCTCTTCCTCTGATGGACTGATAAAATGACATGGATGTGGCCACTAGGGGGAGCTGTTGTGGAAGTTATTTACAGCCCTAGTGGCAGTTATATGTGTCAGCTTTGAAACAGTGCATCATTGGAATGTTGATGCAACTGTCAATTATCGTTCTCAGCTGTCACTGAGGGAGAGGGAGACAGTTGGTCCTTCTGAAAGAGTGTGTCAGTTATGACAGTTGGGGTTAGAGTAACTGCCTCTCTGTGTTGTTGTTATGGTTGTTTGGTTGGCAAAGTAACTTATTTATTAAAGTAACTTATTTATTAAAGCCCTTGTGTAGAGTGAAGGCTTGAAGTGCTCTTGTCGTTATTTTTCAAGCTGGGAGCTTAAGGCTGTTTGCAGTGGTAAAGGATTATTTTCCTTCTTGGCGTGAATACCTTTGCAGACATCTCTTCAGATTCCTTCTCCCTGGCGTCCTGTCGACGTGGTTCAACTCTGTAGGTGGTCATGGTGGACACAGCATGTCTTTCCACACCCTAACAAGCCACTCCCTCAAAACCATAAGGTTGCAAACTCAGTAGTAGCCAGGGCTCAAGCCCAACTCAGCCTTGCATCTTTCCGAGGTTGCTAAAATGAGTACCCAGCTTGTTGGGGTCAATTAGCTTACAGTTGTAAACCGGTTAGAGACTGCTTAGTTCAGTATGAAGCAGTATATAAATGAAGCTGCTATTGTTATTATTTTTATTGTTTTTGTGGTGTGTCTCCAGGAGTTTTGTGATGTATGGACTACTTTAATTAATTAATTAATTTTTTTTTAAATTAAATTTTTATTTTTATACCGCCCTTCCAAAGATCAGGGCGGTTAACAACACGATAAAAACAGTACAATACACAAAATCTACATCAAAAATTAAACATAAATATAATAAAAAACAGAATAAAAACCCCGTTAGCCAATCTTCTTGCCCATGAAGAGGAAGGGAGGCCTATTAGGACTTTAATCGGGGAATGCAGCATGGAATAGGAAGGTTTTTAAATCCCTTCTAAATCACTGCATCAGTGCTGACCACTTAAAGACACAAAGTTCTCTTTTGAGCACATCTATAGGACACAATTTTTCTTTGTGCTGTTTAATTTGGCAGTTCACTTTTATTTGAAAGAAAGAAGCTCTGTCAAGAAGAGGATGTCTCACCTTCTACCAACCCATTTCCAGAGACAGGCCCCACCTTTTGGTCTTCAACTTAGCAAGCCTTGCAAGATGTCATGTTAAACCTACACACCTGCCTGTAACTCAGCAAGCCTAAAGTTTACATTTTAGGACTGAGTTTAATTTTTGGCTTAAAACATTTAGCCAAATTGTTGGATGTTTGTGTTTCTACCCCTTCCCTATTCTTCTAATTTTTATTTTATTTTATTTTATTTTATCGCCTAGCCTGATAAAATATTCAGGAAAATTCTAGAGCTCTCGTCCTGTTTTGGAATTGTAGTTAGCTCTAATAAAGGTGTTGCCCTTATGTGAATTCTGCATTTTGCTTTGTTCTTAAGGAGCAAAACAAATGACTTAGTTTTTATATCTGTTAACTGTGTTCTGATAACATCCCATCCATCATGTTGCCAAGTAGTGTTGGAATAGGAAGAAACTGGAAAAATGTTTTGCCAGATATATGGATATGGAGTGGTTTTCCCCCAACTACAAAAAAAAAAAAGCAATGTGGAAGGATATACCACATTTCCTTCTGCTTTCCTTCTGTAAAACAATGTCAGGCAAAGAAAATCGGTCATACTGCTCTAAACTCACGTTTCACACACCTCTTTAGTACTGAGGGTTAAGGTTAAGATTTTCTTGGCAGATCAAAACATTTCATTCTCCCCAGTCTTTGGAATTGAAAAGTGTCTGTGAGATCACATCAGATGATTTCAGACATACTTCTGCACCCAGCACAGCCCTTAGCATGGACTGAATGGAGGAAGGCAGCAAGAGTTTGGATCAACCTTAGATATGTTTGGCATTTGTTTTACAGTCAAATGGAGGCAAGCTGTAAGAGTGTATGTTATCCTCATGCCTTGTTTTATGTGATATTGCTGGAAGAGTTTTGCATTCTCTTTCCCCCTTCTTAGATAGATAGGGAATTCCTGCATGCAATCGTTCCCCTCTCGCACGCTCTCTCGCTCTCATTCAAACTAACCATGTGACTTAGGTCACTCCCCCTTTGGGACTAACTGGCATTCTCTCAAAATCTTTTCAACCGAGCTGTTTTGTTTCCATCTTCCTGCTCTCTCAACTTTTCTTGGAAAGATGGTGAGATAAATATTTCTTTTACCTGAACTATTCACTAGCTAGATTAGGATATAGCTTCTCATAGAATCATAGAGTTGGAAGAGACCACAAGGGCCATCCAGTCCAATCCCCTGCCATGCAGGAAAACACAATCAAAGCATCCCTGACAGATGGCATATATTCTATGTAAATATAGATTAGTCATTACCGTAGTAAACTTTTGTTTTAAACTACAAACTACATGTTTATTGTTGTTTTTAGAGAGTCAGTCTCAGTTCTTGGGAAAGCATAAGTAGAAAGAGCACATTTCTGCTATTCTGCTAATTTAAACCTAGATACCAACAGGCTTGGCTTTGACATTTTTGATATTCAATATTTTTGTTTCCTTAGTAAAGGCTGAAGTCTTAGGACACATAAATCACCCTACAGATATCTATCACATAATTCTCAGGTTTGCTTATTTCTTCTCTCTTTGCTACTTTGCATAAGAGTGAATGAAGATGAGACACTGTAATTCAGTGTTTGTAACAAGCCATGATTTCCTTTTCATCTAGTGGTGTAGATGTAACATTGACAATCTTTCAATCTTCCTTAGAAGCAGGGGCAGGATCCTAAAGCCATAATCTCTATCATGGCATATTCTTGCCAAGATTTGTTCAGAGAAGGTTTGCCATTGCTGTCCCTAAGGCTCAGAGCATATGACTTGTCCAAGATCACTGAGTGGGTTTCATAGCTGAGTCCCCACCCTGTTGTAGTCCAACATTCAAACTATTATGCCAAGCTTCTGTTATAGGCCAGCCCCACATGACATTATTTAAAACAAATCTAAATATACTTTATAAACTGTGCATAGAAAGATCTTGTAGCACCTGTGAAACTAACTGAAATAAAGAAGTTGGCAGCATGAGCTTTCATAGACTTCAGTGCATCTGAGGAAGTAGACAGAAGTCTATGAAAACTCATATGGCCAACATCTTTACAAGATCTCTCTACATATGGATTGTACGGACTTACAGCTATATCTTTAAATTCTACTTTATAAACTGTATGCCACTATAACATAACAACAACAACAATCATATGACGAGAATCTGCCAGAATCCTGACACTCTGTGGTCAAAGAATTCAGTTTCTGTTTTATGGCCATTCCACTGGCAGCTGTTCTTGGTTGCATCAGATGTTTCCTGCTGCTGAACTTCTGTCAGGAACCATGGTCAGCACTAGGACAGCTCCCATACAAACTGGAGCAGATGTAAAACCAAGAGTGGTTTCACTGCTTCCATGACAAGAGATCCACCAGACACCCACTTAGACGATGAAAAAAGCCCTGTGATTTCTCACATTTCTCCACTCCAGGCATACAGATGCTAATTCTCCTTCCTTTTTTCCCCACCTTAAACATCATTAGCACAACACTGTTCCTTTGTTTATGCTGATTTCTTTAAGGCACAGTACAAACTGCCAACAAGCGGTGTACTGGCGCTAGCATTAGGGTTAGGGAGCGTACACCATGTACACGCTCTCTAACCCTAATACATCATGGTGACGTAACAATGGCGGCACCCTGTATACATGGGCGCTGCCATTGTTACATAAGCGCCGTGCAGCACTTACATAACCAGTGCACCAGTAGCATACTTGTTACACCGCCACCATGGCATAAAAGAACCCGCTTTTTGCAGGTTCTTTTTCCGCCGGCAGGAAGCCACACAGTTTGGCAGCTGCAGCTTCCCTCCGGCAGAACAGCCACCGCCGTCAGCCTGGAACTTCAAGAAGGTATGTACCGGGCCAATAAGTGTATGTACCGAGCCAATACTGATGCTGAAATGGCTTTTCAAAAAACAAAACCAGTGTTCAGGACAAAGATTTAATGTTATCTTATTCTTCTATAGTAGAGGAAAAAGAAGGATGGCACAACATTTATCCCAGTTTGTTATTTATTGCAGATATAAATATGGCTGGAGAACCAAAGCCAAACAGACCCAAAGGACTGAAGAGAACTGCATCTGCCTTGTACAGGTAGGTTGCATTATTGAGACTACCATTTTATAAAGTGAATTACTCTATCAAAAAGGTGGTTTTACCTTTTTTAAAAAGATTGTTCTATTAAATCTGTATTTCCTTTACTCATCACAGTCTGTATTTTGTTTATCATCATAGTCTATACATTTTTCAAGAGTAACCAGAACATACTTCAGATCTGCTGTATACCTTTAAGTGATTTTCATCAGATTTGCAAAAGCTACAGACAACTCTAAATTGTGTTAACAATTTTAGAATCTAACTTGGAACTTTAGAATCACTGATCAGTGGTAACTCAGGATTTTCCATTCACATGAACAATGTATACATCTGTACATGTGTAAAGCTGCTTCATATTGGTGCTAAACACTCAACTGACTGGGGATATGGCTGTAAGGTATGGAAGGAGAATTGCTAGCAGACATGGACTCACTCTCCTCTACATGCATTTTTGAGCATTTGAATGAAGTTATATGAACTCCCATTTAAATATGTTTGTATATTCAGATAATAAGTGTTGTTAGATTTATTTGATGAGTGTGTTTCTGTTTTTAAAAGTAAAACAGATCCACTCAAGAATTAAATACTCTTACCTTTCAAAAAAGAAAAAAGAAAGTGTTATAGTCAGTTTACCATAAGTTGAGCATGTCTACTGCTTTATAGAACATGATTCTCTCACTTTGGATTGATGTCTAGTGTGCAAGCCAAAGTTAAGGATAAAGGAGCATAAGAAGAGAGACCAAGGCCCTTAAAGTTTTTTCCAAGTAAACAACTGAGTTTGTAGAGAGTTTTCCTCCCCAACAAGGAAGCAATAGGATGGATAGACATCAGGCAAGGCAACTGGTATAGACCTGATCTTTAAAAAGAAGCTTAGCTTCATTACATATTTTAAAAATCCCATTTGCCTTAGTAAATATATTGTCACTATAATATTTCCAGAAGCTCTAGCCACCATAGCCAATAATGAGTGGTGGGGATTGCAGTCCAACAATATCTGAGGATTGAATGATGCCCACACTTGGCCTAAGCAAATATCTTAAGGCTTATCAACCTAGAGCATTCAAAATGGAATTTAACAAATCTGACTAAACAGTTGGGTAGTCCCTGTCCTCCCTCCTTTCCCCTCCCCCAGCTTTCTATAGCTCAGTATGGCTCAGCTCTCTTCCCTCCCCATTTCAAGCAAAGAGCTATTAATTTTCTGATGCACTGCTAGTTTAA
Source organism: Sceloporus undulatus (assembly GCF_019175285.1). Classification (NCBI taxonomy): domain Eukaryota; kingdom Metazoa; phylum Chordata; class Lepidosauria; order Squamata; family Phrynosomatidae; genus Sceloporus; species Sceloporus undulatus. Next base: position 39,588,422 of record NC_056525.1, on the reverse strand, counting down.
AGGTCTGACTTTGATTAGTGATCCTGCTATCTTATGTGTTAATTCTTCTTAGGCAGCCATTATCACTGTTTGGTTGATGTTTGAATATTGTATTGCATTGCATTGAATTGTTGTATTATATGGTTGTATTAATTGCTTTTAGTCATCCTAAATGGTGATGTAAGTACCAAAAGGGCATACAGTAAACAAGCAGAAAAAAAAGGAAGAGGAAGGAAAGGAAAGATCATGGCGGGTGTTTTCAAATTTTGCACTGGATTAGGAGGAAACATCATGAATTGGAAGTGAAGAGAATGAGTCAATGGGACAAGGAAGAGGAGGTGAACTTCCTAGAGTTGGGCCTCATTCCCATTTACAAATAAATCAGTTTGTTATCCGAATTGATGGATTGATTCGACAGCGGAGCATGGTTCACCCTACATTTGCCCCAATCACATTTTTTCCCTGTAAAAAACCCCACTTGTGGTTCACATTCACGAATGAATTGATTCAAAGTGGACCCACTCAAGCTGGTCGAAGGGAAAATTTAAATCAATTCCGATCTGCATCTGGTTCACACTTGCACTGAATCGATTTTATCCAAAAAGACAAAAAAATCAGCATAAAAAAAAACATGGGTTAAATGGGTCAAGAGCATGCCCCCCCCTCCAAATCACTTCAGTGATTCAGTTCAAGTGGGAACCAGGGTCATTTGAACCAGTTCAAACCAATTTGGGATCTGGTTTAAAAGGTAGTGGGAATCAGGCCTTGATGTGAAGCAGAGATATAGCTTAGTTTAGTTTATGCTGATTCAGGTGAGAAAGAGGAGAGTAGCTTTATAGTAGATTAAGTCAGCCAATTCCTTATTCTCTCCAGGGGCATTCAGCTGCACAAGAGCACAAGTGAAAGTATTGAATGTAAACAAGTAAGCCAAATAGTACATTAGGAGAGTGGGGAAGACATATAAAGAGCTGGTAAACACATAAAGGGCTGAACAGAAAGTGGCAACTACAAAGTCTACAGACCAGATGGAAGCAGCAGAGGGGAGAAGAGAGAACCATGCTTCAGAGAAGGCCACTGAATCAGAGGACTTGAAGAGGTCAGGAAGGAGCAGGAGGTGAACTGTGTGAGGTGTAGAGGGAGATCAAGATAATGATCAGACAGAGGGGAATAGTACAGCAGTGATGTTGGATGGAGAGCAGGTCTTTGTGAAGACAAGATTAAAGAATGCCTAAGGAAAAATGTAGTGCATGGAGAATGTAGTCGCTTGTTGGGGTTTATTGTTTGTTTGTTTTCTTGTCAAAAGGTTGATTCTTGATTACTTAAATAAATTTCTGAATTTATAACAAGATAACATTTACTAAAAATTGGAATATCAAATACTGTCATGTGCCAACTGCTTTTGTATGTCAGATACTAGTGTCATTTCATGTCAATTATCAAATCCTGTGGAAAGTGAAACACTGACACTAAATGTGCTACATTTGAGTAATAATATTAAAATATTCAAAAAGTCATTAAATATCCCCAGGGAGAGTCTGAGGAAAGTACACACACACACACACACACACACTTCTTTTGGAAGTGGCAAATTATTTTCAGCTTGTCTCACTGCACTGTGGCTCTGGTATATTTTTGCAGAGAAATTTCTTTTTTTATTCACCTTTAATTGGATCTGAGAGCAGATGCAAATGAGTGCTTGTAGTAAGCAAACACTATGAAGTGACAGAAATGATTTGGGGAACTGGTAGCACCTGGTCATGTTACTCCTGACCTAGCTCCATAAGATACTCTCCAACTGTCCCAAACTGCCAGGCACTGCCCCAGTAACTCAACTGTCATCCTATTTTTTCAGCTGCTTTGAAAATTTTCCAGTTTCTCTCTTACCTCCCCCTTTGTCTTCAGCTTACTTCAATTGATGCAGGCAGAATTCAAAATACAAAAATAGTTTGCACTCAGTTAACTAAGAAGACGCAGAAGAATCCTGCTCTTCTCTACAGACGCAAGCAAAAGCATACTTCTGAAACCTCTCCTAGCTTGTGTGTCTCCTTAATAACTTTTGCCATCTTGACTACACTCTGATGTTGCTTGGCCAGATGTATCCCAGTTTTCATCTGTGAAATGTGGGATACTAGGGAAATATGGAAACTAGTAGTGGTATGATAATATTGACAAAGATGCACAGCCACATAGTAGAGAGAAGACAATCAGTTCCAGTGTGGCTATGTACTCTCCATTTTGCAATTATTACAGGGTTGCCAAGTTTTCAAGATACGAATACAGGACAGAGACAAAACTATAGGAGGCCTACCTCAAGGTTCATGAGGCAAAATCCCACAAGATCTCAGTTCTCATTGGAGCTCTTGCCTGCCTCAGGTTCCACTAATCTCAGTTCCCTGGGCCTGGAAAGCTGTGATCAGGAAGAGTGGATGCCAGCTCCACTTATAACAAATGGTCATGTAATCTGAGGCAATTTTCCTGCATATCAAATGCAGCCTACGGGCCGGATGTGGCCCGGCGAGGCCTTGGCACCGGCCCCAGCCCGGGCCTGCCACCGATTGCCGCCGGGGCCTTTGGCCTCTCACACGCAGGGGCAAGGGGGGGCAATTGTCTATAGACGCCTCAGAAATATGCATTTATATTAACATTTTTTAAACAATCAGCAAAGTTTTTTGCGTGTCCTCCACTTTTTTTAAAAAAAGTGTCCACCATTTGAAAATCTTGTCCTACATTTGTCCCGGTTTATTTATTTATTTAAATTTTTTTTTTTAGATTATTTAATTATTTATTTTTTGGCTTCAGCCCCCCAGTTGTCTGAGGGACAGCAACCCGACCCCCGGCTAAAAAAGATTGCCTACCCCTGATCTAATGTTATTGTGGCTGTCTCCTAGCATTCCCATCGACACTAAATTTTAAAAAAATAGGATTGAGAGAGTCTTGTAATGTCCACAAACAAAACAGGACTTTCGGTTTCCAAATACAGAATATGTCATGCAAAATGGGATGCCTTGGAACCCTAAAAAGTTCATCAACAAGGAGTTAAACAAATAGTGGAGGCCTTCCTCAGCTGGCCCATCTTTGCAAACTCTGTTTTCATTATAGATAAGAATGGTGGAGAAATATTGGCATGAATTTTATTGTCAGTCCCTAATAGAGTAGACCCCCTTTTGTTTGATTGAGTCAATTCTAATTGGCCTATGAACAAGAATCAGGCATTTGAAGGCTTTCATGGCCGGCATCCATAGTTTTTTGTAGGTTTTTCAGGCTAGAACATGGCCACATAGCCCAAAAAACCCACAAAAAACTAAGAATCAGGCCGTTTGCAGATAAGATCATGCTGTTTGCTGTGAAAATTACTGAGGGTAAGAAGATCTAGACTTTGCCCAAATGACATTTGCATAATTATAGTTATGGGGCAGGGGTTTGAATAATTTGTCTTCTCGGCATCATAACTATTTCAGTCAATGAAACTCAGATGGAAAATATATATGGTTTTCATCCTGTGCCCACTGTTGCAACATAACAACACTCTTGTCAATAATTTCTTCCACTCTGCCTCTTTCATCGTATCATTACTTCAAGTAAATCTTAGTAGTCCCTTTAGCCTAGCTCCTGAAACTTTATGAAAGTCCATCTGAAGATTAAAGGGAAGTCATGTCTCTCTTGCTTTTATTACCCTTGTGCTTTCTTCTCTGTCCAAGCTGTTGTCTTGGCTTCATCTTGGTTATGCTTCCTTCAAGCAACTCTAGGCACATCAAACACTCTGATGTATCACTTGTGTTATTAAGGGATAAAATAACAGGGTAATCTTCTCTAATAATAAATGAGATGGCAAAATTGAGGCATTTAGAAGAATAGACTAAGGTGTGAAAATAAGGCCTTCCATAGCCTTGATAACCCACTGACAGAATTTAATGGCATTATATTCTTGTGGTAAGGGACAAATATGGCTATGTGTATTCCTCTTATTTATCTTATTTCTAAGGGTCATAAACTAAAGCTGAATCTTGATAAAATGCCAGCTCTGTAGACTGGTGGTTCTCAGGTCCAGGAATTGGGAAAGCTTCCTGTCCTGGATGGAGTTGCATTTCCCTAAAGGAGCATATGCATAGCTCGGGAATTCTCTCGGAGCTGACTTTGTCATTGGAGGCCCAGGGGGACTTTGTGGCTCAGAGTGCTTTGAAACAGCTCCAACTGGTGCACCAGCTACAGTCTTTCCTGGGCAGAGATAATCTAGCCATAGCAGTCCGTGCACTGGTAGCTTCCCAGTTAGACTACTACAATGCATTCTATGTGGCCCTGCCCTTGAAGATGACTTCAAAATTGCAGCTAGTGCAAAATGCAGCAGCTCTACTGCTGACTGGAATACCACACAGACAGCATATCAAGCCAGTCTTAAAAGAATTGTACTGACTGCCACTATGTCTGAATTCAAGCTGCTTGTTTTTGGACATTTGTGGACATTTAAAGTCCTAGATGGCTTGATCTCAATACTTGAGTTATGCCTCTCCACATATGTACCTGCTTGAAGATTAAGGTCTGAGGGGCTCTATTCCATATCCCACCAGTGAGATCAATACATTGTTTTGGGACAAGGCAGAGGGCCTTCTCAACTGTGGCACCTCAATTGTGTAATGCATTCCCCCCTGGAGATCCAACTGGTGCCAGTGTTCATGTCATTTACGTACCAAATTAGAATTTGGCTGTTCATCAAAGCCTTTGGGCCTCATTAATTCATTGGCAACCGTATGGATGAGATACTTCCAAGAGTCCCCATCCTCCACGGTTCTCTTTAGGAGATTATCGCACCTAGGAATCCAGGTAGGAAAGATGCAGGATCTAAAAGATGAAAATGGATGTTATCTCATTTACTAGTGTCCAGGATGTAGGCAGCCTGTATCCACGAGGGAAACCCATCTGCAACCCGGATCTCTCCCACGGCTTTTTCAAGAACAAGATTTTCTCGTTCTTGAAAAAAACGTGGAAGGTGTCCAGGTTGCAGATGGGCTGCCCGAGTGGATATAGGCTGCCTACAGCCCAGACATAAGTAAATGCAATAACAGGTATTTTCATCTTTTAGATCCCACATCTCTTCTGCCAGGATTCCTGGGTGCAATAATCTCCTTTGTTCCTGCAAACTCATACCCATGACCTCCTTAATAGAGTCCATCCATCTAGCATGCAACCTTCCTCTCTTTCTGCTTCCCTCCATCTTTCCTAGCAGTATTGTTTTTTCCATTGAGTCATGCCCTCTCATGATGTGTCCAAAGTACAACAGCTTTAGTTTTGTCAACTTGGCTTCCAGAGAGATTTCTGGCTTGATCTGATCTAGGATCCATTTGTTTGTCTTTTTGGCTGTCCATCGGATCCTCAGCATTCTTCTCCAACACCACATCTCAAATGAATTGATTTTTTCCCCCTATCTTTTTTCTTAATTGTCTCACATCCAGACCTGGTAATGGGGAAAACAATGGCTTGTACAATTCCAACTTTTGTGTTAAATTGTACAGTCGTCCCTCTATTTACACGGACATTGAATCTACATGCCTTGCTTACTCACGAGGAGCAAACAAAGGGATTTAAAATGGGAGCACACCACTATTCAAGCCTATAGGGCTTGAATATCAGTGGATTTCCATTTTCATGGGGGTGGGTGGAATGCATCTCCCATGAAAATGAAGGGGTGACTGTATATCTTTGCACTTTAGAATCTTTTCTTGTTCTTTCATAGACACCTTCCCCATTCTTAATCTAATTTCCTTACTGCACTCCTCATTTCTATCAATGTTTGATCCCAGGTATAAGAACTCTTTTTCTACTTCTATTTCATTATCTAGGTTGAATTTGTCTAGAGTCTCCATTGTCATTATTTTTGTTTCCTTTATGTTCAACAGTAGGCCTGTCTTTGCACTTTCTTCCTTGATCTTTCCTAGTAGTTGTTCCAGGTCTGGGAGGTTTTCTGCTACTATTATGGTTGTGCATAGTTCTAAAAATGTTTAAATCTTTTAAATCTGTTTTTACCTTATTGTTATTTGGTATGATTTAAATTATTTTATCATTCTAAATTTTTTGATTATTTTAATGCTATTTGTAAACAGCCTTGAGAACTTTGATATAGAACAGATTGTTGTTATTATTATTATTTAAAAATTATATATTCCACTCTATATCATGAAATCTCAGGACAACAAGCAGTAAACAAATTTAATCAGGATCCTTTTCACACTATATCATGATGATTATTAACTTTATTTATTAGTTTATGTTCCTTCAAATTGCCTATCAACGTATGGTGACTCCATGAATTTCATAGGGATTTGTTATGCAAGGCATACCCACCTTTTCCCCAGAATCAGAAATCATATGCATTAATACATATAAAAGATGGGAGAGAGCAAGAATAGGTGAATTCAGTCCATTGTAGTTAAAGATGGCTAATGCAAATCCATTTTAACCACTATCATTTTGAAGAAAGCAGCTTCTTTTTCCCTTTGTAGATGACACCCATGTACAGTACATTGCAGCATGCACTATCTTCAGAAATACCAGTTCTCAACTTTTGGTCTTCCAGGTGTTTTAGACTTCAGTTCCAAAAAACACAGCTTGACCGGTCATCTTGGATTTTGGGAACTGAGGACCAAATACATCTCAAGGACAAAAGATGGAGAATCACTGTTGTAAGGGAGTTTTCCTTCCTATCTGTTCCTGCTTTCCTGCCTGTGAGGTAAAAGAAGAATGCCTCTTCTAAATGGGGATGCTTCTTCTAAGATGCTTACTTCCACCTGTAATTTTTGAAAGCACTTCTAATCATTATTTGGCTTAAATTCTGCTGCTAAAAGTGCCCCTTTTAGTTCACTGAAAGACTTTACATCTATTAAATGGATTGATTAATAGACTAACTGTTATAACTTCACTAACCACATTAGACGTCTGTCACAGTTGGTCAGCAGCGGCAAGTGCCAAATTGAATCTAGCAACATACTTTGGGGAGCAATATGGAAAAGTTTCCCTCACTCAGCACTTTAATATTAGGCCATTTTCTGGGTTATATGATCTGTGCTGAAGGCGCTTATAAAAGCAGGTCTGACACTAATCAAATATATGCAACTGGCCATTTCATATGTAGCCAAATGAAGTGTCTTCAGTCTCAGGTGAACTGATCAGGTTATAGCATTTACCTCTGGCCAAGCTGAAACAATAAAACTGGATAAATAAAGTGTTTTATTGGGTGAACCTGTACCAATGGATTTCTCATGTTAACTACATCATGTTAAAGTTAAGAAAGCTTAAGGAATTTGAGCTTTGTGAATTATATTATAAACTAACTCTGCTCTGCTTCTCTTGCACTAACACAGAAATTAGAACTAAAGTTAACCAGAAACTTTCACAAAATGTACCAAAACATTCTTAGCTTAAAGAAAATTGAAAATGCATTTAAGGACCAAAACACACTGCAGAAATATTCCAGTTTGAGACCTCTTTAACTGTCCTGGCTGAGTGCTAGGGAATCCTGGGAATTGTAGTTTATTGTAGCACCAGAGCTCTCTGTCAGAGAAGGCAAAACATTTCACACAACTTCAGTTCCCAAAATTCCCTAGCACTGAGCCAGGGCAGTTAAAGCGGTCTGAAACTGTATTATCTCTGCAGTATGTTTTGGACCTAAGAATGTGGAGTTTGAGAGAAAGTATGTTTAGGATGGTTTAGAAAGCCATTGGGAGGTGTATCTTCTCTCACCTCTTTTACTTTCTTTCTTTCTTCCCCTCCTCTCTTTCCATCCATGCTTTATCTACCCTACATTCATTCACCATCTATCCATTCTTTCTATTCATTTCTCTTTCTCATTCATACATATGATCTGTGGCCACTTTCACCCTCATCCTTCCATTCACTTTCTCATTCATTCTCTTAATCTGTTCATCTCCATCTCAGTCTCTGTTTCTGTCACTCAGACACACACCATTGCCTCAATTCTCACTCTGTATCCTCACAAATACATACGCATGAAAGCATGAAAGCACAATCTGAAAGCATTTTGTGGGGTCGCAGTCAAAGATGGGATAAGGACGAGGGAGTGATCCCGTCCCTGTTTGGTAATCTCCCGTGTGTGAGTGAGAAATAGAATGCAAAAGTGTGTTTGTGTAAACTGAAGGAAGCTCATTATTATTATTATTATTATTATTATTAACCTTTATTTATGAAGCGGCGTAAATTTACACAGCGCTGTACATACAATCTTTCAGGGAATCGCTAATAAAAGATTGTATGTACAGGCTGTGTAAATTACAGCGCTTCATAAATAGAGGTTAATAATAATAATAATAATAATAAAATAAATAATAAGCTTCCTTCAGTTTACACAAACACACTTTGGCATTCTATTTCTCACTCACACGACAGGGATGGGATCACTCCCTCGTCCTTATCCCATCTTTGACTGCGATCCCACAAAATGCTTTCAGATTGTAGCGACGCGGCAGCTAAAAAGGCCAATGCAATTTTAGGCTGCATCAATAAAAGTATAGTGTCTAGATCAAGGGAAGTAATAGTGCCACTCTATTCTGCTTTGGTCAGGCCCCACCTAGAATATTGTGTCCAGTTCTGGGTGCCACAATTTAAAAAGGATGTGGAGAAACTGGAGCATGTCCAAAGGAAAGCAACTAAAATGGTGAAGGGTCTGGAAACCATGCCCTATGAGGAACGACTAAGGGAGCTGAGTATGTTTATCCTGGAGGAGAGAAGGTTAAGAGGTGATATGATAGCACTGTTTAAATATTTGAAGGGATGTCATATTGAGGAGGGAGCAAGCTTGTTTTCTGCTGCTCCAGAGACTATGACCTGGAGCAATGGATGCAAGCTATAGCAAAAGAGATTCCATCTCAACATTAGCAAGAACTTCCTGACAGTAAGGGTTGTTCGACAGTGGAACACACTCCCTTGGAATGTAGTGGAGTCTCCTTCCTTGGAGGTCTTTAAACAGAGGCTGGATGGCCATCTGTTGGGGATGCTTTGATTTGGATTTTCTGCATGGCAAGGGGTTGGACTGGATGGCCCGTGCGGTCTCTTCCAACTCTATTATTCTATGATTCTATGATAACAGCATACTCTCCAACAGCCCCAATTTAATTGAGACAGTCCTGATTATTCCTCTGTCTTCCCACTTTTTCAGTTACTTTTAAAATGTCCCAGTTTCTCTCTCCTCCTCCCTTTTTCTGCCTTTGTCCTCAGCTTATTTCAGTTACTGCAACCTGAGTTCAAACACAGTTTGCACTCAACTCAGTGGGAAGGGAGAGGAGAGAAGGGGTTTGTCATCTTGCCCTTACCAACAGTGAACTGCTGCAGTGAACTGCTGCAGCCTCTTCTAGCTTTTATATTGTTCCTCATTGTTAATATTTGCCATCTTGATCACACTCTGACCTTGTTTGGCCATGTATGCCCTAGTGAAATTTTGGGTGGTATGTAACAGAACTTTCTAATAGTGAAGGAGTCCTTTGATAATGGCATTGGTTCCAATGGCACCCATTCCTTCAAACACCTTGAAAGTGTTAACCCTTTAGAATGCACTCTCCATGCAGTCCTCATTTTCTGTGCACCTTTGAGCAAGCAGCAGGAGTTGAGAATAAAGAGAGCCACTGAGGCATGACAACTAAGGGCTCTTTTGCACTACACAATTACAGTTGCTGTTGTGTGTCTTGAAGTCATTTTCGACTTATTTCAACCTTCGGGAGAACCTATCATGGGGTTTTCTGAGCAAGTTTCTTCAGAGGTGGTTTGACATTGCCAACCTCTGAGGCTGAGAGAGTGTGATTTGCCTAAAATCATCCAGTGAGTTTACATGGCCAAGCTGAAATTCAAACTCTGATCTCCAGAGTCATAGTCCAACACTCAATAACACTAAACTATGATTATTATAATATTGTATGATGACTTCTAATTTACTACTAATTAATTCTTTTTTAACTTTTATAAAATGATATTTTAATTTAATCTTGTTTTAAATTTCTGGAAGCCCCTTGGATACCATCCCAGGAGAAAATCAGGGTATAAATCCAATAAATAAATACCCCTCTGCAAACTGCAAATTCCAGGTTTCTGTAGGATACAGCCATGGCAGTCAAAGTGAAATCATGGTGTGTAACTTGAAAGGTCCCAAACCAGTATCTAGAGCTTTATTTCTTAAGGATGCTCCAGTTTCACTATTTCTTGACATCTCTTTTTCTTCTTGTCTGGTGCAACTTGATTCAGCAATCCAGAAGCACAGGAGATACCAGGGAGTATCACAGGCCACATTAAATGGAGAAAATAAGATTTGCATATGGCCTGTGAGCTTCCCATGTGCTGGTTTGAGGCATCATGTGGAAAGAATTAAAGACATCGGGTCAAAAGAACAAATAATGGTAACAGATTACCAGCAGTCATTAGCAGAGCTTGGGAATGTTATTTTTGGACTACAATACCTAAGAAAACACTATGAAATTCATGAAGTCACCATAAGTCGACAGGCAACTTGAAGGCACATACGTGCACACACAGTGCCTAGAATCCCTGGAGTTGAAGTTCTTAAGCTCTGTCTTTTCATTTGAGTCACTGGGAAATAATGTTTCCAAATTGCTTTTTATTGTGTTTGTGTGCTGTTGCATTTGATAATCTTTATTGCACAAGATGTAGGAATAAAGAACATGGATTTCTTCTAAGCTCCTACTTCAGCTTTCAGGCACTCCCAAATTAGCAACACCCTGGAAAAATATAATCAGGATTAAAATGAAGAGAAACTGCTTGAGCAAAAGACAGCATAATCACATCTTATCTATCAAATGTTGTTTCATGGGGGGCAGGGGGGCAGAAGGGGGACAGATTTCCCAGCATTGCTACCAAAGAGACCAGCAATCAGCCAGCTGTTTCATCCAGGTGGGGGACAGAGAAAGGCAGGGAGCTCTTATCACATGATGATGCCTGGTATTTTAGGAGATTGCAACACGTGGCTTTTAAACCATGATTTGATCTGGGGGGAAACAGCTTTGGCGATTCTTATGGTGCAACATCACCTCCGATCCATAACTGCTTCATTCCCCAAGCATGGTTAGGGCATCCCAGTTCACTGACAGGAGAAACCTGTCAATGAGCTAGAAATCATGCTGGTCTCCAGGTGCAAAACTTCATTCTCCAGGCAGTTGTGAGATTGGCAATCACATGGTGTCAGTGTCTCCTCCTCTCCCCCTGTCCTCCCTTCTCCTTGACTTTTGCAAGCGGACTGATTACCTTTATTTCTTTTTATATTTCAGTTCTTTTAAAGAAAAAAAAACCTTAAATCACAGTAGCAGAGCTCTGGAATTGCATTACGGGAACTTGGCTGGATGATACTAGTATGGTAACATGAGCCCAGGCCTAGCAGCTGAGTATTCCGTTAAGGAGCAGGTACAGGAAAGTGGTCGAGGGGGAGGAGTGGCCTTAATCCACAAAAACAATTTTATCCTGACCAGGATACCTATCCAGAAACCAAGATACATCAAGTGTATGTACCTTAGTCTGAAGACAAGGGACAGTCTGGAGAGTTTGGTTGGTTTACCGTCCACCCCGTTACCTAACAGACTCCCTAGCCAAGCTGACACTCCTGGTCTCAGAGCTGGTGCTGGAGTCACCTAGACTTTTAGTCTTGGGTGACCTCAACATCTCACTTGGGGACAGTTCAACTAAGTTAACTGGAGCAGCTCGGGAGTTCATGGCCTCCATGACAACCATGGGCCTGTCCCAACTAATCTCCGGGCCCACAAATTGTGCAGGTCACACTCTTGATGTGGTTTTCAGTACAGAGCAGGTATATCTGTTGGCGGAGGTAGTTGATACCTCCGCATTGTCATGGATGGATCATTTCCTGGTAAAGGTTGGATTTAAGGCCACTATTCAACCTCTCTGGAGTGGAGGGCCTATTAGAATGGTCCGCCCTCGAAAGCTGATGGAACCTGTCAGGTTCCAAGAAGCTCTAGAGGGTGTAATGGAGGGTAATGCCAGCGATTCTGTTGAGGTCCTGGTTAACACCTGGAATAGAAATCTCACCAGTGCCATAAACACAATCGCTCCTGAGCATCCTTTCCGACCCACTTCAAATAGGAATCCATGGTACACAGAAGAACTTAGAAAAATGAAGCAGGACAGACATCGACTAGAGTGCTGCTGGTGGAGGATTCAACTCTTATCTGACAGAACACTTTATAAGAACTTTCTTCTTTCCTATAAAGCAGCAATGGATGCAGCAAAGAATTCCTTCTTCTCTGCATCCATTACATCTGCAAAGTCACATCCAGCAGAGCTATTCAGGGTAGTTAGGGAACTAACTAATTACCTGCCACCCAGAATCCGTTGTTAGAACCAACAGTAGCCTGCTGTGACGCCTTAAACAACCACTTCTCAGATAAAATCTCTCAGATAAGAGCCAACAGACGCAAGCATTACAGCAGAAGCAGTAAGAGAGGTACCCAGCAACTCCGCTTATGTTGTTAAACTGGATTGATTCAAGTCGGTAAGTACTAAGGACGTGGACAAGATCCTTGGTTGCATGAGAAAAATGACTTGCTCTCTTGATCCTTGTCCATTGTGGCTGGCCGTCCAGAGGGGAGGAATAATCAAGATGTGTATATGTTATATAATAAATGCATCCTTCAGAGAAGGCTATTTACCATATTGTTTGAAAGAAGCGGTGGTCAAACCGCTTCTGAAAAGACTTTACCTTGACCCCCTGGATAAAAATAATTATAGGCCAGTTTCGCTCTTACCATTTTTAAGCAAGGTAATTGAGAGAGCAGTCACTAATCAACTCCAAATGGTCTTGGAAGAAGCCGATTTTTTAGATCCATTTCAAACCGGGTTTAGGACAGGATTTGGAGTTGAGACTGCCATGGGGCCTTAGTCGATGATCTCCGTCTGAGCATGGACAGGGGAAGGTGACCCTGTTAGTGCTCTTGGACCTCTCAGCAGCTTTCAATACCACTGACCATGGTATCCTTCTGGACCGCCTGAGAGAGTTAGGTATCGGGGGCACTGCATTGCAGTGGTTCAGGTCCTACCTCTCGGGAAGGTTCCAGATGGTGATACTTGGGGACAGTTATTCAACCAAGAGGGAACTCAAAGTGGGTGTCCCTCAAAGAGCGATTCTGTCCCCAATGCTGTTCAACATTTACATGAAGCCGCTGGGTGAGATCATCCGGAGACATGGGGGGGGTGTTATCAGTATGCTGATGACACCCAAATATATTTCTCTATATCTCAGACTGTAGTAGTGATTAAGGATGGCATCTCTCCTCTCAATGAATGTCTTATGGCGGTAATAGTCTGGATGAGGGAAAACCAACTAAAGTTGAATCCAGATAAGACGGAAGTACAGTCAGCCCTTCTTATACACAGATTTCTTATACGCAGATTCAAGCATACACGGTTTGAAAATGTTCAAAAAAAGTATAAATTTCAAATATTAAACCTTGATTTTCTATTTTTTATAAGAGACACCATTTTGCTATGTCATTATATTTAATGGGACTTGACCATACACGGATTTTGTTATATATGGGGGATCTTGGAACCAAACCCTACTGTATAACAAGGGTCCACTGTACTTGCTATAGGAACCCCGAAACTGGGTATGGAGATGTGTTCACTGGTCCTAGATGGGGTCACACTTCCCTAAAGGACTGTATTCATAATTTGGGAGTGCTCCTGGACTCTTCCCTTCAGTTGACAGCTCAGATAGATGCGACGGCCAAGAGCACTTGTTATCAGCTTCTGCTAATACGCCAACTGATTTTTATGCTGTTGTATTTTAAATTGTGGATTAGGGATTGTGTTATTATTTTACTATGTTTTATTTTGATTGTAACCCGCTCCGATCCTCTGGGGAGAGGCGGGGTATAAATAATAATAATAATAATAATAATAATAATAATTATTATTATTAAAATTGAAAATAAAAATAACTTTTTTTAAAAAATAGAAGGTATGCAGGGTAGGGCATAGAGTAGGAAGGTGGGGTTAAGGGGGAGTCAGGAAGAGAGTGACATGGTGGTTGTGTGACTGCAAAGACATGCAGTGATGGTATAATTCAGTTTTCATTGGCAAATACAGTGGTACCCCGGGTTACGAAATTAATTCGTTCCGCGGTTAATTTCGTAACCCGAAATACCTTCGTAAGCCGAATTCCCATAGGCGCTAATGGAAAAATAGCTCTCTGCTGCCCTCCGGTGGCGGAAAATAGCGCCGCGGTTTTTTCGTAACCCGAAGAAACCTTCGTAAGCCGAAGCAATAAATCCCTATGGGATTTTTTCGTATCCCGAAAAATTCGTAACCCGGCGCATTCGTATCCCGGGGTACCACTGTACAATTGTGGCAAGACTGGGGCTCATGTGGTAAAGCCCTTAGTCAATTAAGCTATTTGTGATGGAATATAAAATGTAAATAGCAGTTGTGTGGCATTTTTCTCTGAACTAACCTCTACATTCTCTGTTGACAATCTCTCATCAGTAGAATGAAAAAGCATTCAGTTTTTTACCAGTTGGGACAGCAACTTTCCTTCCTTTGACCCCCTGGACAGAAACAACTATAGGCCTGTTTCATTGTTATCATTTTTAGACAAGGTAATTGAGAGAGCAGTTGCCATTCAACTCCAAGCAGTCTTGGAAGAAACAGATTTTCTAGATCCATTTCAAACCAAATTTAGGATGGGCTATGAAGTTGAGACAGCCTTGGTCACCTTAATCGATGATCTCCTTCTGGGCACTGACAGGGGAAGTATGACCCTGCTGCTGCTCTTGGACCTCTCACCGGCCTTCGATACCATTGGCCACGGCATCCTTCTGGAACGCCTGAGAGAGTTGGGAATTGGAGGCTCTGTTTTGCAGTCGTTCCAATCCTACCTCTCAGTGGTGTCACTTGGGGACAGTTATTCAGCCAGGAGGGAGCTCAGGTCAGGCGTCCCTCAAGGTGTGATTCTGTCCCCAATGCTGTTCAACATTTACATGAAGCCACTGGGTGAGTTCATCCAGAGACATGGGGCAGGGTGTTATCAGTACACTGATGACACCCAAATATATTTCTCTATGTCTCAGACTGATGCAGTGCCAAAGAATGGCATCTCTCCTCTGAATGCCTGTCTTAATGCAGTAATGGACTGGATGAGGGAAAACAAACTCAAGTTGAATCCAGGTAAGACGGAGGTACTTGCAGTAGGAACCCCCAATCCGGGACTAGACTTATGCCAGCCAGTTCTGGAGAGGGTCACACTTGCTGTGAAGGACTCTGTTCGCAGTCTGGGGGTGCTCCTAGATTTGTCTCTCCATCTGATGGCTCAAATGGACATGACGGTCAGGAGTACTTGCTATCAGCTTCAGCTGATATGCCAGCTGCGCCCCTTCCTGGAGCGGGAAGACCTTGAAACATTGGTACATGCGCTGGTAACCTCTCAGCTCGACTTCTGTAATGCACTCTACATAGGGCTACCTTTGTGTCAAGTCCAGAAACTTCAATTGGTATAGAATATGGCAGTCAGGCTGGTTACTGGCACACCTAAATCTGCCCACATCACACCAGTTTTAAAATCCGTTCACTAGCTGCCTATTATTTTCTGGGCAAGATACAAAGTATAGGCTTTAACCTTTAAAGCCCTAATGGCTTGGGTCTTGACTTCTTGAGCACCTTCTCCCATATCAGCCTCCCCGCACTCTTTATTCCACTGGGAAGAATCTGCTTCAACCGAGGAGGAAGAGACTTTCTGCAGTGACCCAGTGATCCTTTTCTACAGCCGCTCCTAGTCTCTGGAATGACCTGCCGGATGAGCTCCATCAGGTTACCACTTTGGAAATCTTTAAGAAGGCTATTAAGACGGATTTCTTCCAGCAGGCCTTTTCAGACTAGAATATCCTTGTTGACCTGCCTCCCCCTCCCATTATCCCATTACCCTCCATCTTTATCTTTTACTCTACCTGGACTCCACTTGAAAAAAAAATTACTTCATTTTAATTTTTATTGTACTCTAATGTGTTTTTTTAACTTTGCTTCTTAGTTTAATCTCTTTTTAGTGTTTAATTATGTTTTTACAATGGGGGGAGGGATGGGGATGTTGGAATTTCTAATGCATTTCTCTTTTAACTGTATTTTATTTTACTGCTGTAATTCACTTGGATTCCTCGAGATTAAGCGAAATACAAATTATTATTATTAGTAGTAGTAGTATCTGTACCTGACAGGGTGTACCTTCAGCACCTTCTTGAAAAAGAATATTAGATGTAGTTGAGAGTTCAAACTCATCTGGTCTACCACCATGCCTAAAATACAGCAATGGTATCTTCTAAAGTGGGAGAAAACTTGAAGTGGAAGGAGAAGTGCAGTTTCTGTTGAAATATGTGAGAAATAATCATCTATCAAGAAGAATACTCTATTGGCAAGGTAGAAGCTGAACAACAAATTGCCTCATATCCACTCTCATATACTGAGTCTAGCAGAGAAAGAAATAAGTTTAACCTTATTTGCAAAAACATAGAAAAGTAGCTTAATTTACTAAAGCTTGCACATAGTTAAATACACGGTCTAATGCGGACGGGGGGACAGAAAAATGGCTGCAGGATACACTGAAGTAGAAGAGAGGTGGGGAAAAATAAACCTTGACTAACAGGGAGTTGTCATAATGATATGATATGCCTTAACTCCTAGACACTAACATGCAAACTAGCTATTAGTAAGTACAGATATGCAATGGCTGCCAAGTCTAGCAATATCTCAACACCCCCCCCCAAAAAAAATCCACACATTACAATCCCTTCTTCCTCCCCACTTGTCTTACCCACATGCCAACGCCAGGTTTGGGAGTTCCTAGTACCATACAAAACACTGTTGAAAAAAACAACAGAACAGAACAGACAACACACACAACAGAAGTAGATAGTTGGAGAGTTTAACATACCCATGCCCTATGAGGAACGCCTTAGGGACTGGGTGCTCAACCTGAGGATAATGGAGCAGAGGACAGAATAGGGGAATTTCAGCACAAAATAAGTAAAGAGATAGTACAGGAATACCTGTTTAACCTAAATGAATTTAAGTCTCCAGGACCAGATGAGCTACATCCAAGGGTATTAAAAGAACTGGCAAATGTAATATCGGAGCCATTGGCAATAATCTTTGAAAACTCCTGAAGAACGAGAGAAGTCCCAGCAGACTGGAGGAGGGCAAACGTTGTCCCCATCTTCAAAAAGGGGAAGAAAGAGGATCCAAACAATTATCGTCCAGTTAGTCTCACATCAATACCAGGAAAGATTCTAGAGCAGATCATTAAACAGAGAATCTGTGAACATCTAGAAGGCAATGCCATAATCACAAAAAGTCAACATGGGTTTCAGAGAAACAAGTCATGCCAGACAAATCTAATCTCTTTCTTTGATAAAATTACCAGTTTGGTAGATGAAGGGAATGCTGTGGATATAGTATATCTTGATTTCAGTAAGGCCTTTGACAAAGTTCCCCATGACATTCTTGCAAACAAGCTTGTAAAATGTGGGCTAGACAAGGCAACTGTTAAGTGGATTTGTAACTGGTTGACCGGCTGAACCCAAAGGGTGCTCAACAATGGCACCTTTTCATCCTGGAGAGAAATAACCAGTGGTGTTCCACAGGGCTCTGCCCTGGGCCCAGTACTGTTCAACATCTTTATCAATGACTTGGAGGAAAAAATTGGGGGAATACTTATCAAATTTGCAGAGGACACCAAAT
Source organism: Sceloporus undulatus (assembly GCF_019175285.1). NCBI lineage: Eukaryota > Metazoa > Chordata > Lepidosauria > Squamata > Phrynosomatidae > Sceloporus > Sceloporus undulatus. The sequence continues at coordinate 39,570,701 of NC_056525.1, read as the reverse complement.
TAAGAGGAATAGCTAATACTCCAGAGGACAGGATCAAAATTCAAAATGACCTGAATAGACTAGAAAGCTGGGCCACAGCTAACAGAATGAACATCAACAGGGAGAAATGTAAGGTACTGCACTTAGGGCGAAAAAATGAAATGCACAGATATAGGATGGGGGACACCTGGCTTAAGGAGACAACATGTGAAAGGGATCTAGGAGTCCAAGTAGACCACAAGTTGAACATGAGTCAACAGTGCGATGCAGCAGCTAACAGTGCGATGCAGCAGCTAACAAGGCCAATGCAATTTTAGGCTGCATCAATAGAAGTATAGTGTCTAGATCAAGGGAAGTAATAGTGCCACTATATTCTTCTCTGGTCAGGCCCCACCTGGAATATTGTGTCTAGTTCTGGGCGCCACAATTCAAAAAGGAGATTGAGAAACTGGAGCGTGTCCAAAGGAGGGCGACTAAAATGGTGAAAGGTCTGGAAACCATGCCCTATGAGGAAAGACTTAAGGAGCTGGGTATGTTTAGCCTGGAGAAAAGATGGTTAAGAGGTGATATGATAGCCCTGTTTAAATATTTGAAGGGATGTCATATTGAGGAGGGAGCAAGCTTGTTTTCTGCTGCTCCAGAGACTAGGACCCGGAGCAATGGATGCAAGTTGCAGGAAAAGAGATTCCACCTCAACATTAGGAGGAATTTCCTGACAGTAAGGGCAGTTCGACAGTGGAACACACTTCCTAGGAGTGTAGTGGAGTCTCCCTCCTTGGAGGTCTTCAAACGGAGGCTGGATGGCCATCTGTCGGGGATGCTTTGATCTGGATTTCCTGCATGGCAGGGGGTTGGACTGGATGGCCCTTGCGGTCTCATCCAACTCTATGATTCTATGATTCTATGAAAATTGGCACAAGACCAATTTTTAGACAATATCAAATAAATAAATAAATAAATAATTTAATAAGTAAACTAGACAATATTAAATAAATAAATAAATAAATAAATAAATAAATAAATAAAAATTTTATTTGTATACCGCTATTCCAATACAGATCATAGCGGTTTCCAACATTCAAAGTTCACAAAACAATGGTAACAACAATATCCCAACAAAGTGCAAACCCACCCTCCGTACAAACGAAACCCGGAATAAACAACCAAAGACTATACAAAACTACAACAAAATAAAACCATAAAAAACCATACTATAGCTGGGATAACAATATACAGCATCGAGGGGGATTAGAATAACATTGGTGCTCATGGGGGGGGGGGGGACACAGTCCATGAGCATACAATCCCCACACACCGACAATGTAACAGAGCTGCAACAGAGTAAGACTACTATCCAAGTCGTTCCTCTGCTGCAGACGCAGCTAATAGGATCCTGTCCCGTACAGCCATACGCAATTGCGCAGGTACGCCGCTGTGAGTCCATTGGCAGCAGGTCCTGGGTGAGTGCGCAGCTGCGCTGATGTAAACTACCCCCAGGGAGCCGCTCCGGCCACAGCGGCAAACAAACACAGTCCCTCGGGGCCTTAGAGGGGGAGGACGAGGAGGTTCCCCAGCTAGCTGGTTTTATGGCATGCCGCTGCCACCGACACGCCTCTCCCCGGCTTTCCCCAGGTGTTCCTGGTCTCCCTCAGTCCTGGAAGCACTGCTGTGAGTCCGTTGGCAGCAGGTCCTGGGTGAGTGCGCAGCTGCGCTGATGTAAACCACCCCCAGGGAGCCGCTCCAGCAACAGCGGCAAACAAACACAGTCCCTCGGGGCCTTAGAGGGGGAAGGACGAGGAGGTTCCCCAGCTAGCTGGTTTTATGGCATGCCACTGCCACCGACATGCCTCTCCCCGTTGGATTTGGAATGAACAGTGACAGTTCTTATGTTTGGGGAATGCATTTTCGCAGCACACATACTAAAGCAGGAATAATATAGAGGTGATTAGTGTGATCCCTGTGTAAAAAAAGTGTAGCATCAGGTAGGGAAAACACACACTGGCTTGCAAAATGACTGTGAAACTTTACAACAGCTTTAGATTTTGGGGTGTCAACTAGTAATCTCAGTTTGAGGCCTGTGTTACTCATTTTTGGAGGTGTTTTGCAAAGCCATGGCATAGATCAGACAATGTTTGATTTGGGAATTTTGTTAACTGGTAACCCTCGGCTGAGGTATTCATTACTCAGTTTGATGATGGTGTTATAAGAAGCTGCAAAACAAACCAGGAATCAAGAGGCAAGAGTGTTGCTCCCTCTTGAATGGTCAGCAACAACCTCCTGAGGGAATTGCTGGATTGTTTATGGTCTGGCAGCCTCTTGGCACTGCCCAGTTAATGTGTGCTTCCTATGTAAACACTCCAAGCATCTCAAACTTTCCCTTCTCTTGTCTACTTTCCATTATGGCAGGTATTATCAAGTCCATGTCTCTGTGTTGCAGCTGCTGAGAACTGTCACTGTCTGTCTCAAGCACTGGCATGTCCCCCTGTCTTTCTTTTTCTGTTTCCCTGTCTGTATCATAGTCTGAACCAGGCATGTCCTCCTGTCTTTCTGTTTCTCTGTCAGTATTGGAATCTGAACCTGGGTCCTTAGAACAAGACATGACAGATTGCTGTCTTTAAATTGCAGCCCAATGTACACATACTTGGGACTCCACTAAACCTAGTTGGAGTGGTTTGTGATTAAAAGTGCATTAATGTTATGCACTTCAAATACCTCTGAAGTGTTTGGGATTTTAAATGCACTGTTCTTTTTAGGGTTGTAGTCATTATTGTCATAAGTGAGTTGGGAAAACTATTGCACCCCATGTCTTTTACTGAGATATTACATTTAGTAACACAAATTCCAAGTTGTGCTGATGCACAAGGCTTCAAATACCTCATAGGAACCTTTTATTGTTTTAAACAGCAGAAATCTGAAAGAGAGGCCATTCTAATCAATCTTGGCATTTGTCATACCATATCTTTGCCCACGGGATTGTTCACTGAGAACAGTATGATTTATGACTAGATCAATGTCTGACAAAGCCTTGTAGATCTTTGCATATAGTTTGAGAGTGGTGTCATTCAGTGCTGCTGTCTGTTTTTAAGGTTTATCCCTATACAGAAGCATAGGAAGGAAGTAAAAGGCACAGAATATATGAAGACACAGAATATATGACAGAAGCTTGAAAATATTACTTGTTTTAGACTATAGTTCCCCCAACTATCACCTAGCATGGCCATTATCTGATGGAGTGGAGGGTATAGGAAGCTTTCATCCAAAAAGTAACTCTTCATAGCTCAGAGGAAGAAACAGATTTTAGAGTAGACGGTACTACAAAGGCAACATGTTCATTCTTGAGTTGCAAACCACAAAGACATCATTCATTAACTGTTAAAAGGGGGGCATTATTTATCACCTAACTGCTGTTTCTCATTAAAGAGGTTTACAGTGTAATCCTAAAATGAATTTTCATAGAGCTATGTTCTACTGATCACAGTGGGACATATTCTCAAGTAAGTATGCCTATCATAGCAGCCTTAATGACTCCAAGCAGCACTTCTGGGGCATGCCAGCTGGGAGTATACAAGCTTGAATTACTTTATACTGTTACCTTATACTTCATTCTGTGTGTATGGAAAGTTCAAGTGGTAGAACTGCAGTAGCTAAAGCACTAACAGTGAGGTTCTGGTCACATATTGTACCATCTTTATTTGGCCCAGTTCAGAGCACTGTCTTTGACTGATGCCTGGAGGTGGGGATCACGTGGCCTTTCAGATGTTGCTGGACTGCAGCTCCCAGCTTTCTTCACCATGAGCTATATGGGCTAGGGCTGCTGAGACATGAAATCTAATGACATCTGGATGGTTACACAATCCCCACCCTGGTCCTATATCACTCATTACCTAGAAACCTAAAAGGGCGACTTTTGTCATATGCTTCAGTCACCAGAGTCTGTAACTATATATATAGAAGTATATAAAGTGAAATGTTTGGAGCACTGTTTTTAAGGGCTTGTCTACACTGCTTCAAAACCCTCTGCCCCCAGCCCCACAGTCTGGAGCAATAAGGCCATATGCCGCATGGCCCTATCCACCCCAGGTTTGGGGTATCCTACCTTATCACAGGATTTTTCAACCCTGGAGTTTGAGCTCCTGCTAATCCCACCACTGCCCTGCCTCCCCAATGCAAATGTCACAGATCACATGCTGGACACCTTGTTTGCCTCAGAGAGACAGGCATGCCAAAAGAGCCAGCACTGCTGAGAGAGGAAGAGGGGAAAACATCACAGTTCGGACTGGGAACTAGCCCAGTTTGAAGGTGGCAGCTGGAGTAGTGAGCTGAATGGCGGCTGTAGCAGCAGTGGAGGAAGAGGTGGTGGTGGAAGTGGCAGTGGGCCCAGAGAACACTCAGGTAGTACAGACAATCCACCTGATGTCCCTGCAGAGGAAAAGATATACAGGGTGCCTCCAGGATGGGTCCAATGCCAGGAAGGGCAGGAATCCATTTGGAATTTTGTCCCTAGTGTAAACTAGCCCTACATTTAAACTAGCTCTAGTGTAGACTAGCCCTAAATGTGGAGGGATTTAACCAGGGTTTTTAAACATATGGAAGCACTAGACATAAAATGTACAGATTTAGGAGAAATGTACAAGTCCAAACAATATTTAAGTAGTTGAAAAAGTAATTGTAATTTAATCAGTAATTGTACATTTGTATAGCATAGTGTCCAATGTATTTCCCTTACTTCAGATGAAATAAGGTCTGGCGGTACAGCTTAGGCTAGTTATTGAACCCAAGAGCTTGCTCTGGATTGCTATGGTAGCCACTTACGTATCAACAAAAAAGGATATGTGTTGCCACCACCATCTTAAAAAGGATGCAAGAGGGCACAATGTTTCATTTTTTAAAATGCACATCCTAATTTCAATGCAATTTTATGTTAATTTAATGAATATGTACATATGTGGTGTAGATTTAGAAACAATAGCTGGCATCTTGCTCAGCAATTACAGTGGCTTAAGACACTGTAGTTCACTTTTACAGTCATATTGACCAGATGTCCTTCAGAAACCTACCTTTTAAGATGCACATCCCCTCCCCCAAACAGCCATTTCCAAGCTGCCAGAGAGTAGGTGGTGAACAGTGATATGTCCAGCCCTCATCCTGTATCTGGGCATGCAGAGGGCTGGACACATCATCTCTTACCTCCCCCACTCTCCAGCAACTTGAAATTGACCGTGTTAGAGGTCTATGGAGCTTGAAAGTTAGTTTTGGGAGATAAATGGAGCCAGGAGACATGGCTGTGTTTCCCAATGCAGGATTTTGACCATTTACTACAGTTTAGAGACCATTTTAGAATTTAAACTTCACAAAAGAGAAACTAATGTATTTCCCATCCAAATAAAATTCAGTCAGTTTGCATGTCCTCTCTTCAGTGAATCTGCGCTCATTTCATTTCTCGCACAGATCCTGCTCCAAACCCATTTTCCTTTCAATTCAGTATCCCATTCATCAATCACTGCCCATCCCAAATGAAATTCAAACAAATAAATAAATTGGATGCCTTGTCTAGCTGCAGCGATCACAGCAAAATGAGATGCCAGCTCAGATGCTCAATGTGTGTTGCTTTTTGACAAGCTTGGAGATGTAGATTTTAGTTCTAGAAAACCCATGTCTTCACTATAGGACTCTTTCTACCAGATCTGTAAGGCAGGAGAGTGCCTCCAGTTGTATGCTAAGAGTGCTGCTCTAAAATCATTTGTATCAGCCTTGCCCAAACTGGCTGCTTTCATATGTGTTTGACCAAAATGCTTGCCATGGTTGGGAGAAAATCATAGAATCATAGAATCATAGAGTTGGAAGAGACCGCAAGGGCCATCCAGTCCAACCCCCTGCCATGCAGGAAATCCAGATCAAAACATCCCCGACAGATGGCCATCCAGCCTCCATTTGAAGACCTCCAAGGAGGGAGACTCCACTACACTCCTAGGAAGTGTGTTCCACTATCGAACAGCCCTTACTGTCAGGAAATTCCTCCTAATGTTGAGGTGGAATCTCTTTTCCTGCAACTTGCATCCATTGCTCCAGGTTCTAGTCTCTGGAGCAGCAGAAAACAAGCTTGCTCCCTCCCCAATATGACATCCCTTCAAATATTTAAACAGGGCGATCATATCACCTCTTAACCTTCTTTTCTCCAGGCTAAACATACCCAGCTCCCTAAGGCGTTCCTCATAGGGCATGGTTTCCAGACCTTTCACCATTTTAGTCGCCCTCCTTTGGACACGCTCCAGTTTGATCCATGAGAACGAGCACTGATTCTACATCGAATGTGCCAAAGCACATCAGAGCAGGCATGAGCAACATGTCTCAAAATGCCCCCACACATGAGGAAAAAATGCTCTCTAATCCTTATCCCTAACTTGCAGGCAGCTACATAGCAGCCCTAGCTGTCCAGTATCAAATTGCAGGTATGCAGAGGCACTAGAACCTGTCTAATTCTGGAAAATAAGCAGAGTCAGTCCTGAATATTACGTGGGTAGGAGACCACCAACAAATACTAGGTGCTGTGGGCTCTAGTTTAGAGGAAGGAACTAGCAAAACCAACTCTGAATATTCCTTACCTAAGAAAACCTTGTGAAATTTATGGGGTTGCCATAAGTCAACAGGTTACTTGAAGGCACATACACTCACAGAGAAAGAGCGAGGAAGGATATGCAGGTGCATATTTCTGTCCTCATTCTGCATCCAAGCTTCTGTTCTAATTTATCAGGATTCTACTAATTACTGTAAACTTTTTAAAAAGGAAGCTCTTTTTCCATCAGTCAGAACAAAAAAAGTATTTTAAGTAATTCTGTTCAATTACATCTTTCAGTTTTTAAAAACTACTTCCTACCCTACTTACCCCAGAGACAGTGGTTTTTCCCTTATTGTTTAATCATCTTGAATACAAAACATGAGCACAGCAACATTTTTCAAGAACCTATAAGCATATAGATTTATAGACTAGAAGAGAAATCATTTTAAAAAGCAAACAGAACAATTCCCTTGAAGCTACTTAAAATTCCCTGACTTGTATTTAAAAAAAGAAAGAAACAGTTTTTACTGGGTATGGGTTATTCTCGACAACAAAGACCTCCTTTGCTTAATCCTAACAGCCTAAAGATTTCAATAGGATGAAAAATAAGATAATAAAAACAGAGAACCAGCCTGAAGAAATGTGTGTGTTGGATTGGGGGTGTATTCTCACTATGGAAATAAAGCAGTTTGACAGCACTTTAACCGCCATAACTCTATCCTATAGAATCCTGGGATTTGTAGTTTGGTGAGGGAACAGAGCTCTATGACAGACCAGATAGAATACCTCAACTATATATGCCAGGATTTCACAAGATGGAGCCATGACAGTTAAAGTGGTGTCAAACTGCTTTATTTATGCAGTGTGGAATCATCTTGGGTCTAAAGAGACCTAAGTTCACATCCCCATATAGTTATGACACTTACCAAGTGACCTTGAGTTAGTTTCTCTATCTCAACCTCTTTCATAGTTGTTTGAGGATAAAACTGTAGGGGTGGTCACTTCACCATCCTGAGTTTAATAGAGAAAAGTGGGGCTATAAGCGTAACAAATTATCATTGTTATAATCTGGAAAATATGCAAGCAAATCCAAGTTGGACAGGGTCTTTATTAGGAGACACTTATGAGAGCAGGTGCTTCTGGTAAGGGGATCTCCCCCACTCTTTAACTTGATTAGAAAGTGAGCTAAGCAAAAGACCTCTCAGCTGCTATTGCCCACAGCTTGGAATAGTTACTTTTTTTGGACTGCTGCTCTCCGAATCCTCCAGTCAGCATAGCCTGTTCTGTCTGCAGGTTTTAGGAAGTTTTTAAACCCCAGTTTCCCCAAACTATTCCCCAGAATCACAATGGACATTCCAAATACCTCTTAGAATGGGAATTGTGTTATTTCCATTTCCAGAGACATTGCTCCCCCCCCCCCAAAAAAAAAATTGCAGTTCCTACGATCCCACAAGTTTGGTCAAAGCAGGGGAAGGAGTTGTTTGGCCCTCCAGACAATGATGAACTACATCTCTTGGCATTCCTCATCATTGACTGTGCTTGCCAGGGCTTTCTAGGAGCTCAACAACATCTGAAGGGTCACATAATTCTTGCACACACTTCAGTTAAAAAATAGCAAGCAACCTAAACTCATTATCTTCATGGCTGAGCAAAAATCTGAACCTCTGATCTCCTTGGTTCTATTAAGTATGGCTTTAACATTAGTCTGTATAAACTGGTGCCTTCTTACTTCTTACTCTCCAGCTCTTGCCTTCTCTTGGGAAACAGAATAGAACCTTCTTTGGAGGTCTTTAAGCAGAGGCTGGATTGGCTTTATGTCAGGGATGCTTTGATTATGAGTTCCTGCATGGCAGGGAGTTGGACTGGATGGCCCTTGGGGTCTCTTCCAACTCTATGATTCTAGTGTGTGCCACAAAACTGTTCAGGGCCAACTACTAAACTAGCCTGTAGCCTCAGATGCAGTGGAGGTTTCTGTCATTAGTAGTTTTGCGGGAAGATTCGCCTACCACTCCAGTGAGCTTCTGTACATCATAGTGGAAACTGAAGCTAATCTAGGGGCCACCCTAGACCTATAACCTGGGAATCCTTGGGGAATCCATGGACTACCAGAAAATAAATCAACTCTCCACTGTTACTGGACATCTGCTTCTGCTTCTCAAAATTGGTATATTTGGTGTTAAGCAGTGCAGAGAAGTCTTGCAACCTGTTTAAAAGGTATGTTTTGACATCTGGAGGCTTCCAGGAGCTGTAATTCACCATCTTTTGGGGCTAGAAAAGGGTCATTTAGGTACTCTAGAGGTGTTGAGGACCACAAAGAAATCCTTGGGGGTGGGGGGGTGCACCTTTGCCCACACATGGACAGAAAGGCAAACACCATCTTGCCCCAAGTCCCAACATCCAGTCCTATGCATATTATCTAGCATTGTAAGGAAAAGGGGTTTTCTTCTATGGAGTATGGTGGGGGCTGGGCTTTAAATCTCTGGTAGTTTTTATTGTCCCATAATGCCACTTCATTGTCACTGTGAAGTCTGAGATGTCAAGCCAAAATTAAAAATTTTCACTTTTGAGCCGACCTTTCAAATTGACATGCTATGACACTCCTTTTCAATAGGAAATGTCAAAGCTTTCAATTCCTATTGTATGCCATCAGGACCCATGCTGGAATTTCCCTCTATGAAGGGTTTCAATATTATACTTTCATTAGAGTGTATAAAATATCACTCTGGGAAGAGAAAAGGAAATGGTAAGTTACCAAATCAGCCACTGGAATGTTGTTAATTGTGACAACATCCAAACCATCATCTATATAGGGTCTTTGAAATCTCCCTTCTGCCCTGACCTCTCCCCAGAAAATAAAGGTTTACAGCAGCCCTCAAAAATACCTATCTCAATATGTGTATCTGTTTTCAAGTTGCTTGTTTACCTATGACAATCTCATGAGTTTCATAGAGTTTGCTCAGTCAAGGAATACACAGAGGTTGTTTGCTCTTGTCTTCCTCTGAAACATAGCCCACAGCACCTAATATTCCTTGGTGATCCTCTATGCAAGTACTACACAGACCTGATATTGCTCAACTTCACATACAAGTAGGGTTGCCATAATTCTCTACTATAAACCGGGACAAAATGTAGGACAAAATTTAGATCAAAATTTAAGACAATTGTAGGATAAAATTTAGCCCAAAATGCAGGACATTTAAGGCCCTCCATTTTTCTTAAATGTCCTACATTTGGGGCTAAATTTTATCTGACAATTATCCTAAATTTTGGTCTAAATTTTGTCCTACATTTTGTCCTGGTTTATAGTAGAGAATTATGGCAACCCTACATACAAGGTAAGATCTGCTGTAGTCCAACCTATAGCAATGCCTACTCAAGACTGTGTCTATCCCATTATTACAGAGGCAGGAAGTAGTTACTATAATGCAAAGCTGGCTACTTAGATCATTTCCTGTAAAATGAAAAATCATCTCCTGCAAAATCATTTCCTACAAATTCAAAGTGATTTCATGAGATCATTTTGGGATGCCCATTTGTGAGATAATGTGCACACAGTTTTAGTCCATGTAACAAATATTCTCACATTCAGAAGCACATCAAGTCAGAGCATGTCTTTAAGTTCTAGATCTCCAAGACTGACATTCTGTTATATCATAAGGAAACCTTCCCAACTGATACTTTCCCAGCTTGTATGAGGGGGAACGGGTGATGAAATTGCAGTCTAAAACATCTGAAGGGCACTAGGTCACAGAATGCTGTCATAAAGGCTACTACAAATAAATGAATAGTAATTATTGGGACAAGTTATAATAATATTTAATAATTTTATTTATTTATTTATTTATTTTGCTTTACAGTGGATATGACTTTGACTATGACTACTACAGAGATGACTTCTATGAAAGGTAAACAGATCTTTCTGTGTATCTATTTATTATATGGAGACCCAGAGTAGTGTACTGGTTCGAGTGTTGGACTTCGACTTTGGAGAGCAAAGTTCAATCCCCCACTTGGCCATAGAAACCCACTGGTAAACCTTGAGAGTCACACACTTTCAGCCCCAGAAACCCCCATGATAGGTTTTTCTTAGGTTCATCATAAGTCAGAAATGACTTCAAAGCACACAACAACAACAAATTTAATATACATAACAGTGCTTTACAAGAGGATCTGAAATTACAACAAATTTAATATAAGCAATTTGAAGACACGCAACAACAACAAATTTAATATACATAGCTGTGCTTTAATCCCAAAAAGGATGTCAGAGGTCTGTATATTAAAATCTAAATATTAAAGCAAGTTTTAAAATATATTTTAAATACTTGGGCAAATAAAAGCACTTTTACTCTAGAAAGAGTACAAAAAATGGTGCCATGTGTACCTCCAATAAGGTGGCACTCTAAACTCTGGACAGTAGCATAGAGAAGGTCTACTCTTTTGTTAGTCATAAGTGTTTGTCTTATGAAAAAGATGTTACTTGCAAAGTACGAACAACAAAGAGCCCAAAATGAATATTCATGTTTTCTCAAAAGATTCTCAAAACCTAGAATGAACTGATTGTATGAATGGGAAACAAGAATATGGCGCCTTTAAAATTCAGGACTGTGATCCAATTCCATATACTTTTTATATTTGCTTGTTTCTTCCTGACTTTCTTTGATGGTGTTGCTCCTGCTATTCCTTTTGTTGTTGTTCCAGCCTTTTCTTAAAGGCATGTTTTTTACTCATCCACCGTGTGAGCTTTTCTCAATAGGTCCTCAATACTCAACATCCATTCTCCTTAGCTTGGCTGAAGCTATCTGTTAAAATTAGTAATAAGAGAATGTTTCAGAAAAACTGCAGGGAATGAGCAGTTGTTTTTCTCCCCTTCCCCAGTTAGATATTACAATGCTTGCCATACTCTTGCTCTGAAACCAAATATGAAAAAGCACGACTTTGTTTTTGCTAGATTTCCACTTTAGCCAGCCATCTTCAAATATAAATAGGTGCAAAACTGAAATAAGACACCTGTGAAGAGATGGAATGTGATGATGAGTTATAAAAACAGATGATCCTGCCTTCTCTCGAAGTCCTCAATTAATTCTAAGAATGGAAATACTATAGTGGGTATATATATATATATATATATATATATATATATATATATGCTAAACATCACAGTCTTGCAAGGTATAGTGCTTTGCTAAGTAAAGAAAAATTTCTAAATCAGTTCAGCAATATTAGTGTAAAGGTTTGGCGAATGTGTCTACACATGATTCATGATCAAATATCATCCACAGTGGCTTTTATTATGCTGAGCAATATGGTCAGAAGCAAGGATAGAATACTTGCTCCCCCTAGAGGAAATTATGAATAATGGACTCATGCTCTTGAAAAATGCTTGTGTATTTTGATCTATGTGCTGTAGAAAAGAACATCTTCTAGCTTAGATTGTTTTCTCTTACAGACTCTTTGAGTATCGGGGACGAGTCTCTCCCATACCTAGGGTGGTTCCTGTAAAGCGTCCACGTGTGACCATCCCATTAGTAAGGCGCGTAAAAACAACACTCCCAGTCAAACTCTTTGCCCGATCTGCTGCTATTGCAAACAGCTCTGCCAAATTAAAATGTAAGTTTCTATGTTCTTACAGAAATACATCAGCCACAATTTTAAGAACACAAAACTCCTTTCAACTTGTCTTTGTGCTAAGGCTATGCCATGCCATTATTAGGGTTTTTTTATATTGCTAACATGATTGCTGTTACGTATTGTAAAAATGTATATCCCACCTTTCAGATATAATGGAATCTCATTCACCTCATAATCACAGGAATTATAATTACAGCATAAATCATAAAGATGATTAGAACAAGCAGCAAATGGGAACCAGCACAAGAAGGAAGTCACATTAAGCCAAGTGTTTGTTAAAAGGGAAAAGCTTTTACTGGGAAGTGAGAGTAGAACATCTTTCCCTCATCTATGACAGCCATCATAGATGAGGGAAGGATGTGTCTTCTTCCATGACAGGCATCTTTAAATGTCTGAAGGGATATCACACAGAAGATGGAGTAAGCTTCTTTTCTCCTGCTCCAGAGACCAGACCAATGGATTCAAATTATAAAAAAATACATTCCACAGGAACATTAGGAAGAGCTTCATTATTGTAAGAACTATAGTTTTGTGGGTTTTTTGGGCTGTGTGGCCATGTCTAGAAGATTTTCTTCCTGATGTTTCGCCAGCATCTGTGGCTGGCATCTAGGTGCCAGCCACAGATGCTGGCAAAACGTCAGGAAGAAAATTTTCTAGAACATGGCCACACAGCCCGAAACCCCCACAAAAACTATGTATGCCAGCCATGAAAGCCATTGACTTCACATTGTAAGAACTGTTTTATAGTGGAATAAACTGCTTCAGAGGGTAGTGTCTTCAGAGGGGAATCTCCTTCTCTGAAGATCTTTAAACAAAGGTTGGGTGGGCATCTTGCAGGAATGCAATAACTGTGTATTTCTTCATGGCAGGAGAGCAGGCTAGATAGTCCTTGCAGCTTCCAGCTTTTGTGATTCTACAATATCTTGTATTCCAGGCTCTAAATCCTATTGTTAGTCCTGATTGGAGTAAATACATTGCATCTGTTAAATTTACCTACATGTTGACATGGTGACCAAGATCTCTCCAAACAGAGTCACTGTCTTGCCAGAGTCATTATAGAACAGGGCTTCTATACCTTTAATTAGCTGTTTATGAGAATTTGGGCATTGGCAACTTATCCCATATATGGAACATTATGATGGGAGAAATTGTAGCTGCCAAAATTATCCTGTCTTCACAACTATGAAAGGCAAATGAAACTCTGTCCTATACTGAATACAACAGCCTTATATTATGGTGACTACTGAGCAGGACCTGCTACTAAATCGTATATAAAACAAATAAAGCTCTACTGAAGAAAATCTCTAATTTGCAAATTGAAAAAGGGTGACTAAGGCTCACTTCCAACTTCTCTCTTCCAAGTGAAATGCAATGAACTGCAAACAATTAAAATGGAGCTGACACAGATCAAATCCAACATTGATGCTCTCCTGGGCAGATTGGAGCAGATTGCTGAACAACAGAAAGCATCTACAGGTCAGTTGGCTGCCTGGAAATGTCCCATCATCAAAGCCAAGGCATGGAGAGTTCAGGTGTAGCAAGAAACTCAGTGCCAGCTACCCAGTTATAGCGAACCCTTCTTAAATTGTTTTGCAGCTGTAATTCACCAGCTGCAGCTGATGACTGTTTGTAGTTGTAAATAAGTTGGGGATATTTTGCAAGCATTTTCTTATAACAATTATGTGACAGATGAGCTAACCGGAAAGGTCCCTGGAAACCTGTGCTTGCAAACAATTGCCAGATTTCCATAAGTGAATCAAGATACACTTGGGCTTCCATGCTTTTTCCTTTTGTCCTTGAGACTATACTTTATGGTCTGATTTCCCAGATATCACTAGGCCTAGGTCTGGGAAGGAGTTTTTAAGCCATATAGAACTCAGTGGAGTGAGGCAGCTGTATGATTTTTGATAGCCACCTATCCCTAGTTGAGCTCCAAAAGAAGATATTTAACGCAAGGAAAAATGAGAAAATACACACACACACACACACACACAAAATCTTCTTAATCTTCTTAAACACTTCTTAATCTAACAAATCACCGCTCTTTCTGACTTAGCCCTGAACTTTGTTTTGTGTAGGGGGGCACCTACACTACATGGGAACTGTCTCCCCCTAATCTAGGGATGGGCAACCTGTGGCTGTGCAGATGCTGGTGGATTCCAATTCCCATTAACCCTAGAGAGCTGAACAACACCTGGAGAACTACAGGTCACCCACTTCTACTTGTAACTTTTACTACCAGCTGTTAATGGGACAGCTCTCATGAGACAAGGCTGCTCATATTTCCCCTAGCCATAAATTACATGAGATAGCTATACCCATCTAAACCTGTATCGAGTTTTAAGTACTTGATCAAGGCTCTTCTCTTGTTATGTTGGAGAAAAATCTTTAATCTAACTTGGAGATCTCAGGCCATTGTTTAGTGCACAGTTAGGTAGTGTGTCATCCTCCAGATGTTAGACTGCAACTCTCATCAGCCCTACCCAGCAGCACCAGTAATGAGGTATCATCAAAACTTTAGTCAAACAACAACTGTTCATGCTCCATCTCCAGTTTAGTGTATGTCTTAAGGGGCTATAGCTTTTTGTGGCATTTGGGGACTATATGGCTGTTTTGGAAGAGTTTATTCATGACATTTCACCTGCATCTATGGCTGGCATCTTTACAGAATGCTGGCATGGGAGTGGGGTATATATATATTGTGTGACCCTTGGTTGAGAGGAGGTGATTTGCATGTTAATCTCTGTGTTGGTCTGTTGTTGAATGGCAAGGCCTCGGTCTGTCTATTTACTTAATGATCTATTGTCTGCTGGGAAATCCCCCTGACCATGGGTGGTTTTCATTTGTACTTGCTGGTACTTTTCAGGATTGGTAGTCAAATTTTGTTTACTTTAAGAGTTTCTTTTTTGTTGTTGTTGTTGTTGAAGTTGTCCAGGTTTGTGGATTTTGATGGCTTCCCTGTGCATTCTGACCTGATAGTTGTTGGTCTAGAATTTCAGTGTTTTCAAACAGCATTTTCTGCCCAGGATGGTTTGTCAACATGTTCTGCTACTGCTGATTTTTCTAGCTGGCCCAGTGTCTTTCATGTTCCTTGATTTGTGTTTGCACACTGCGTTTGGTGGTCCCTATGTAGACTTATCCGCAGCTGCACTGTGTGCGGTAAACTCCTGCAGTCGTGAGATGGTCTCTCCTGTTCTTCACTGAGCACAGCATTTTCTGGATTTTCTTGGTCAGTTTGTAGATCATTTGGAAGTTATGTTTCCTCATCAGATTCCATATTCTGTCCAAGACTACTTTGCTATATGATAAAAATACCTTCCCTTTGGGTGGTGGTTTGTCTTCACTCCTATGTGTTTTTCTGCGACTGACAGCTTTCCTGATGTCTGAGGTGGAGTAACTATTAGCATGTAGAGCCCATTCTAGATGTTTCAATTCATCTTCCAGGAAGTGAGGTTCACAGATCCTTTTTGCCTGGTAATGGTTGGAATTCTTGTGCAAGTATCTGTCCATGTGTGTAGGTTTTCTGTATACTGTGTGGCCCAACCATTGGTTCAGTTTGAAGATGACCAGGACATCCAAGAATGGCAAAGTTCCTTCCTTTTCTTTTTCCATCGTGAACTGGATATTCGGATGGATGTTGTTCAGATGGTTCAAAACCCCTTTCAAATCTTCTCCATGACTCCAAATGGTGAACCATCTGAACAACACTGGTAGACTGGGCAAAAAGGATCTGTGGATGGCAGTGCTGAAGGGGATTAATTCCAGTGGTTCTTCTCTCCCTCCAAGTCCAGAGCCATGGCAGATGAAATGGAGGGAAAGCTCTTCTTCTGTTTCCTAATGCATTGTGGGAAATTAAATCTAATCGTTACTCCAGACGTTTCTTGGACTTCAACTGTACCTGTTGACAGTGCCATGAGAGCCTGACAGTGGCTATCAAATAATGCTCAGGAAAGTTACTCTTTTGGACTACAACTCCCAAAATTCCCTAGTCTGGGAGTTGTAGTCCATGCTTTGCCACCAACAGAGAAGGGCATTTATTTATTTGCCTTTCCTGTCTTACTCTGCAGAGATTAGAAAGAAAGCAGATGGAAACAAAAGTGAAATTTCCCAAGAAGA
Source organism: Sceloporus undulatus (assembly GCF_019175285.1). NCBI lineage: Eukaryota > Metazoa > Chordata > Lepidosauria > Squamata > Phrynosomatidae > Sceloporus > Sceloporus undulatus. Next base: position 39,554,419 of record NC_056525.1, on the reverse strand, counting down.
CACAGCATCAGAAACAGAAATGAACACAGAGGAACCACTAAATGGAGACGAAGGAGAAGAGGAAGGCCTTGTGCGAGATGATTGTGAAGATGAATTGGTAAGAGGCAACAGGAAAGCACTGGTTCCTTGTCACCTGTGTGGACTGATAAGCTCTTTGCAATTGGAAAACGTGTTAAAATGCGGAAGAAATTGCTGAATTCCCTCCTTACCCAGCCTAGCCCCCAGAATAAATAGCCTTCTTTAATATTATGATTAGTTACAGCTGGATTTATTTGCTTTGGTACCCATAAGGAATAGGTCTTCCAAGAAGTACTTGGCATATATGATGCTAAGGAATGAAGTCTGTCTTTCCAAATTCACATCATCAACAAATCCAGGTTTTCCCTACTGACAACCACTGGCTTATGTAGAGAGTTTTGTTCCAAGTTATTTTCTTCTTAGATTTGCACCTGTCTGAATATGTGGCTTGGTAATGTATCATATAGCCCTCAAAACCAAGCAGCCTATTATGCAGCAATGCAAAATTGCCCAAAAGGATTTTCTTCATCCTGATCTGACAAAGTATATCTATAACCTTTTTTTTCAGACACGCATACAACAGAAATCTGCTCAGCATATAGGGAAACTAATCCTCACACTCACTCATTCACACATACATGTGCATGCATACACACACCTCCAAATAACAATGAAATGTTTCGCTTTTTTTTAGCAAAGGCATAACCTTGGGTGTTGGACAGAGACTGAGAATTGTACACACACTACCAGATTTCCCCATTCTCTGCCTAGGGACACACATCTGCAAAACCTGCTCTTGCACATGTATTGTCATTCACTGGATCAGGCCAAGTATTCAGGATTAGAATTAAGCTTTGGCATCCTTGGAATTTACCCAGGTCCAGTGGGTCACTGCCAATCCTCCTACTTCTGCACCTCCTTGCTGTTTCCACTTGTTCCCTTGCCCTCTCTGAGTAGTAAAAGAAGCAAGTGGGGGAGAGATCAGAAACATCTTTTTCCCCCAGCTGGCCTCCTACATTGTGCTTGGCCCATGCAGTTTCATATCCTTCCTGCTCCCAAAAGGCAGTTTCCAAGGATACAGAATAGGCCATAACCATAACCATTTATTGCCCTTGGGGAAGAAAGGTAGGTGGCTAGGCAGCTAGAGAGTGGGAGGGTAACTTCTTTTCTCCTGGTTGCAGAATTATAGTCACAAGCTCCCTCACCTCTGATCAGTAAATGGCCATGGCAGTGTGCTCTGTGCTTGGAAGCTGCAGGGGTAGTGGAAATTAGGTAAAGAGGTATTGAATACCTCCTACAAGTATGTGCAAGTCACCTGTCAACTTGTGGTCACCCTATGAATTTCAAAGGGTTTTCTTAGGTGAGGAATGCAGTAGACTCTTTCCATCCACAGGTGTTCGATTCTAGGGGTAGGGACTGTAGATGGGAACAAATTAGGACACTCAAGCCTCAGATTATGCAGTGTGTGGTAAGATATGTGCATCTGCATCAGTGTGTCTGTGAGCACTTGCCACTATTGAATAATATGGGGCATGGCAAGCCATGGATATTTCAATGTGCAGACAGCTAGCCTGTCAATTTAGCAGGCCTGCTGTATTCAAGAGGTGGTTTTGCCAGTTCCTTCTTCTGAAATATAGCCTACAGCACCTGGTATTCATTGGCAGTCTCCCATCAAAGTACTAACCGGAGGTGATCCTGCTTAGATTCCAAGATCAGGCAGGATCTGGTGCCTTTTGGGTATTTAGGGAATATTTGCATATAACCCCACATTACACAGATGCATATTACCAACAGGATTCTAGTCCAAATTTTCACTTTCTCTATGAGCAAGCCAATTCAGCTGAGCAAAAGTAAATTATTGAGCAGGCAGCAACAAAAGGGAGGCGGGCTTCCACAGAGGGAGGAACCTATTGCAAGCATCTTGCCCCAAAGCTCCATAAAACCATGAACTGTTCATGTAAGTATCAGTAGTATCCTGCTCTATTAGATTTGCAAAAAGTACTCTGAAATTTGCTGCCTGGCCTGACATTTGTCAACTGCAATAGAAACAGAAATTGTACCACTGACATACTTTGAAAATGCAGGAAGCTGGCCTACAATAAATCGGGCAGTTGGTCCAAATTTTACCCCAGTCTTCTCTATACTGACTGGCAGTAGTTTTTTATGGTTTCAAATAGGAGTTTCCCAGCCCTACCTAGACATGCTATGAATTGAAGTGGATACCTTCTGTAAACAAACAATGCATGAGCCCTTGTCCTTCACCCTTGTCATTCACTAATAAACTTTGTACAGCCTAATTTATTTGCATTAGTGGAGCAATGAGGGAGGTTGACATTAGGCTCTGCTACTGATATGCTGCAATAAAACCCAACCATTTAGCATTTTATGGACATTCAGGCACATTGAATAAATGTACATAGGGCATTGAAACAGTTGGTCCTACTCTAAATGTGCTTCATCACAAAGATCCTTAAGCACCTTATAGGTATATGATGAGGAGTCCTGTCAGAATTCCACCCTGAACACATTAATTGAATTAAAGCATCTGTAGCCCAACATTGTAACTTCTGTTATTTCACTTCCAGTCAAATTTCTCTCCACAGCCCACTATCTCTTAAACCATTGTCTAACCTCAGCTGTCATGCCATGATTTTAAATATTCAGGAAATTCAGGCTTTTAGGAATTCAGCACTAGGCAGTAAGCAATTTTGAAAACTGCATACCCTGAAGTAACATGTGCAAATCAAAGTTTAAAGAGGTAGTAATTTCAGATCACACAAGCTGTTCGTGGAAAAGTACTGTGGCTTGCTAGATAAAATGCTGGCTTCTCCCGACTTTCTTCACTGTACTTACTGTGGCCACTTATAAGCTTATCGCACGGCACTTGGAGGAATAGGAATGGAACGGAATGGAACAGGGGGAAACATGTGTTACCACATGGGATAACACCAATGATGCTGCCAGGAGTCCGCAAGCAGTTCCCTAGCCGTCCCATGGCAGCCAATTTTATTTATTTATTTATTTATTTATTTATATCCCGCTCTTTTCCCAGGACTTGGGTTTTGAAGAATGGTTCAAAATCGTCTTTCAAAATCAGCTGCCAGGAATAGCTAGGGACATGGCTTGGCATCAGTGGTATTCTCTCATGCAGTAACACATGTTCCCCCCCATCCCATTGTGTTCTGTTCTTGTTCCTCCAAGTGCTGTGTGATAAGCTTGTTAGTCTCCCTCAGCCAAACCCACCTGACTGAGGTGGTAAGGTACAGTTGCCCTCCATATGTAAGGTAAGGTCCATCTGTAAGGTGCAGTTGGCCCTCCATATCCACAGATTCTTTATCAATAGATTCAACATACACAGCTTGAAAGTGTGTGTGTGTGTGTGTGTGTGTGTGTGTGTGTTCCAAAAAGCCAACTTTGATTTTGCCATTTTATATAAGGGACACCATTTTACTATGCCATTGTATTTAATGGGACTTCAGTCTCCATGGTTTTTGGTATCCAGTAGATACCAAGAACCCACTGTATTGCTTTTGGATACAGTAAGGTTATAACAGTCCCTTTGCAAACAGTATAACAACAGGTAACATAGTTGTTGTTTTTCCTGTAAAATATATGACTATCCTTTCTTATTACATTTTTGAGAGCTGAAGAACTTTTGTGTGGCATTCTGATGGGAATTTTCAACTATTTTATTATTGTGAAGTCAAAGGCTTTCATGGCTGGCATCCATGGTTTTTTGTGGGTTTTTCGGACTATGTGGCCATGTTCTAGAAAATTTTATTATTTTACATGCTTTTTTTATTAAATATGAACCAAAGAGTAACAAAAAAGCAATGAAAAAGGTAATGAGTAACTTAATACCAGTATCATGTTTCCTGACATTACTGTAACTTTTTTTTTAACAAATTATTTTCAAAGCTTTCTAAATGCCAATTAGGAATTGTATGTTGGATTCAGGTGAAATGAGATTATTTCTTCTCACCAACATAAGGAGACAGGATAAGGAAATTTAATCTAGACTACTTGCTTCTAGCCAGAAGATGGGTGTGGAGGGTGAACTCTGGTGCCCCAACAACTGGAAGGAAAGAAGCTAATTAAGGGAGGAAGATAATTAAATAAATACCTAGACCCTCTGCAGGGTTTTTTGTGGGTTTTTCGGGCTATGTGGCCATGTTCTAGAAGATTTTCTTCCTGACGTTTTGCCAACATCTGTGGCTGGCATCTTCAGCAAAGAAAATCTTTTAAAACATGGCCACATAGCCCGAAAACCCCACAAAAAACTATGGATGCCAGCCAAGAAAGCCTTTGACTTTACCTCTGCAGGGTATTTGTAAGTTGCAGTAATCAATCAACTCTGTCCTACAAATTGTATAAAGCTGATACCCCGTTAGCTGAGCTGGGGATTTGCACCCCGTCCTCTCCTTTTGCCAAAGCTGAGGGACTATACAAACAGCCCCAAAGGGGTGGACTCCAGCCTCCCCTTCTTCAGCCGGATCAGGGCTGCAGCAACCTCATGCCGCAGCCCCTGATCTGGCCTTTCCAGAACGCAAAAAGGAGCCAAAAAAAAGTGGGTCCTTATTGTGCCCTCGAAAGCATACAATAGCCACAGTGGTGTGGCTATGCGGCGCTCTTTTGGCGATGCAGCACTGGAGGACCACAGTAACACTGTGTATATGGAGCAGCGCATAGCATCCTGGCACCCTGGGGGCGGAATTGGGGCGTGCATCATGAGGATGCTACACTCCGACTCCGCCCCCATGCCTGCCCAAAGTGTCAGTCTCTATAGGGCCAGAGTCCACCAAAACAGAAGCATTTTCACCCTCACCTCCACCTGGAGATGACCAATGAAAACTGGAGACTCAAAGCAAGATCCTGAGATATACAGTAGCAGCCCTACTAGGGAAATAATAATGTTCCTTTTTTGAAAAATTATTCCCAAAATTAACAAGTGTCTTCATTTAGAGGACAAAAACAACTTGAAGTGTTAAAAAAAATAATCCAATGCAGGAAAAAGGGAAATTGTTAGGTTCATCCTTATGCAAATTTAGTGAAGCTTATGTCTGATTTGTCATGTATAAGATCACAATCAGCTAGCCTTATCCCACCCCCCTTCATTACACATAGTATTATATCAGGAGTGGGCAAAGTATAGCTTGTTGGACTTTAAATCCAGTGATCCCTACCCAGGATAGTCAATGGTAAAGACAGCTGAGAATTGCAGTTCAACAACATCTAGAGGGCTGCATTTTGCCTACCCTTAACAATGACTCCCAAAACAGGAATGTTAATAATCACTTCACCTTTCTTTCTCTTTCCCTCTTTCTACCTCTTAAGGAGAACAGCCATTACACAGATGTGGATGATTCTAGCCTACAGTAACCAGGTATATTTAATAGCATATATAGGCCCTTATTTTTTTTTTTAAAAAAAATAGTCTTGACACCCTGTTGCTGTTATCTGAATGTTTCCTGTTCAACTGTACATTTGTACCTTCTTTTTCTTTCTTTCCCCATCCCTCCAATGTTCCTTTTTCTTCTTCGAAAAATTTGACAGAATTATTTTTGTCATAGCCTAGAGAATGAGGACTGAATATACATCAGAAGAAATATGCATAGGGAGCAGGGAGGAGGAGAAGGAATTGGGGGATATATGAAAATGAATAAACAGCATGTATTATAAAGCTGCCAGGTCATAATTTACTGCAGGGAAGCAGCCCTTCAATCACAGAGGAAAATAGGGATGGATAGATGGATTCATTTGAAAGGCATGTGATCTAACAGCATGAAGGTGCAGTTAAAAGTATATGGACAGAGAACATGAGGCCATGGTAAATTGCCTTTATTACTGAGGTAGAACACACAAAACAGCAGTATTTTAAGCAGATAAATGTTTTTATTTAGGTACTGAACTGAGGAAAGCCTGGGGGTGGGGGAGAGAAATTAATAAATAGAACATTGCAAATTTGACTCTGTATATATAGTATGAATAACAATATTATAGAATCCATTATGGTAAAACCAAAATGCCTTGACTAGACCTTGCTCAAAATTACAGCTGTCTTTTGGATTCATAATCACTGCATGAGATTGATGTTTGTACACAGAGAGATATACCCAGCTTCCCCCTTAAAATCTGTTAAGGGGGGGGGGGTATGTAAGAGAGAGACTCTCATGCACAGGTAACCATATAAGAGGGAAGGGATTGCTGTAATATAAAAGAAAGCCCAATCTGAAAATTTATAGGACATGTGGGGAGGACTGTTAGGGGCACAAAAAGGCCCTTTAGTATGTAGCTGGTAGGCCACAGTATGCCCAGTCCTGCTGTAGTGCTGCCAATCTTAACACTATGGTGCCGGTCTACAATGATTGGCAACAGCTTGCTAGGACTGGAGACATGAAACTTTCCTTGGCCCTACTTGGAGATTCTGTATCCAAAGTGTGGGCGCTAGCAACTCAACGAGAGACCTTCTTTTTAAAAAGAAAGAAAGGGGGAAGAGAGAAAGTGAGAGAGAGGGCCTCTTTGCCATTGTACATGAATTCCAGTTGGAAACTGTTTGAGTGAAGATTTTCACAATTCTTTTTGTTTCCCTTCCCACCCACTCTCTTTATCTTAGCATGTTCAGCACTGCAGCTACAAAGGGAGGACAGCAAGAGGTTAAACCCTGCCTTGGCATGTTGAGCCAGACAAGCATAACATGCAGGACTGCCATCATCTCTCTGCCTGGCATTCAAAAGGAGAAACATGGACCAATATCTCCAAGCCGTTTTGTAGTACACAGCAAAGTAGTCATCCCAGTGGATCCTCATCAATACCTGCTCCCCCCAATCCATCCTTGTTCTACAGACTCAGAGCCCTGTCATCAGCACAAGCACCACTTGTTCTGTGATCTCCTGTAGCCAAATATTGGAACAGATCATTTTCTATTGGCAGATGAAAGTTTGTGGTTTTTCTAGCACCAGGAAAAAAACAAGAGTGTGAGTGTGAGTGTGAGTGTGTGTGTGTGAGAGAGAGAGAGAGAGAGAGAATTGATTCAGAGACAGATGGAAGTGTGATGTTCAATAGCAAGAAACATAAAGTTATGTCACTATGTACAATTTATGGGTTTTGAATCTGAAATCCTGCCCATGACTGAGATAGCCAGGGGGACTCCTGTTAGTCCATTTGTCCCCTAACTAGCCTAACCCAATGCCACCCTGGCACAATGCAGACTGTAGCATTTGGAGCATGCCCTTTACTGGTGTGGTGTGCATAAAGTGGTGTGCACTTTGGAAGAATGGACAGAGAACATCACTATTAAAAGGTCTTTCTATAAAGGAATAACAAAGTACCTTCTTCCACCCTTTTTCCAAAGTAATAGTTAAGAAATGGATCTATACAATCTATAGAGGCAGAAGAACTGTGTGGCATTAGAATAGATAACATACTAAAAGGCACACATTAAACCAAGCATATCAAAATAAAGGGATGCATCTGGAATGTTCATTTCACAAACTGACATGCCTGCTGTTCATTAAAGTTTCATATGTCATATATTTGTTCTTTGTAAAGATAAGGTCAATCAAATGTGGTCCAAAGTAAAGGAAAAGGATGTGATGATCAAACAGTAATGGGAACCGGAAAATCACATGACAGCTGAAGCCACTAATAACAGAGCATGTGTCCTGTTTCTGATATAAGAGGCCTAAGATGGAAGGGAGATGTGTTTTTAGTCATTCTCATATGCTTTATCTTCTCTGATATTCAGGTGCTTTTAGCCCTTCCATAACAATAGAGATAAAATGTGAGCAAGGTTTATTGCACAGGTTATCAAACTGAAACATCTTGCAAAATGGCACCTGTTTTATTTTCTTTCTGCAATGTTCCCTTTTTCGTTAAACCACTAGAAAACAGTTTAATCCTTGATGCTAACTTCAGAAGTAGATGATATGACACTTTCTTAGCAGTGTGACTTAGTCCTATGGACTCTAACCTCGTCACCAATTTGAGAGGTAGATGGTGTGACAGTTCCTTAGCAATGTGACTTGGTCTTCAGGATTCCTGCTCAGAAGAGAACTGACTGCTCAAAAGGGAGAGAACCACAGCATCATAAAGGCTAGTTCCAAAGGACCTTAATTTGACACTGCTTTCAAAGGATTTCTGCTAGAAAACATATATTCTGACACTGAGGATATCCTTTCCTTGGGATTTTTTGACAGATCATGGCTGTCAAAGCACACATTTCTTTATTGAAAATAATATATCCTGGAGAGCTAAAATGAGCAAGTGCTTTGAGTGTTGCTCTCTTTCTCTCAGTTGACTCTTTCAGCACAGTTTGGTCACTTTATTGTACTGGGCTATTTTAGAACAGCTTTTTAGATCTTGTTTTGCTATGACCTGATCATGAGGCTGAGCTATAGAAAGAAAGCAGGGGAGCAGGGGGGTTTGTATATAAAAATCCTGTACAATAAAAGGAGGAACTTGATTTTTCTTGTAGTATTGTATTGTAATTTTCCAAATTAGCATTGTTCATATTCCAAGAATTTCATCCTGCACCAAACTACAAATTCCAGAGGTCTATGGGATAGATTTATGACTGTTAATGAGATATCAAGCTGCTATATAATGTGTTCTCCACATCCACTGGGATTAGGGGCACAAGACCCCTGTGAAAGTGGAAAAACTGTAAATAAAAAAAACACTATTTTTTTTATTTTGCCTGAGAGAACACCCTTCTAGGAATCTCTAGGTCCTCCAGCACAACTCTGTGATCAACCTCGGATGGAAGCTGACCACAGAATCATGCTGAAGGACCTACAGATGCCCAGAGAACTGTTTTCTCTAGGGATCTCTAGGTCCTCTGGTGTGATGCTGTGGCCAACCTCCAGCAGAGTCGTCCTGGAGGACCTAGAGATTCCTAGAGAGAGCTTATTAATCAAATCTGTAAAAGTTCAAGCCACAAATGTGGAGGACCAATGTAACTGTGCAGAGTAGATACATCCCTTGATATACCAAAAGAAAAACCCAAGCTATTATTCCCGCATTCTTTCATTGCACCCGTTACAAAAAGCAGCAAGTTGTACAGAACTGTACAGATTCATTTTCTTCCCAGCATGCATCATCTTCTTGTCTGCACATTAGGCTGTCTTCCTCTACCAGAAAGAGATCATCCTGCCAAAAAAGACTGAAATCTACCCCTGCCAAACACTGCACGACAAAGAAACCAATCTGGAAACTTACAAGATTTCAGCCAGAGGTTACAAGCCTGCTACACTGCAAATCCTCCAAAGAAAATGTGTTGAGAACCCCTCTGTGGCAGCATCTATTTGTTTTTCAGATTCCTTCAAATGCAGTCAAGTAAAAAAATAGCTCCCAGCACTTCGTCTGATGTGAAGCTGCATCATTCCAAGCACATCTATACCCATAAGTCTCCCAGTGGTTTAAGCTTCAGAACAAATGTTATCTGTCCCCAAGCGTTCATGGACACAAAGCTTCTTGGTTCTCTGCAGTACTCTGGGCCTACTACCAAGTTGGGAGAATGAGTTAATCCTGGCCTCAACAGACAAGAGGCAGGGTAAGAGAGCTTGGAACAGGTGAATGTGACCCTCCAGATGTCATTGGATCATAACTCCCAGCATTCCTTAACAATGCCTATCCTAGCTAGGACTGATGAGAACAGCAGTCCAACCACATCTGAAGGGCTGGATGTTGTCCATCTCTGGATTTGAGCACCCAGTCCCTCCCATTGCAGAATGAATGGATACTTCATACCATCAAGTCTTCATTAGCCTTTTTAGAGAGTAGAGCATGCTAGAGATATGTACAGTAAAGCACAGTGCAGGGCAAAGGGGATCAAGGAAGTGCTCTTCTTTTCTCAGAAAATCAAACTTGGGTTCACTCAATGAAACTGATACACAGAGTAAGTAGGCCCCATAGGACAAAACACTTCTTCATACAATACATTTTTAGAATGCCCTGATCAAAATAATAATAACATGGCAACTAGTTTAGGGCTAACTGCAGCTAACCTCAAAGAATAACTGCAAGTTCTTTAAAATACACCAGCAGAAGCAGGAATGGTTATCGGGATCTCAGCAAATGGGGGGAAGGGTTAAAGCTTTCATGCCACGCTGCAATCCTGAGAAAAATGATATCCTGATAGATGACAGCCATCTTCAAATATACAAGGTCCTGTCCATTTTCTTTCAGTTGCTCCAAGATCTATAACCCACACCAGTGGTTCAATTGACAACAAAAAGGATTTTACTTGAACATTCAGGTATGCTTCATTCATAAAGTTAACATATAAACTTGCACCACAGGACATATTCATGAAATTTTAAAATATAGAAGCCTTACTTTGCACAAACAAAATTGTAGATTATGCTACCTAAGTACATTTACCTTAGTGTTTGTCATCTTAGAAGGAGAGAGGAAATGAAAACAGAAACTATATATTTTGTAACAGCAATATAGAATATTATTTAGACAGACATATACACTGGAGATTAACCCATCCTTATCATGTCTGCACTTATCCCGTCATTCTCCCGTCAGTGACATCCGTCACTGTATTAACAAGAGTTTCCATTACTGTAATACAAAGTGACGGAGCCATGCCACTTCAGTGACAGGAGAAGGACAGGATAATTATGCGCAATGTAATTTGATAATCTTATTGTGATCATGCAAAAAGAAAAACTGAAGGATGGGATAAGGACAGACGTCATCTGATAATCTTTGCATGATGGCACCAAAAGAACTGGGTAAGGGCAGGAGCATTCCATTCTTTACTCATGAGATAATTTCCATAGAGTCAGAATCTCAAGGACTAGTTTAGCAACATATTTCAGTATAAAGTTTAATTCAACATTGTAAATATTGAATACTTCACTAGTGCGTTATCACAAACAATGAAATATATCACCCCCATCACCAGACACTCCTCTTGGATGCAGAAATGCATCTTAGATATGAGTGTTGTGTATGTCTAATGAGCGCAACAAAATTCCCATTCTGTAATTCTGTACGCTGCCTTAAATACAGTTTTTCACATTATAATGTGACTGGAATCTTGAGTAAAACTTTGTCTTAAAAAGCATTTTGCAGGTGTCAAAAGAGAAAACAGTCCATCACTTTATTTTCTATATTGCCCAAAATTTCCAGTTTTTCCACTGAAAAATATTGTTCCTGAGGCAAAAAATGTATTTTTTTTCCTCTTAGAAATTCATTTCTCTACCCCCTTGCAAAAATATGTAGCTAATTTTCAAGTGTTGTGTGTGTGTGTTCAGCCACAAAATCTCATGTTTAACTTGGGTAGACATATCAGTTCTGAAGCATTCCCTTTGAGGTGACTATTTGCCAAGCCAGCTGACATGCAAATATAGATATACAGTTACCTATGAAACAGTACATATAAAAAACTAATTTCTGAGGTAAAATGCAGGCTTTTGTAATCTAAATTTGTTGTTGATTATGTTGATTTGTTGTGTGCCTTCAAGTCATTTTGTAAGGCAAATGTATCATGGGGTTTTCTAGATAAATGTATTAACAATCACCATCACCATCTAATGTAAACTTTCACTTAACCTGGTGCCTCCTGCAATTGTGGACTTCAAACCCCATGAGACTTCATCATTGGCCACATGACCTGGAATACTGTGACCAGTTCTGGGCACCCCAATTTATGAGAGATATTGACAAACTGGAACATATCCAGAGGAGGGTAGCCAAAATCATGAAAGTTCTGGAAACCATGCCCTACGACGAGAGCTTAGGGAACTGAGTACGTTTAGCCTGGGAAAGAGGTGATGACATGATAGCCCTGTTTAGTTTAAGGGGTGTCACATTGAGGATGGAGCAAGCTTGCTCCAGAGAATAGGACCCGCAGCAATGAATTCAAACTACAGGAAAAGAGATTCCACCTCAACATTAGGTAGAGCTTCCTTAAGGGAAGAGGTGTTCAATAGTGGAATATGCTGCCTGAGAGTGGTGGAGTCTCCTTCTTTGGAGGTTTTTAAACAGAGATTTAGGCGCGTTACAGACCGCCCCTTTGGCCCCAATCCACGGCTTTGTAGGCTGCGGGGAAGCAGCAAAAGACCGCTTCCCTGCAGCCTGGAAACGGGTGTCCTTGGGGCTTCAAGCCCCAAGGACACCCCGCGGCGGCGGGGAGGAGGAGAAAGGGGCCACTTGGCCCCTTTCTCCCTTGCGTTGCTGGGCGCAGCCGTCTGAAGGCTGCGCCCAGCGACGCAAACCAGGAAGGAGCTCTGAAATGGAGCTCCTTCCTGCTCCGCGCAAAGGGCGCATTAAGCGTCCTCGTGTGGAGCGATGGCGTCAGGTTCGCGCCGCCTCGTTTGGAGGCGGCGCGTTCGTCACGCCATGGCGGCGGCCATGTGGAACGGCCGCCGCCATTTTGTACGTGCGGAGCGCATACTAGGGTTGGGGGGTGCGGAAGCATCGCCCCTTCCTAACCCTAGTATGCGCTCTGCGCATACTTTCATGGCGGTCTGTAACCCGCCTCAATGGCCCTTTGCTGGGACTGCTTTGTGTCTTCCTGCATGGCAGGGGGCTGGACTGGATGGCCCTTGTGGCCTCTTCCAACCCTATGATTCTATGATTAGGTGGGACTGATGGAAGTGACATTCCAAAGTGTCTGCAAACTACCAGATTTGCTGGCTAAAAAAAGCTGGTTTCGTTGTTAGAATGCTAGATTAGGAAGACCCATATTCACCTAGGAAGCTCACTAGTTACTCTTCCAGCAGTCATAAACTCTTAAATACAGGAGAGATCTTGTGCCCCTTGAAATGCTGTTGAACTACAGCTCCTACCCATTCCAAGCCCCTCATCATTAAAACTAGGCTGTTGGTAGCTGGAGCCCAGTAACACTTAAACAGCTGCAGAATCCAAAACCTCTGAGCCTAATCTCCATCTATAGGAGTAAAGAATCTTTGACTTGACGTTTTTGGGAGTTCCCATAAGCCCAATCCACCATGACTAATGGTAAGAAAAAATGGGAGTTATAGTCCAAATATCTGAAGATACTCCACTTCTAATACAATAGACAGCCCACCATATCTACAGATTCTGTACCCACAGATTAAGTTACTTGAAACTTGAATACACACACACACACACACACACACACACACACACACACACACGTGTGTGTGTGTATTAAAAAATTCAAAAAGCAAAACTTGATTTTGACGTTTTATATAAGGGACAAGATTTTACTATGCCACTGTCTTTAACAGGGCATGCACATGCATGTATTTTGGTATCCACCGATCCTGGAACCAAACCACAGAGGATACCAAGAGCCCACTGTAGTTTTTAATTGTTTTAAACTATTTAACCAGTTTTAATATTCTTTGTCTCATTAAATTTGCATGTCTGTTACTGAGGATTTTTAAATTATTTTTATTTAGTTTTAAATTAGGTTGGTTTTATTATATGCCACCCCAAAAGTTCAAGACAGAGCTAGATATAAATACTGTAATAATATAACAATCTATAGGGTTGTTGAAAGCAAAAGGAGGGACAGTGTCTGGAGTTTCATGCAGGAAGAATGAAATTTACTTAGAAATAATTGTTACAAACATTGACATTAAAAAGAAAACCAGAATTTTCTACATTTTGTAGTTTCTTATACATTTTAACAACTCTTCACACCTGTATATGAAACACAACAAAGCATTTTAGAATCCCAATGCACTGCATTGATGTGCTTTGTACCTGTGTGTGATCATGAAGTTTTCCACGAAGGTCACAAAGCACTCAGTTGCAAACTTTCTGTGCACTTTTTGAAGGCAGAGGCAAAAGCAAGTTAGAAAGTTGGAAAGTTTTGTTCTCTTGCAACAGCAGAAGGAAAATATTAATGACAAGACAAAAATCATTATATAAAAGGTAAGAGGTTTTCATAGTGCAGAATTGAGAAGTTTGCTTTTTAAAAAGAGACATCCATTCCAAACATGAGGGGATGCGTGGAACTCTGCAGTGATCTATAAAGGAAGTTATTTTTGTGTGAACAAATTTCGCTGCACTGCCAAAAAAAATTTTTTTAAACCACCCAATGCCCTGCCTAAGGGGCTTAGGATCATTTTTATATGTTTTAGGGACTCCTGGGCCATTGTAACAAGATGTTAGATGAAGTCACTTTTCTTGTTTTTAAAAAGGCATATTCCAGGCCTAAAATGTTGCAAAATGTCTCCCATGGTCCTAAAGGAAACTTTCCGGTGGTCTTTAGAAGGTTCCAGATGATTTTGTCTACTTTTATTAGGCTCCCCTTTGCTTTTCGGTACATTTTAATTCTGGATACTGTACAGAGTTTGCTGAAATATGTTGAATGGTTCTTCTTTTTTGTGGTGCAGGAACCTACCCTTATACTTTCCATGTTATTTTTGCCTTTGTTACTAAATTTCCTGTCAAATTAGTAATTCTTAGGAACACATCTACTTCATTAAGTGAGCTTTGCTCACACAGTGGGCCCTTGGTTATCTTCTGGGGTTTGGTTCCGGTATCCCCATGGATAACAAAATCTGTGGATGCTCAAGTTCCATTAAGTACAGTGGCATAGTAAAAAGGTGCCCCATATATAAAATGGAAAAGCTGTCCTGCTTATTAGAATTTGTATTTTTAAAAATATGTATTTTCAAGCCATGGATGATTGAATCCATTGTTAAGGAATCTTGGGTTGACTATAGTGTTAGAATAAAGCACATTAGGTGGTTTTTTGCTCCCTCTTGTGGCTGCATCATCCTCAGCCCTCCAAAAACCTGATTCTACAACGTACCTCAAACTAAAGTCAGACAAGCCTTGCTACAGAGGAAAGGGTAGAGGTGCAAGGGATATATAAGGTATACTGCACAAATAATGGCAGCTTCTCTGGATACTAAGATTGTGATTTGTATTGCTACTGGTCCATTGTGCACATTGACACAATGCCACAAGCAAAACTTGTTTATTTGTGTTTTATGCAGTTGGGATACTTGAAACAACAGAACGTTTCCATATGGATTTGTACTTGTGTATATACAAGGAGTAACTGGTTTTAAAAGACCTATACAAATAGAAAGAATGTATGACTACTTCCGGCTGAAATAACAATGCACGGATTTGTCAGTAGCCTGGGAAGACAACCACAACGTCACAGTAATATTATGCAAGAGGCACTGATCTTGGCTTTATTTGTTTTAAAAGATACATCCAACATTCATTACAGCTCAGATACTATTTTTAAAAAACAATTTAGAAAACCAAGCCTTTAGGCTGACCATTCTCAAATAGTCTTTGGACAGAAACTAAAAATGGTATGCTAGCAAAAGTGAATTGTTAGCACAGATAGAAAATAAAGTTTTAAACAAAAACTCAGTGTTATACATAAGGAGTCAGCAAATAGCCAACCCCACCTTTATTAAGATTATGCAACTCCTGTTAACTTTAGTAATGTGTATACATACTGTCCCTCCATGGCTACACAAGATGGAATATGTGACTTCTTTCCATTGAGATCCAAGCTACTGAAGCAATACAATAGTGAAAAGGCACGCTTCCATAATACCATGAAAATTTGTTATTTTAAGCTTTATTGGTAAAATGACACAATTTTAAAAACTCTGACAAAGTAGTCAGAGCCTTGCTAGACTTGCAGTTATCTAGACAAGCATTCTTTCCCATACATTACGCTGCTAGTTACCTATGGGAAGCCCACAAGCAAGCTCAATGCACACTCCTACTTGCCACCCCAGCAACGGGTATCTAGAGGTATGCAGCTTCTGCTTCCAGCAGGAAACCTAGGCTGCATCTGCACTACAGAAATTATGTAGTTTGACATCACTATTAACTGCCATGGCTCAGTGCTATGTAATCCTGTGATTTGTAGTTTGTTATGGCACCAAAACCCTGAGAAACTAATCTCTCAAAACTACAAATCCCAGAGTTCCATAGCATTGGGCCATGGCAGTTAAAGCAATTTCAAACTGCATTATTCCTGCAGTGCAAATGCAGCCAGCATCATCATGAATAGTACTTATTGACAGTATAAACCCTAATTAAAGTGCATAATCGTTTAATTTAGTAGCCATCACCAAACCTCATGATGGAAAATCCCATACCTTCATTATGCACTATGTGAAGGAATGTTTCTTTTTTTTTTCTATTCCAGGTTCCTTACCCTTCACCTTCACTGAATGACCCTCACTTCCAGAAGACAGTGACCAGAACTGCACATAGTATTTCGAGTGAGGTTGCACCATAATTTCTAGAAAGGCATTATATCTGTAGCTTTATTTCAGCCTTTCCTAATGATACCTAGCATGACATGTTTTTTCCCCAACTGTCAAGACAGCTTTTAAGACATCCATGACATTCTCAAGATCCCTCCTTGCCCTATCTGTACTGCTAGCTTTAAAACCTGTAATAACTATATACATGGCTATGAATATTTCCTCTAAGATGTATATGAACTGCATTTGTCACATTTAATGCTTACAGAGCCGGTTTGGGGAGATACCTTTGGTGCCATCAGGACACTCGGCCACCTCCCTGCTCACACCTATTTCCAGGTCATGTCTGAACAAGTTAAAAAGCACCAGTCCTACATAAATCATTCCTTATAAGAACTATCTATTTATCCCTACTCTTCTTCTCCTCTTTAGTCACTAATTCATAATAGATGCTTGTCAAGTTTTCTGAAGACTCTTTATTGAGGGACTTTGCCAAAAACTTTTATGATATATAGTTTTTACTAGAACTGCTTTTTACATGTTTATTAACTCTCACGGCCAACTCTATGCATTTTTAGCCTGCTCAGATCACTAAGATGCGTACAAATTAAGGCATTAAAAAGCCAAGTTACTTGGCACTTTTTTTCTATCAGAACTCTATTTGAAAGGGATGATGTTACATAAAGAACCTGTTGGGAAGGGATAGTTTTATCGCAAGGTGTTTGTTGTAGTAGTAGTTGTTAGCTGCCCTCAAGTCGCTTCTGACTCATGGTGACTCATCTTTACTTCCGAGCAGAGCCCTGTTCTGATCTGCTCAAGAGCCCATATGTTCGTCTTCTTGGCAGTCATGGGATTCTAAGTACAGTGGGCCCTTGCTTTATGCGGGGGATCCGTTCCGGACCTCCTCCTCCCCCCCCCCCATAAAGCAAAAAACACATAAGCTTGAGCCCCATTAGATCCAATAGGGCTCATGCTTGCTGTGTGGCCGTGCGCGCATCCCCAGCCTTGCGCACCATTCACGAGCCTCATTGGATATAATGGGGCTCGTGCTCGCCACGTGGCAATGTCTGTGCACAGGGCACTCTCCCATTTCCCAGGGGGCTTCAGCATATGCTGAAAGCTGTCTATAAGGAGCCCATGTATGGTGAGGACTCACTGTACTCTTCTCCAGCACAGCGTTTCAAATGAGTTATTTTCTTTGTCTGCTTCCTTCACTATCCAGTTCTCGCATCCATACATGGTTATTGGGAATACAATGGCCTGAACGATTCTGACTTTAGTGCTCAGTTGTGTCTTTGTTCTTCACTATCTTTTCCAATTCCTTCATAGCTGCCCTTCCAATTCCTAGTCTTATTTCTTGACTGCAGTCTCCATTCTGGTCAATGTTTGATCCTAGATATGGAAATTCTTTAACTATTTCAATTTCCTCATTGTCTAGATTTAATCTGTGTATTTCTTCTGTGGTCATTATTTTTGTTTATGTTCAGCATCAGACCTGCCTTTGCACTTTCTTCTTTGACCTTCCTTATTAACTGTTCCAATGCCTGAATGTCTTCTGCTAATATTATGGTGTCGTCTGCATATCTTAGGATGTTAATGAAGCTTCTTTCTATCATCACTCTTCCTTTTTTTGATTCTAATTCTGCTTTTCTTATGTTTTCAGCCTGTAAATTAAAAAAGTAAGGTGACTGGATGCAGCCTTGCCTGACCCCTTTGCCTATTGGGAACCACTCTGTTTCCCCTAGTTCTGTTCTGACTGTGACCTCTTGTCCTTGGTACAGATTTCTCATCAGGACTATCAGATGCAGTGGCATGCCCATGTCTTTGAGTGCATTCCATAGCTTTTGTGATCTATACAATCAAATGCTTTGCTGTAGTCTATAAAACACATGCTGTACTAGACCCTAATTTTTTTTGTAAGTATATGCTGTAATTTCATTTTCCATGTACCATATAATTAGTTCATTCTTACAATTTAATCTGAAGCGTCAACTGTCCTAACATACAACTGATAGAACTGTTCCTATTGCAGACAATGATGTGTATTCATTTATCCAACAATGTTTCCCCAAATCTATGCATATACAATAACTTATGTAATGATCAGACAATGTGTTTTAATGAACTATACTGGACATTCCCAGTGAACAGAGTAGAAATTAGTACCAGAATATGAAGGACATCTGACCATGGCAACTAATTTAAGCTTAATTAATTATATGTTAGCATTAATATGGGTAGGAGGCTAAATTAACTACACATTGTTTTATGCATGTAGTCATTCAACCAAAAAATCTTTATCATGTTGAATACTTTTATGATTCCACTTCATTCATTAATTCTCCATTTTAACTTAGAATATACTCAGTCAAGGCAAAATATGTAAAACACATCTGATTATTTGGAATTAGCCATGATACTTGCATGTATTCACAGTACCCACTGTTCCCACAGCAGTCATTTAACTTGAGAACCAAAAAAAATTCAAATGAAAGAGTCACAGTTATAATAACTTTAATTTCTCTTGCATTTTACAGAATTCTATGAACAGATTAAAAAGCACCTCCTCTTTCATGAGACAGTTGGTAAAATATTCTGTTAGCAAATGTCAACAGCTTGAGGATCTGCATCTTGCAAGAATTTCACAGACCAACCCAAAGCCAAGCAGCTTTTACAATCTTGCTTTAATACACTGGAAATCCACTCAGGTTGTGAGCCTGTCCAGCCATTTGTGCCCAGATCACTTTTCAAAAATCCGGTGTCAGCCAACCAACTAGTTAGCTTTGGCACGGAGCTGTGCTCTCTTGCCTGTGACAGCCTGGAAACCAGTTTTGATGCTGGCGACAGAGCAGCGTGAATGACAGGTCTCGCACTGCAAAAAATATAATCTGGTGTCCTTCTGCAAGATTGTGTCTGGCGACCGACACGTGTGACAGGTAACATACTCCTCTGGGGGAACAATTAAACATGCTGTATTAGCAACACTTGATTATACTGACAGTTGTAATGAAAATGACATATATTAAATCACGCAAGATTATTAGTCAATATTTAATTGTGTCTGGGCAACAAATTTAGAAAGGCAGCCACATTCTTAAATGAACTAGCACTGTGCAAAGTCATGAGATCTCATGATATAGGACAGTTTATAATGTAATAAATTAATGTCTGATCTGTAAAAAAAACTATCCAAAGACAACCTCTTCTCATATGTGCTCTTCAAGCATTCATACCAATACCAGAGATCTTGGTCTGAGTTCACACCTAGCTCAAATACTGCTTGTTTATTTGAAAGAGGGCTTTAAAAGGAAAACAGATTATTGTAGTGCTAATTCTGCTGTAGTTTATTCTTATGTTTATAATTTATATTTATCTTTCATGGCTGTTAGCCTGTTTCTCAGAAGGGAAGCATATACAGTATATCTGTTTGGAAACTATTTGAGTTATAACACAGGATTTTGAAACATTTCCACGTAAACTAGCAACTTATGACACTCATGCTTAAGCGCTTACCGGAGTGAAAAATTAAAATAAAAACAAGACCAAATACTATAAGTTTTGAAAAACACATTACCATGTCTATGCCACCATTCAATATACTTACTGATATATCTTCTCAAGACATTTTCTATCTGTTTTTGCTGGAATCGTCCTTTGATTACAAGTTGGTTGTTACCATCTATTGAACCACTATAAAAGAAAAAATTATATAGATTAGAATTGCCCAAGACATAACACATGGTGGCAGAGAGGCTTCAATTAAATTCTCTTTAATGATGAGCATGATATATGAATGAAACTGGTGAGGGAATCTGCATTTATGCTGAGAATACAAATGTATTCCTGCTTAAAGGTGATATTTCTAGAGTGCCACAATTTGGTACCCAAATCAGCCAAGAGAAAGGCATCATTATCCACAGTGATCACACTTATTTTAGAAAAATCAGTAAAAGAGAACAGAAAAAGTAAAATACATTGTTCAGAGTACATCTTGCCATTGTCTGGACAGGTCATTTCCTAATTAAGAGTATATTTATTGCCTGCTACAGAAGAGTAAGAGCTGCCCATATCAAAACAAAAATAAAATTGTAATGCTGCTGTGATTGGTCATCAATGTATTCAATCCCACATAATCCAATAAAATCCAAAAAGTAGTAGCAAAGAGGATAATTTCTGCAATAAAATCTTTTTCAGTGTGAAGCATTTATGAAATTGTAGATTCCAAAGCTAACAGAAGTCACAGTCACAACGTTGCAGATTAGAAGTCTTGTAGCTGGGTTAAAATGGAGTAGAAATAGCCCTGCAGTGTTTGCCATAAATAGCATATTTCTAAGGCATGGTGGGACAGACAGAGTGTGCAGGTCATGACAATACTGCAGTCATCCTCACATTCTGGGCTAGGCTGTGAAAGCAACAGTCAGATACCCTCCACTGTACTTCACTGTTATCTCTCTGTTAACAGGGGGATGTACCATGAGAGCAGTTATAGCAACAGCTTACAGCAACACTGCAGCTATGTAGTTTACTGAAAATACTGTACTGAAGAGAACTGGCAATCTAAATCAGTCTGCCTCACCCATCAGGAATCCCCACACATACACGTTTCAAGTTATAATGAAGGTAAACCTTAAATCCCAACCCCAGCAATCTTCTCCTAGGTCAATCCAAACACTAAAATGTGCACACATGCCCCATGTTCCACAGTGTCACTTGCCTAATCCTAAACTACAAAACAAGAACTTAGATCAGCATTATAAGCCAATAAGATGAACAACAACAGACAAAGCAAACAACTGTTTATCCCATGAGTACACATTTTTCTATGTAATAAGTTTAGTTTTGCCCTGCTGATTCTTAACTAAGCATAACATGATCAGTTCTGCTTGAGAACTTTACATTAGAATCCAAACACTGCAATGTAATGTCTGCTTGTGGGGGAAAGGCTTTTCCACTCACCTTATAGCAATAATCATCCACTCACCCAAAGAGTTTCTCCTAAAAATTGGGATTTCATCTCCTGTACAGCATTTTGTGAATCAACAGGGGTAACCTCTCCTTATGTGTAGAAGGGGTTTTGGGTGAGAACAAGATTCAAGGCTTTTTCAACAAGTCAGCTTTTAAAAGACCAATCCTTAAGTTCCATATAGAACTAGTTATACTACAGAGTATTTGTATTTTGTTTTTCTTCCTTGTAAATCTTAATTCAAATGTTTTAATAGAAGCAATGTACCACTGTGTAAACACAAAAGGTATCCTACAAATTCCTCTCTGGTGCACTAATAGTATTAATGATGGGGTGAAAATTGTCCAACCACCCCAAGCTAAAGCAGTGTACTTAATTCAAAGACGGGTGGAAATTGCAGCCCATCTGGGGAGCTGCTTAATTTCCAACCCTATACGGAATGATGCACTACAGGAAGATGGTATCCTCTGGCAACAGTTTCTACCTTTCTTCCTACCTAAACACAGTAAACCCCATAGCCCTTAGAATGCACACATTTCAAATCTATAAACATGCAAAAGTAGCAACTTGTGTCTTTTCACTTCCATGAGAGTGAGCTCATCTTTAAAAGCTGATGAAAGCCAGTCCTTAAACCACCTACCCAACGGAGCTAACAGCTGACTTCCATTGAGGGAACAAGGGAATGCAGTGCAGCCGGAAGAGACAGCTACCCCTTTCCCCACTTGCTCAAAATTCTGGAAACCTTCCAGGAACCAGAAGCACAAAGGGAGGTAAAAAGAGAAAACACTTTCCACTGAGCGCACCAGCTCCACTGGAATTAGTCTGAAGTCCTATCCCACAAAATTATGCTTCAAATTGTTTAAAACAGTCAATTTGGTGTATTGTTTTTGAAATGTTCATACAGGTCTTACTATCATATTTAATATCTGTGCTCAGAAAATCCTGAAGGAAATACAATCATGAAAGAATAAACTTTTTTTAAAAGTTTAAGGTGCACTCACCTTGTACCCAATTCTGCAAGCAAAAAGGCCAGGAGATGCTTTGGTTGACGATGTAATCTAAAAAACAGAGGTATTACAGTTATCTAGTTATCATCGCAAAACACACATATATCTATGAATGTGTGTGTACACATGTTTATATGAATGACACTTGCTATTTAAGTAGATAACTCTCATTCATCCTAACTGCATATCATATAGATTAGGATTCTCTGAAGCATGGTGATGCACAAGGATGAGAGCACAAGCCATTACCCAGGAATTAATCTGTGTGTAATAATATACTCAAGCAGCAGCAATGACATAAACCTTTCAACAAAGACTGTTTTGGCAGATTTGTTTTCAGGATATCTGAAGAGGCCAGAATCAAAGAAAATGAATTATAGATGGAGTTTATAAACACAACACAAGACAACAACTATCAGCTCAATGACATTAACATAAACATCAGATTACATTTTCCAGCAGTAACAGTCTAAAATAACAAAATGTAAACAAATCTAATACTAATAGATGTTTTTAAATATAGAGTACAATATTGCATATATATTTTTAGATGCTGGCTGGTGGATACTTCTCAAGAAAATATTTTCAATGAAGTCTCACAACAGAATCGTCAGCTCTTTAGAAACACATGAAGGTATTTCTGAGTGGAATACAGGCAGGACAATGAGTATCTCAATGTGTAAGGAAGATTTAATTTTTTTAAAAGGACTTATTTTAAAAAGACAGCATTTGTCTTATCCCAAACTCTCCACACATACATAAGCAAATGACAACTGATTCTGAGTAATAATCTTTTGCTTTGATACCCTTTACTGGGTTCTCCAGCAATCAATAGTTGTAGTTAGACAATTAACCAATGCATGAAGACACATGACATCATCAGCCCCATTCTAATAGCAACACCAAGCTTCTTGACCTTCAGGCAGCTACAGAGGTCTGAAGGTATTTCTAAGCATATCTGGTATGGGGCAATATAAATTGTGAGCCTGGTAGCTGATAGATTACACCAGTTTCAGATCACATTCTAGTTCCAGGGACATCCAGACTTCAAGTACAGGGTTCCAATCTCAGTGGGAATTTCTCCTGCACAAATGAATGGGGATTCCACAAGAACACAGACGGCATAGTCAATCCACTGAGTAAGAGAAAATCACAGCTGATTGGTTTGTGACTTGCAATTTCTTGAATCTTTTCTGGAAAAGTAGGCAACAGGTGAATTTTATACCTGTACCCTCTAATTGCCATTAAACACTCACAAGCTAGAATTTTGTTGGTTATTCCTAACTAGAGAAGGCCCATTCAATCAATTGTTGACAGGTGAGCAAACAGGTAAGCAAATAGAGAAATGATGGCACTCACCCTCCCTCCTTCTGCCCCAAATCACAATGTAGCTAGACTTACAGTTTACAGATATCTGTGAAGTTGACAAATGATGTTTTCTTTGTTCCTACTCTTACAACTTGGGGAGGTTTCATGACAAATTTTCGTTTTTCACCAGCTACCATATCTGGATTTTTTTCCCGCATAATGTTAAATACACGATTCAGCAACTGAAAATATATGGGAAAGAATATTAGTAAGATAGTAGTAATGAGCTGCTCCAAGTATTGTATTTCTATACCTCTTATCTAAAAACACAGATTATTTTAATGATCAACAAAGTAAGATTTTCCCAGTGATCCTAAATCAATATATTACAATGGAAAGTTTTTTCCTACTATGAGAAACTGGGAAATTTGCACTTTAGCATGCCCTAGTCAAGAAATTTAGAGGAGAGTACAACAGCTCCAGAGCTGATTGTATGCAGACAGCATTCTCATAGTCTGTCCAATATTCAGACGCGGGAGTTAGAAGAAGGACCAATAGTAAGATCCATATCATCTCTGTAAATTAAACATACAGCCCAAACAAATATGACAACAAGTGAAGTACAGTATCTCATTTCAGCTTCATTTAGAAAAAAAAACTGATGAATACATCAACATGGACTATTTAACATGGAAGAACTAGGGCCAAACAAAAAGCGACAAAAGTGAATTCACAGTGATCTCTGTGCCCTCAAAATGTCAACCAGCAATCAAAAACTGTAGCACAAAGGTGTGAACTCTCCTTGAAAATGGAAAGACACAAGAACTGGGATAAAAAGTTTCTAAGATCTTGTATGGCCATCTGTGCCTCTTTTTAACAGTCATGCTCTGCATTTTTAGGGCTACAGTAATTTATTACTCTCTCTTTTACAATTATTAGATAGGGATGCATAACAATTGCAACTATTGAAAAGTTGTTCATTCTATGCAATATCACACTGGACAAAATGAGCTCTTCTTCACTCTCCTCTCCCTCTCTTCCAAATGAGATCCTGCCCACATGAACAGTTAGTTTAACATAGTATTACAATTAAATTTCTATACTAATGAACAAATGCAGGTTTTGTGTCCTCTACCAATGCTATCTCAGTAGGAGAGAAACAGTCAGCAAAAAACTGTTGTTCTCTGCTCCTGAAAACAACAGAATGCCCCCAACCAGCTCAAAAAAATAACAGAAAGATTTGCAACCAGTTCCAGTTTGGTATGTCATGAGGGTTTCATTTGTTTGTTTTGCACTTTGGGATTTGGCGCAGCACACAGTGCATCCTAGGTGGGGAAAGATGACCACTAGGTCCTCTGAAGTTGCCCACTCCTGTTCTATGTTTATAACTCATCTGTCCTCCAGTGAAGGGGGAAAGAAATTAATCTGCTGTGGTGAGGAAGAATTGTTATTGTAAAATTTTTGATACAAAGTTGACAGGGATGGAAATAGTATTTTAAGATTTAGAGTAGAGCAGAGAAAATGGGGATTCCCCTGCCAAATGAGAAACCTCCTGATGACCTTTTTTTGTGCCCCACCATCATCTTCAAAAAGACTTAGAGGAATGGTACAGCTCTCACCCAGTCCAGAGTCACCTTCTTCCTGATACATATACCCCAACTATATGGCTATGTAATGGCTGAGGGCAGCTAAGGATGGTCAGCAAATAAGTTCCAGCAGGCAGTGTAAAACAACATCATCCTTTGGTGGGCATTCTTTATCACCATGCCCCAGTTATCAGACCGGCTATTTATTAACAACTGGCACACAACAATACAGACATCCTATGAGACCTCCCAGAGGCCCTCTGGAGGATGGCACCATCATCATGCACCAGCCATAGTAACACTGCCAATGATGATCCCCAACAGCCCTGCATCCACGACCACCACTACTGTGCCAGGGGAGGCAGAAAAAGAAATGAGTCAGGGGAGGCTTTCTGTTCGCTGATAAAATGTTTCTGAAGACAGGATATTTTTTGAAGATGTTCCCATGGGCAGAGAAAATTGATTGAATTATTTGTGTGTACACCCCATGTGCGGAAATGAATAATTTAAATTAGCACATTCATAGAATCCTGCCTTCAATCCTGTGCTGAGAGAAAGGTGGGGCTATAAATCAATTAAATAAATAAAAATAAATCCAGGTTTCAAGATGGCACAGGGCATGTATGACACCTTCAGGAAGCAAAAACAGTTAATCTAGAATATGATATCCCTGGAGGAAGACCATCATGAGAATAGACTTGATGGTACACAACAAAAAAAAAAAAAACTGGATTGCAAATGAGTAATTCATGGCATCCTGATTCACCTCTGGAGCAACCTTTCTCAATCCTTTTACCTTAAAGGAGTCCTTGAAATGATTTTCAGGTGCCAGGGAACCCCTTTATAAAAATGTATCTATAGCTTAAAAAAAATTCAACTGTAATGTCTCGCAGAACCTCTGGTGAACTCCCAGGGAACCCTGGTCAAGAAAATATTCCATGTTACCTGAAATGAAGTTTAACCATATGTTCCAAGTCTTATCTTAATCTGAAACAACTATGAGACTCACTATGTTAATACACTCTCCTCAAGAGAAACCACAGGTTAGAGACAGACATCAGAACTTTTTAGAAATTATTTACCTCATCATATGTGTAGTCCCTCTCTGAGCCTGCCCATGCAGGGCCTGACTGAGAGCTAAAAGAGATTCCATCATCTTTTTTGCTGTCTTCATCCTCCAGGGCTGCAAAGGAAAAAAGATCTGTGAGATTGAAGGAGCTGTATTCCAGCTTGCATACCACAAGGTGTCATTTTCTTTCTGAAGTACAGGATGCAAAAAATAATTTAAAAAAAATCAAGCAACTATATAACAGCTGAAGCCATTCACAAAATAAATAACATAACAGAATTACTTAAATTGGTGTAAGTAATAACTACTGTTTAGTATTATCAGGAAGTAAACCTGGAATGTGGAGTGAATGTATAGCCGGAGGGAGGGGAGGGGGGTGTGGAATGGGAAGGAAGAAAATTAAAGGGGATATAGGGATATGGAACAGGAAACTTTGTATGCAAGTTGTGTAGGTGGGAGGCTTGTTATAAACAAATAATAAGAAGTGAAGAGCGTGGAAAAAAGTATGGAAGAGTAAGGGGAGGAGAAGTATGAAAGAAGGGAAGAAAAAGAAGAGGACACGCACTATACATGGCTTCAAGCTTACTCTACTGTGCAACAATTAAAGAAATGGTACGTGCACCCATGGCGTGCACACTGCCCTGCACTAGGAGCACGTGCCTCATTGTTTGCAATGGGGCGCAGAATTCCCCTTACATGTGGAAAGAAGGGCCCACTGTAGTTACTATTCATCCAAGATAGTTCATCTGATGATTCAAATAAAATTAATCTTAATTGAAATTTCTATAATGGAGTGCTTTATTCCATAACTAACACTACCTCTCTATAGCTATACTGAGAAAAATCCTTTTCAATACAGACCTCATCTACCCTTTCCAAATCCTATAGGGAGGGCCAAGATACAGGATGGTATCCAAAAACTCACTCCACTACCCTCACTGCACCCAAATGGAATTTTGAGCAAGAAAGAAAAGGGAGAAGGAAACATACCATTTTTAGCTCTTCTCAGGGCCTGAAATTGTAATGAGGAAAAGTAGTTGTACAATGAGGTGCTAGATGGAAAGGAAATGTTGAGGGTGTCATGGAAGCATTCACACAGACAACTTCTCCTTTGCCTCACAAAAATGTGTTAGACAGTTCAATCATTAATATATTTTACTTATACTCTTAAAAACTGTTGGATGCATCCTTTCAAAATTAGCAAAATGATACAAAATTACCTTCATCTTTATCCAGTATTTCATCTTCATCTGGAAACTTCACAGTCCTCTTTTTCTTCTTCTTGCCAAGCATGATATCAAGATCATCTTCTGGTTCTACCACTTCTTGCACATCACTCTCAATTTTCAGATCCTTTAAAACAATGCACAGGGGACATGAACAGCATAACTGATAAATGAATGACAGTAAAAATATTATACCACAGAAGTTATAAAATATTATTTCACTTATAATCCACCTTTCTCCCAGGTGAACCACCCTAATGCATTGTAAAGGGGACACTAAAATTAAATCTACAAAGTATTAAACATTCCAGCTGCACACATACCTACTTAGGAGTAAATCCCACTGAACTCAATGGAACTTAAAAGAACATTTTGTAAACATTTGTGCTGCATGTTAATAGCAATAGCATGTAGATTTCTCTACCACTTATCAGTGAACTCAGCACTCTCTAAGCCAGTGGTGGTGAACCTATGGCACTCAGAGCCCTCTCTGTGGGCACGTGTGCCATCACCCCAACATAATTTGCCAGAGTTTGTTACTAGAAAGCCAGAGGGACACGGCACTTTGCGATAAATAAGTGGAGTTTGGGTTGCAGTTTGGGCACTTGGCCTCTAAAAGGTTCGCCATCATTGCTCTAAGCAGTACACAATCTGTAAGCCAATTGCCACCAACGAGTTGGGTACTCATTTTACCGACCTACAAAAGGATGGAAAGCTGAGTCAACCTCAGGATCAAACTCACAACATTGTATTGGCACTTAACCACTGTGCCTCCAGGGCTCCTTTTAAAGCATCTTTGCATATTAAAAATGATGTAGGGTTTTCCCTCTGCTACTCGAATACTGAAGTATATTACCCATCCTTCAAGAGAATTCCTGGGATGCCTAGTTGCTATTCATTTGTGACCTTTTTGAACTGAACTAATTCAGACACAAACACAAATATATATTTTTTAAAACCACCTATCCAAATTCATACATTTTACAGGATAGTGTGATGTTGCACAATAAACAATGCATTTCATTGCAATGGTAGCAGAGAAGAAAATGAAAACATTGGACCTCAACCCACTGGGCTGCTTTGTACTATGGCTTAGCATGAGAAAATCCAATCTATCCTTCCCTCAGACTCACGCACTCTACTCTGTTCTACTGGCTTAGGTGTAGGGAAGAAATCAGAAGTTTCATCTTTATATAAAGAACATTTGAGCAAAGCATATAAACCCTACGCTGTGGTGAATTTTAACTATAGTCAGCAGAAACAAGTCAAATCAACCACTGTTTGTCCATATTTCAGATATGCCAAACTGCAGTTGATCCAAAATGAAACAGAAGTTTTGAGCTTCTCTTTGGTGGCATCCTATATTTTTACTCTGACTTAAGGAGAGCTGAAATTGTAAGAGAAGTCAAATATGGTACTCACATTAATGGAGCTGGATACTGCCCAACACCTAGTCCAGTGCCTAGGGTCATACAGTTTAATCAACTAAATCTTTACTTGGTTCCTAGTGCTGAGAATGAAGAATATGCCTAGTCTATTTTTGGAGACCATTTGGGTGCTTTGTTCTATAATGACAAAAGAAGGAACTATTGAATATGGCTATTTTGTCTAAAAATGAAAGGGGGGTTATATTTATTAAGTGGTTAGTTACACTTCCCACAGTAGCTTCACAAAGACATAAAAAGGTTCTAACAATGAGCAAATTAAAATTTAACAGATCATTTAGGAGAGTATACTGCTATTCCCTTCTCCTTTTGTGTCATGTCTTCTTACACTGTAAGCCTGAGGGCAAGGAACTGTCAAATTAACTATTTGTAAGCTGCTGTGAGAGCATTTGTTTCTGAAGAGCAGGTTATAAATACAATAAATAAATAAAATAAAATAATTAATACACAATTCACTACATGCTGTTTAGTTTGGCTGCAGTGCTATTACACGATTTAATACTAGTTTCCTCTCTTACTGAAATAAGATCCAAAGATTAAAGCTAAAAGTTTTTTCCATGTATGAAGGAGCATCTATTATGATGTGAGTAACAAGCAATTCAAGAAACCAAGCAAGCTATTTAAAGCATGACCTTTAACCCTATGTCAACTGACCTTTATACCCTCTTCTGCTTCATCTATATCAAATATCTTTTTTGTTTTCTTTTTCTTTTTCTTTTGATTGAAGAAAGTTAAGTCGTCTAAGTCATTTGCTGCATCTGAAAATCAAAAGCAATATATTACAAAGCTGTCAGAAGGTTAGCAATTATATGACAAGTATGGAAGAAAATGTATTCAGCAACAAAATCTAGTTCCTAATTCAAGAAAGCAGACAGTACACAACAGACTTTCACTTCCTTTTGTGCATTTAAAACTCACATTTTAAAATTAGTGGATTTTACCTCCATTACAATGCAAATGCCAGAACATATGGATATGTTCCCTGAAAACATTATTCTACACTAGTACAGCAGTGTGAAAAACATTATTTATGCCAGGGTTTGGCAACTTGGTGTACTTCAGGTATTTGGAAATACACTGTTCACAATCCCTGATCATTATCAAGGCTCAATTTGACTATAAAACATCACATTCCCCAGTAACTTCCAGTTCAGATACAAGCCTGGGGGACAGAACTGAGAATCAGCTACAACAAGAACTGGTTCTCAGTTTTAAAAAAGTGCCTACATTGTTGCATGCTGCATAGCAAGCCTCAGGATCCATTGCTTTAACAATCATAACCAAGATAAAAATGAAAAGTGTGGTTTGGGATAGGTTTGTCTTGGTGGATTTTTGGAATCAGATTAAAAATGAAAATAGCACAGTGCAAGCCTAACCAGGGAATGTGAAAAATTAGTTCCCAATCATGAACTAGGTTCAAAAAGTAAGATGCTTACAACTAGTTGTACAGAGTATAAGCATGAAGAAATGATTAAGAGAGAGAAGGAAAGCAACCCTTCTCTATCACATGTTGCTTCTCAAACGTCATTCTGTAGCCATTCCATAAGACAGCAGATGAGGGAAATGTAAAAGCAGAAATGTAAGCACCTCTAGCTATGCAGTTGGGTTTACAAGTCCCAACTAAAGCAGACCTGTTGACTCAATTGCTGAATGATAAACCATCACTTGCATAAATTCCACTGATTCAACAGATTTAAAAGAGAGTGCAGGGCCTGTCTTGTTTTTACTGATCTCTGAAATCTGATGTAAGAGCTTGCATGAATGAGGTATAAATGCTATAGATAAATTAAGCTGGACCTTAAATAAAAAGTACCTGTCCTATTTAATGACCAAAATATATGTAGTAAATTGGTCACTAGAGCTACAATCCTTTGCAGTGTTAGATGTGCTGAAGCCCAATGATTTTATTAGGTTTAGGTGTGCAGAAGAAAAGTAGATAATTTTTATTATGCCCTTTACACCATCGGCCCAAGGACAGAGAACACAGGAGTAACTTGCCCAGATTTGCCAGATATTCATCATACTACTTGAAACAAGAAATCTTGAAAAACATTCAGAATCAAAAAGTGTGATGACTTTTTTACAGACAATGTTTTGAGGAAGACAACTGATACTACTTCTAACAGGTATTTAACCTTTTTTCCTACTGTCCTCTTCATCAGCTTCTGTATCTTTGTCTTCCGCTGGCTCTGGTTCCACTTCTTTCGTTTCTGATAACTGTGTTTCTTCTGTTTGTGTATCTCCTCCCTCTTCATCAAGCATAAAAGGCTTCTTTTTCTTCTTCTTCTTCCTACTCATAGTAGGATCAAAAATCATCTGAAAGAAAGAGTATTTTTTAAAAACAACTTCCTAGGATTTTTAATGAGAATTCTCCAGTTTTAAGGCCATCTACTTTGCATATTTAGGTAACCATTAAACAAAGCTTTCCACCTTGATATATTGAGTAAATTAGGCTAAATTTGAAAACAATATACTGTAAATAAAATTGGGTTTTATAATGGGAGAATTTACTACAACTTCCAAGGTTTCTTCCAAAGGAACTAAGAAAAACCATTTCAAGAAGTATTGATTCAAAGTAGAAACAAACTTCCCTATTGAGTAAAAAAAAAAAAGAAGGAATTTCCTATCTTCACTGACAAAATAAAGAGGTAAGTTTCTGCAGGTAAAGCAATGCCCACAAATTTTGCTGCAAGTGATCAATCTTTCCCAATCCCTCTCTCCCGCTCAGATTCAAATACAATAATTTGAATAGATCAGCAACCTCAACAACAGCATTTTGAACTCTGGAAAACAAACACACTTAGGCGGGTTACAAACCGCCGGATTGCAGCGCTCTCCCTCCGCCGCTGCTTAAAACTCCCTTTAAACAGCGCGGTTCCCGAACACTGCAGAGAAGGAGCGCGGAAATCGCGCTCCTTCTCAGGCCCTGGAAGAGGTGCCGCGAGTGCCAAAGGGCGCACTCGCGGCATCACTTCCAGGGTGCCACGTGCAGACGCAGAGCGTCCGTTACGTCAAAATGGTGGCGCCTGTATGAACAGGGTGCCACCATTTTGTACGGTCTGAGTCCGTGATAGGGCAAGGGGCGTCTAGAAGAGACGCCCCTTTTCCAAACTGGGACGTCCTCAAGACGTCCCTAATGGCGGTTTGTAACCCGCCCTAGTTTGAGAGTAAGTCCTAGTATACTCAATGAGATTTTCTTCTAAGGTCCAAAACACACTGCAGAAAAAATCCAGTTCAAGACTGCTAGGGAATCCTGGGAACTGTAATTTATTATGGCACCAGAACTCTCTGACAGAAAAGGCTAAATGGCTCACAAAACTACAATTCCAAGAATTCCCTAGCACTGAGCCAAGCCAGCTGAAGCAGTCTCAAATTGGATTATTCCTGCAGTGTGTTTTGGACCTACGTGAACATTTTTCTTTTGCCTGAAGACAATTCTGAACACAGTAGCCAAAACTATGCAATGACAATTTAATCAGTTTTCTTCTTTTGAGATGAGTAATAAAGGGAAATCTCATCATAGTACCTAGTTAAACTGGACTTTGTAGGAAAATGAGACAGGGCGGCTAATGCTTCCTGAATGCACAGTGCCTCATAAACACAAATGCATGTGCGTGCACACACACAAAAATTGTATTTAAAGAAGAAAAGTAACCAAATATTTGGCAAATTTAATATGGAAAACTTACAATGTATGTTTACACTATTCTGTTTGGCAATGAACTGAAATTTTAAGACAATATTCTCAAAACTGCATCAACTTTAACACTAGTTTGATTTAAGCGAGTCCTTTGCCTATGCTTGATGAGACCATCTTACTATGTTAGCTGAACATCTTTCTAGATTCCTTCTCATAGTATACAATGCTGAGAAAAGAGATAGTCTTTTTCTTTAATGCTGTGACATTAGATTGGTTCTACTACTATTAAAAATATGCAAACCTCACATGACAAAGAATACATTTGCCACTACACAAAAAAGCATTCTCTCCAAAGGTGTCAACAATGGACTAGATGTACTTATCAAAAACATGCATATATGTCATACTTATGTGACATTTCAGTTGATGTCCATAAGATATTACCTTACGAGGTACAGAATAGATTTCTGCACAAAGGCTTTAAAATACTGTATTATGTTATCTGTAATTCTGGGGGAATTTAAGATTTTGCCAGCACAGTAGTATAGGATCCAGTACATTTACCACAGGAATCAGCAACAAAAACAATGGTAATAATTAGTACTTCGGATGTAAACAAAGCTATGACATATAGTACTCTGCCACATCAAACTGGAGTAAGAATTCATTAACAGCCAGGAAGTTCTTCATTTCTTGATTATTGATTCTGCATTACAAGTATTTATTCATCACACTTCTGCCCTGAAGGACACCCAAAGCAATGTACAACAAACCAGATTAAAAACATTCTTTAGAAGAAGATTTAAAATATTATTAAAAGTCAGTTTTAAAAGATAAGAGCCAAAGAGAATAATTACACAGTATTGGCCTAAAAGGCACCAGATCCCATCTGATCTTGGAAGGTAAGCAGGGTCAGCCCTGGTTAATACTTCAATGGGAGTATTAATATCAGATGCTGCCAACTATATTTCAGAGGAAGAAACTGGCAAAACCACCTCGCGAGTATTCCTTGCCTAAAAAAACCCTATGAAATGTATGGGGTCGTCATAGGTGACTTGTGAATGCACATACTAACACACACTGGCTGGCCACCTGCTAGCAGTACAAGCATGAAGCCAGCCTTGGGAAGTAATTCCACAACTGAGAGAATGCCACAGAGACAGTCTCTTCTGATGTACTCACCAACTTGACATTTCATATGTATGTATTGCCACCATGGTACACTATACCTGCAAATTTAGAAATGTGGGCTAGCCCCTCATGTTTGCAACTTATGACAGGATGAAGCCACAGAAGACTTTTTGGTGGCATGTTCTGAATAAGGCCAGAGACTGGCAACAGGGCTCAAAGTTTATCTTAAGCAATTAGTGACTAAGCAGCAAGGAGCCATAAACCCCCTAGAAATCCACAGTGTATGGAGGACTGAAGTTTCATTGTCTTCACCCAAACAGTTTTTGTTCTTCTTCTTGTCTTGCATCCTTGCAAATTTGTAAGTTGTAAACCAGCCTTCCCCAAACCTGCTGCCCTGCTTCTGTTTTGGCCATAATGTTTTGGCCACAGACAATAGGAGTTGTAGTCCAACACATCGGGTTGGAGAAGGTGGGTACAAACTATAAAATCTCTGGAACCCAAATTGTGTAATATCACTGCTACAGACAATCCAGTATAGCAACTGTTCCTAAACTGAATCCTATCAAGCAAAGTAGATATAACCAATGCATGATATACAATGCATGATTTTAACAGAACAAGAATGCACACAAATTTAAACAAGAGCTATCACACCCTTATTAGAGAAGATTAAGCACTCTTACATACAATTAGCAGTTTACTAAAGCTTAAATTTAAAAGCCACTCCCAACTAGAGTAGACCTACTGACTAAATACACTTTAAGTGCAGGTTCACCATCCAGCAACTAATCCAATGCATCTACTCTAGTTAGGACTAGCAACTGGGGCTGCATAGCAGAAATAATCCAGGTTGACATCACTTTAACTGCCATGGCTTAATGCTATGGAATTCTGGGAATTATAGTTTTGTGAAACATTAAGCCTTCTCTGTCAGGGAGCACAACAAACTACAAATCCCAGGTTTCCATAGCACTGGGCCATGGCAGTTAAAGTGGTGTCAATGTGGATTATATCTGCAGTGTGGATGCAGCCTGGATTCAAGCCCAAATTATTCCATGCCTGTATACTTCATAGTGCCCTCTCAACATACGTTTTATAAATGATTAATCCTAACCCGAAAGGGGTGCATAGGTCTCAGGGTATGACCTGTTACAGAAACACATGTGAATACAGTACTACAGCCACAAAATAATCTTTAGGTCCAAAAAGGTAGCAAAGAGTCTGGCATTTTGGCCTTGAACTATCCAAGCAGGAACAAAGGCTGCCAACTGCTAGTATTCCCAATGGAAATATAACACACCTATTACATATGTAGGCATGTTTTGTTTACATACCATTGCATCTCTATACTGCTCTAGTTCATGAGGCAAGACAAACATGTGTAATACATAATAAGGAGGGAGAGAAGGGAAGGAAAAGGGAATGTGGCAGCACCCATAAGACTACAGTGGGCTCTCTCTCCCCCTTCGCTGGGGTTAGAGGCATAGGACCCCATGAAAGCGGGGAAACGGCAAATAAAACATTGCTATTTTTTACCTGACAGAACACTTCTCTAGGCGTTTGTAGGTACTCTAATACAACTCTATGATCAACATCTGCCAGCAGTTGATGATGAGAGAAGTGTTCTCTCTAGCAATCTTTAGGTCCTCCAGTGTTATTTCTGCAAACGTTGCCCACAGAGTCAAGCTGCAAGACCTAGAGATTCCTAGACAGCACATAATAATCAAATCTGTGAATAATCAAAGCCGCAAATGTGGAAGGCCGGCTGTAATTGCTTTTTGTGGGGTTTTAAGCATGAGCTTTTGTGACTATAAACCCACTTCTTCAGGTGCAGTACAGAGTGGTATTAGAGACTCAGTTACAGAGTGTATTTCTAAAGCTAAGGGAGGGAGTGGGTCAGAATCTAATAGGTTCCAGAAAGATGCATCATCCTTTTTATGTTGAAAGAGACTACTAACACAGCTACTTCTTTGAAGACCTATCAACACAGACAGAAGCCCTGCCATCCTGAGAAGAGAGGAGAATTAAGCCCATGCAGAGCCTCACACTTTGTTGTTGGTGTGTACCTTCCAGTCGTTTCTGACTTATGACCCTAAAGGTTTTCTTGGCAAGGTTTGTTCAGAGGAGGGTTGCCTTTGTTCTCCCCTGAGGCTGAGACAGAGCGACTTACCTAAAGTCACCCAATGGGCTTTCTACTGCTGAGCAGGATTCAAACCCTGGTCTCCAGAGTCGGAGTAGTCGCAATGCTCAAACCACCCCATTACATGGGCTTACAGGACCCAAGGCACCCAGCTCCAGACTTAAGCCTGGCTCTCTGCAGATATGCGCAACCATTATCTGCCCCATTCACACATCCACACTGGAGGGATAACCCGGTTTGACACCGCTTTGACTTGTTGTCTGGCTCTTTGCTATGGAATTCTGGGAGTTGGAGTTTGTTGTGGGGCTTTCCTTCTTTAAGCTCTGCTCCGCTCTGGGCCCACAACAAACCCCAACTCCCAGAATTCCATAGCAAAGAGCCAGACAAGTTAAAGCGGTGCTAAACCGGGTTATCCCTCCAGTGTGGATGTATTCAGAGAGCTGCCTCGCCTTCCCCAGCCCTCTCCGAAGAGGCCCGGCTCCTGCTCACATGGCGGCGGCGGCGGCCTGGGGCCTAGGCGCGCGTCCCCTGCCTCCCCTTCCTCACCTCGTCCCCCGACATGGCTCCGGCCCAGAAGAGGCGCCCAGAAGGCTCTCAAAGGCTCCTTCCTTCCCCCTCTCTCTCTCTCTCTCAAAGGCACGCAGGGGCCACTCCGCCAAGCGCCCCTTTCCTTCGCCTCGCCGCGCTCAGCTCTTGCATCAGCAGCAGCCAGGAAGAGGCGGAGAAGGCGCGGCGGCTACCCCGGATGAACGCATGCGCCTTGCCGTCTCCCTGTCTCTAGGCCTCTCGGGATTTGTAGTTCCGGCCAAGTGCGCATGCGCAGCCGCCATTTGGAGGCGGCCGGGCTGCAGCACGTGTGGCTCTTGGGGAGGGGAGGTAGTGTGACTCATCGCTTTGTATGGGGAGGGGATGCGGATTGATGGGACAAAGTTGTCCTTCTGGGGAACAATAGCCCTGGAAGGGGATTGTTGGTTTTTATTTGTTTATTAGTATTATTCTATAAATGAAATAATGTTATTATTGTTTATGTTCGTGCATAAGGAGACAGTGATAATTATTTATGGTTGTTATTATATTACCCCTACATTGACTAATTACAGTAATATAATTAATAGTTTTGTTATTATCATTTCCCCACATTATAAGAATAATTATCTAAGAAGGCCTCTACCCAAAAAACTCACAAAACACCAATATTTTATATATGTTTTTATACTGCAGAGATTATAGCCCTAACCCTTCATTAGTTAGTAGTATTTATTTATCTTTTCTTTTTAATTTTTTTTTTCCCGTGTAGGGCAATAATTTGTATGCTATTCATCATTTCTACCTGTACATCAGGCTAATAATAATATTGTTTTATTTTATCCCGCTATTCCAGAATCATAGCGGTGAACAGCAAATAACTATTAGCAAGTAAGCTAATATTAGGTATACTATAATAACAATAATTATTGTCTGTTATGTCGTGGTTGTTTTCTCTGTGGGGATCACACACCCAACATAATAACCCACATCAGCTAATAAAATTATGTTTTGCTATTATTAGTAATAACAATAATTGTGGTTATCATATTATTCTGGCCAGCCTCTCTGCCGCAGATCAAAGTTGGGGAGGGGGACAATGAATGGGCCAATGTCATTAAAAACACACATCAGTTAAAACATCATTTAAAAGGACAAATTACAATTGCCTCTATA
The DNA here is from genome assembly GCF_019175285.1 of Sceloporus undulatus. Lineage (NCBI taxonomy): Eukaryota > Metazoa > Chordata > Lepidosauria > Squamata > Phrynosomatidae > Sceloporus > Sceloporus undulatus. Next base: position 39,516,986 of record NC_056525.1, on the reverse strand, counting down.
TCCACTGATCTTTATCCAAGGATTCAAGCATCCATGGCTTGAAATGTTTCTTATATATAAAAAATCCAAAAAGCAAACATTGATTTAACGTTTTTATATAAGGAACTCCATTTTACGTGCCATTGCATTTAATGGGACTTGAGCATCCATGGATTTGGTATTCATGTAGGTTCACTGGAACCAAACCCCAGTGGCTACAAAGGGCCCACCTTACACATATTAGAACAATCTACATTTAATATTCATCATTTAAAATCCACAATTTAAAAATCATCTGGATAAGCCTGCTGGAGAAGACTGGTCTTTTATGCTGTGTTGAATGGAGACAGCTTATTCAGCTGTCAAATATCTTCCAGCAGGTCAGTCCAATTTGGGGATGGCTGATGATAAAGTCCTCGGCTGACAAGTCCAAAACACACTGCAGAAATAAACCAGTTTGAGACCACTTTAACTGCACTGGCTCATTGCCAGGGAATCCTGGAATTGTAGTTTATTGTGGCATTAACACTCTTGTGCAGAGAAGGCTAAAATATCTCACGAAACTATAGTTTCCCAGAATTCCCTAACACTGAGCCAGGGCGGCTAAAGCAGTCTCAAACTGGATTATTTTCTGCAGTTTGTTGGGCCCCAGTTGCCAACCTAAACCTAGTCCTGGAAACTAGAGTAAATGTCCACCAGAGGACCTGAGTGTATGGGGTGAATTATATGGGAAGAGGCAATCCGAAGGTAACATGGCAGTTAAGTGGTGTCAAACTTCATTATCTCTACAGTGCAGATGCAACCTTTTAGGGACTTAAAACGAAAGTCAGGCAATAGAAGCATCAAATGTCAGATCCTCCTGCATTTCGCAGAGTAAAATGGAATGGAATTGCAAATAGAACACCCTGGGAAGCAGCTTTCCCACTGACCATGAATCCTATTATGGGAGAAAGTGGGATATAAATCCTTTAAATAAATTCAAAAAAACTACATTTAACTGTGTATGAATGTGGGTAATGTTTTATGCGTAGGATAGATGATAAACTACTATATCTCAAGTGCATGTGTTGGTGCTTAATATGGAACTTTAGTGTTGTTCAGAGCATGTTATTCCTTATTGCAGCAACTTAATTGCCTTTTTCATCCATTCTGGACCCATTTCAAGGGAGATTGGGAGAAAGTCTTAGTCTAGACTTATAATGTTATAGTCTAGCTAGCTCAAGAAATCTTGAGGTAAACCATCTGCAACAGATCGCTGAGCCTCTGTTAGAAAAACACTCCGATGAAGGCCTACCAGCACCAGCTAAAGTGGCCATAGTCAAGTATCTGTAAGTTTGCCCTGATGTTCAGTTGAAATTTATGTCATTAAGCCTATCTTTCTTCTGCATACCAAAGCAGAAGAGTACAATTCTTGCCCTCTCTGCCGTGATAGATCTTTAGGTTACTTGGGCAGTATCCACACTGCAGAGATAATCCAGTTTGACACCACTTTAACGCCATGGCTTCTAAGCAATGGAATTCTGAGAACTTTAGTCTGTGTGAGACATTTAGCCTTCTCGTCAGAAAGGTCTGGTGCCACAACAAACTACATTTCCCAGAATCCATAACATTGAACCATGTGCATTAAGCTGTCAAACTGGATTATTTCTGCAGTGCCGGTGGAGCAAAGAGAAAGAGTACTGTAAAGGGTGTGTTGTGTGGGGGTGTATATATATATATAGGCAGAAACAAGCTCCACATGCCTTGGATGGTCAACTGTTTTATTCCTTTAAAAATGCCATGGGTGAGTCCCCCCACCTCACAAGGTGTCTCTGCTCTTTAGCTGCAGGTGAATGATTCTTTAACTCTTTTTCCTTCATGTGAATTGTATCAGGCTCAGCCAGAATCCTCCTCTTTCAAATTCTCTCGGTTCACTCTGACCTGGGTTGCATCCACACTGCAGAAATAATCTGGTTTGACCCCCCCCCCCTTTCCCTGCCCGGGCTCAATGCTATGGAATTCTGGAAATTGTAGTTTGTTTGGTGGCTCCCAGAGCAGACCTCTGCTCCTGTCTGGGGGAGACAACAAACTAGAGAATTCCATAGCATTGAGCCAGGGCAGTGAAAGGTGTCAAACCGAATTATTTCTGCAGTGTGGATGCAGCCCCAGCTTGTGCATAAGTGAGCTGCTGAGATACATACAGAAAGAACAGTTTGCTGTTTATAAGGGGAACAGCAATCTTCTGTTTGTGTTTTCAGAAAGAACTTTTTTGACTACAATTCAGAGAATACCCCATCCAGTATAACCAGTGGCCATGATGGCTGGAGGAGTCTGGGACTCATAGCCCCCCCCCCAAAAAAAAAAAAAAGTTTGGTGTCCTAGCGCGGTTATAAGTTGAGACAAATGACTAAAGTGCATTAAATATTTGTGTAGGAAATGCATGCGACCTAGAGCTGATATGGGATGGTGGATGGGCCCTCAAACCTTTACATTACATACCCTACTTTGTGAGAGATTAAGGTTAGATATTAGACATGTTTGGACCCATTAGTCTGATTCTTCAGTTAAATATGGAATTAATTAAAATTCCCACTGTGAGCCATACATGAAGGTTAAGATGTTTCATACTTATTACATCTGACTGCAAAATCTTTAAGAACCAGACATGATTCATTATGGTGTCCTAGCACCGAAAGCATGATGCAGGCACTGTAATTTGATTCTCTGATTTAAATCACTCCTTTTCCCCTTTTTCACTGGCAGAGGGCGCTCTTGCAAATGCTTTCTTTTGATATTTCTAAAACAGACAAGTCATTTGATTAACCATTCTAAAAATAATAAAAAATTGGTTGTTGTTTAGGGTTTCCCATGCCACTCACACCAAAATGCTAAAAATGGCAAATGTTTACAGGTACCTCTGGCCCAGCAACCTTATCTAAGAGAACTTGTAGCGTATGAATCATCTGTGCATTGCAGTTAATAACAGTTTATGAAGTAGCAACGAAAATAATTTCATGGGGTTGGGTCACCACAACATGAGGAACGGTATTAAAGGTTGCAGCATAGGAAGGTTGGGAACCACTGCATTAGACCATAGTCCAGAACAGAATTCTTAGAACAGAAACCTCTGAGGAACCAAATCTCTCACAAAGGAAAAGCCTTCAATCAAGAAGAGAATGGATACAACTGTAAAATGCATTCTGGTTTCTCAGCTATTCCTGAGAACTTGCTGTGTTCTGCTTACAGAGCTAGATTCAGGTGGATTGATCCAGTCAAGGAAGCCATGGCCCTGAATTTGCAAACTCTAAGCACAGCTGCAGATAACCGGGCTCTGGAAGTTCATTTTATGGGGTTGTCATAAAGTGAAGTTGAGAAGGAAAATGACAGCAACAACATGAGATGTACCTTAGTGGCATCAGTACTGGCTCTGATTTTTCCCGGGGTGAGGACCCGCCTGCACATAAAAGATATACACCTAATCCACTCCCATTGGATGGGATCCAAACTCATCATCTTTAGAATGGAATTATTTAAATTCATGGACCTCAAGTTAGTCACGATTAACCTACTGGTAAGTCTCACTCATTTCAGCAGGCCTTGCTCTAAGCATAAGTCTAGACTGAATCCCACTAATTTTAATGGGCCTATTCTATATATGATTAAGTCTGGGTAGAACCCAATTTTATCACTGAAATCTATTTTAGATTTTCTCTTCATTTGTTATCTCCCCAGTCTGGACTTTCATTTCCTTCTAATGTGATATTTTATTTCTTCCTCAACAGCATATCCAGCTATTACCTAGCATGTGAGTTTGTATTCCTCTAGCTGACTTCACATGAACAGAAAAATAGTGCCGAAAAAATGATGATGGTAAATAAAACCCATTGAAACTATTGCGGCAGTTCTGAGGTCTAGAAAAACAGCTGTTAGATTTATTCTGGAAAAAGAAGACTGATTATTGTTGTTGTTGTTTGTGTTTTTAAAAAGCTTTCTTTAGCATTGCCAGATGCCCAGCACATATGGCAAATTAGAACTTTATATTCCATTTTCCAAGTTAAATCCCCTTTGGACAAAGAACAAAGATGAGAATATATTCCATCCATGGATTTTGTTTCTCTGACGTCTGAAAAACATTCTACTAAATTGGTGGTTCAACAGTTGGAGTATGAAAGCAAACTGCCTCTGGGTGGTACTTGATGAATGCATGGGAAGCTTCCAAGATGCTTTCAGTGTCTGAGAAGGAACATTGTGGTGGAAAAACCTTGTTGAAATAAAAGCCATAGAAACATGGAGTCGCTTTGGTTAAAGAAAAATAGGTTTTTAAAATAGAGGCTTGGAGTTTAGAAAAAATTAGAGCAAAGGAGTAAAAAGAGCATCATGAACCCGTAAGAAGCGGCACCCACAGAATTAGACATAATATACACAATTTAAGATAAGGACATATTTAGGTTGAGAAGCAAGGTTAGAAGGAAAGCTTACTAAATTCCTAAAGGAGGGGGTAAGGAGTGATGATGCAGTTTAATGTATGCATGTATTTCTGTTCTGATTGTAGGAATTCTGTATGTTTAAATTGTAATTAGCCAATCAGGTGTATGTGAAGACTTCTTTGTCTTCAATAATAAAAAAGAGCCATTTTGTCTTGTTCGGGATCTCAGCTTTTTGGAACTTGAATCCCACTGAGTTCATGTTTTCCTTTGTCGACAATTGGAAATAAACTTATGGATTTTCAATTACTAGGTCCTCTGTCAATCATTGCTATGCCAGCCTAGATCTTTAAGTTTCCTGAAATTTCTGTTACACATAAGAGAGGACATTTGTTTGGAAAAGTACAACAAAATGCTAGAAGTAACATGGGGTGTGGAGGAGGAACCAGCTAAATTTAAAATTTTAGGATATTTCAGACTAGCCTAGATTTGCATTCACCTTCAGACCACAGGCAGATGAAAAAAACACCTAGAGCAGTGTGTAAAGCAGAACAGGATTGTGATTGCATTAGGGTAAAAGTGTCTATGAGGTTTCCACTTAGCATTTCTTTACGTTCATATTGCAGCCTTGGGGTACTTAAATTAATAATGAAATTATCCTGAATATTTATACATATTGGTCCCTGCTTTCCCCAGCCACAATGTGCAGGTCTCCAGTGTTACTGTTTACTATATTTAAGTGATTTCAGCTGTTACCTTTACAGTTTGTGAGCTAATATCCTATTACAAGCACAGTAACATACCACACTCTGCATCATAACAATATTTCTTTTGTTTGCTAGATGCTTGATGGATAACTCTGTCAATCTGGAACCTTATCATTTCACCAGCCTCTGATGACTGCTTGGAATTGAAGTTAGGTCAAAACAATGCAGCAAGACTATGGTTAAGCATTGGGAGATGCTAAAGAGTTCCACTCTCTGCCATTCTTTTTCTGAGCACAATTCAAACTTTTGGTTGTTTGTTAACTGTTGTTAAGTTGACTTTGATTTATGGCAACTCTTTGAATGAGAAATCTCCAGGTCACCCGGTTATCAACAGCCCTGCTTAGGCCTTGCAGACACAGGGCAGTGTCTTGTTTGATTGAGTCAATCTACCTGTAGTACGATCTTCCACCTTCTTCTTCCACTTCTTCTTCCACTTTCCAAGCATCATTGTCTTTACTAAAGAGTCATGTTTTTCTCGTGATATGTCCAAGTAGGGTTGCCATAACCGGCTGCAACTGGGATGTGTCCCGGCTTTGGCGGCCCGGGCCCCTCCCTGTCCCGGGTGCCACCAAAACCCAGGACAACCCCGTTTGCAGCTGGGTTGCGCCACAGCCCGCAGGGCCTCGCTGCCCTCCTCCTCCTCCACCCCGTATGGCTGGGGCGGTGGAGGCAAAGTGGAGGGCACAGCTCCTGCACACGGGTGCACCACCCCCCCGCGCAGTTGCCGCCAACCTTCCCCCGCAGCCACGCCACCTTCCTCCACCTCCCTGCATGGCCACGCCCACCCACCCCTCCTCCTCCCCCCCTCGGTCCCAGGCTGCGCAGCCACGTGAGGAGGCAAAGGTGGAGGCAGTGCACCTCCTGCACACGGCCATGCCACCCGCCCACCTCCTGCATGCGCACTGCGGCCACCCACCTCCTCCTCCTCCGCCTCCCCGCCCCAGGCCACATGGCAAATTGAGGAGGGGGGAGGAGGAGAGGGGGGGGAGGAGAAGGAGGAGGTGAGTTGGCCAGAGGCCACAAGGTGTTTTTATTTATTTATTTTTTGGGTGCTTTTATGCTAACAAGTCTCCCTTGTTTTGACGACGACGACGGTGGTGGTGGTGTGGTGGTGATGGTGATATGAGTCAGCTGTTGAGAGGCATGCAGGCACGTTTCAGAAGCCAAGAGAGTGTGACTTTCCAAAGTGCCTTTTTCTGTGTGTTTTTTGGTTCTTTAATGGTGATATTGATATCAGCAAGCCTCTGAGGCGTGGCCAATCAATTGCTGTGATTTTTACAAACTCATGCGAAGCAAAGAAAAAACCAAAGTCCCTTGACCAAGTGCACACTTCTGAGAAGTAACACTTGGTGCAAGAAACAGCAAATCCACTTCTTGTGAAACCACTTTGACATGTTCAATATGCATAGCCATGTTAAACCAGGCTAAGTGTTAAACCCAAGGGGTTTGGTAGGGAATAAGCCCTGTAATATGTTCAGTAAAGCCATGTCAAATGCCCCAATGTGCTGTTGTGTGGTTTTGGAATGCAGGTTGGGGTGTGTTTGGGCCAGAAAGGGAAGTACATTTCTTGCCATCTGTGTAGAAATAATGCCAAAATGTCCACCATTTTGACCATGCCTAAGAAACAGGCATTATATTTAAAACATTTAAAAACATCAAATTTTTTTGTGTGTCCTCCATTTTTTAAAAATGGTGTCCTGGTTTGAAGGTCATAACTATGGCAACCCTAGTCCAAGGTACATTAGTCCTCAGCATAATCATCTTAGCTTCTAGGAAGAGTTTGGGCTTGTTTATGACTCATCTGTTTGTATTTTTTGGCAATCCATGGTATCTCCAGCATTCTCATCCTGTACCACATTCAAATAGGTTGATTTTCTCGCTATCAGCTTTTTTCACTGTTCAGCTTTCCTTACCATCAGAAATATGATGGCATGTATTTAACCCCCCCACCCCCTGATTGATTTCAGTAAATACTATCTTAACAGCTGATCAATTCTAATTTCTCTATTGAGTCATAATCATTGTGGCAACTACAATCATCCTTATATATTTCTACACTTAATAACTCCTAAAGTCATCTTACATTAAGCATTTCTTCTTTAATTTCCACACCCTTACTGCTATATATACGCTATTATTTTGTTTACTCGGAAAAATAATAAAAAGTTGAGTTTATCTTAAAATATTATATTATGTTAACCATCTTTCTCTACATATACTTTATCAATGGTTTTTATCAGTGAATTCATGTAAAAGAATAATAGAAAGCAAACGAATTTTGTGAGTGTAATATATTGAAAACTTTAAATAAAGATTATTTAAAAAAAGAAATATGGATGGCATGGACAGTCCAAAGTTATCTTTATAATTGAAGGTCTTGTCTGGTTTGTTCGTTGCTGCCTTCCAAGTCTAATCTTCTTTTTTCATCTTGGCTGAGGCAAAGAATTGAGTCTTGACTGTTTCATGTTTTCATTGTCACTTTAAAGTTATGTAAATAATCTGTGTCATATTTTTGTTTTATGTTTAGCTATAACCCTCCATTGTACTTTCTTCCTTGATTTTCCCTAAATAACTGTTCCAAGTCTTTGCTATTTTCTGCTAGTAATATGGTGTCATCTACTTACTTAAATTGTTGGCATTCTTTCCTCTAGTTTTCATTCCCTTGCTCTGGGTCTAACCAGCTTTATAAAAATTCATTCATTGTATAAGGTAAACTCATAGGATATATGCCTGACCCCTTTTGCCAGCTGGGAAATATTCTGTTTCTCCTACAGGACGGTGGCCTGGTCCTGAGTACAGGTTATGCATTAGGATAATCAGATGTTGTGGCACACCCATTTCTTTAAGAGCAATCCATAGTTTTTCATGATTAAACAGTGAAATGCAATAGTATTAGTAGCATTAGTAGTAGTAGCTATAATAAAGTATAAGTGGATTTTCTTGCTGAATTCTTTGGTTGTGTTCCATCATCCCAACATATGTTTGTGATATGATTCCTAGTGCCTCTTTCTCTTCTGAATCCAGCTTTGGTATCTGGCATTCTCACCTGGACATGATACAAATCTTTGTTGTAGAATTATGAGCATCACTTTGCTTGCATGGGAAATTAATGGAATTAGTGGTTAGTGCAATCTGGTGTCCCTTTTTTGGGACTGGAATGTTATTGAGATGTTTCCAATCTGTGAACTATTGTTTTTTTTCTATATTTGTTGGCAGATTTTAGAAAGAATTTGAGTGCATTCTGTCTCTGTAAATTGAAACAGTTCTATTGGTAGTGTATCTGTCCCTGGTACTTTATTTCTCTGTGTGGTTATCACCGGAGGTTTTTGCAGCTCAGATCCCAGGGGTGACTCCTTGTTTTCAGCATGCGAATTCACATTATAACGTGAATTTTTTTAATCACACTGGTTGTCCTTCTGTTGCCCTTCCGAATCGAGGGGAACCGAATCCAAGGCAAGTCATGTGATGCGGAATCACACAAAGAGGAGTGAGTGCAAATGGTATGTCACACGTGCATCCATGCGGATTCCAGCATTCGAATCGGCACCCTTGCACATGCTCAGTGGGTTCTGAATGCAATGTGAGTGACCTTGTACATTTCCAGGGTGAAAGGGGGCACAAGTTCTTTTCCCTGTTCGCGTAATTGTGTGAATTGCAGGAATATTTAGGAGGGCGTTGACCAGGCAGGCCCAGCTCCCAGGCTAGTCTGAAAGAAGAGCTCCTCCCCCATAACTGTCATCTTCCGGCCTGCGAGGGAGTTGGCCAGGCAGGCCCAGCTCCACAGCGCTAGCCTGAAGAAGAGACTTCTCCCCCAAACGTCATTTTCCGGCCTATGAGGGAGTTGACCAGGAGCCAACCCAAGTCCCATCAGGCTAGCTGGGAAGAAGAGACTCCTCCCTCATACTGTCATCTTCCGGCCTGTGAGGGAGTTGACCAGGCAGCCCCAGCTCATCAGGGCGAGCCTGAAGGAAGAGACTCCTCCCTCCATAACTGTCATTTTCCTGGCCTATGAGGGAGGTTGACCAGGCGGCCCAGCTCCATCAGGCTAGCCTGGAAGAGAGAGACCCTCCCTCCAAATTGGTTATCTCCAGCCTGTGAGGGAGTTGACCAGGCAGGCCCGGCTCCCAGGGCTAGCCTGAAGAAGAAGAGCCCTCCTTCCATCCATCGTGCTGGTCCAGGCCTCAGAGGAGAGAAGAATGCTGGACCTGATCCCCTCCCCCCTCTCCATTCCCTTCTCTGTTTGTTGTTGGTCTTTTGATTGTAAAGCTTGAGGGCAGGGAACGTCTATTATCCTTTGTTTAAGCCGCCCAGATTCCCAGTGATTGGGCGGCATATAAATAAATCCTATTATTATTGTTATTATTATTATTATTATTATTATTATTACATCATCATCATCATCATCATCAACAGCCATGTACCACTCAGTAGTGGAGAAGTGTGGCCCTATGAAACAAGAGGGCTATGCTGGTAGGATCTCCTATGTCAGAGTGGGCTTTAATGAGGAGCCAAATTAAATGTGCCAAACAGCACTGGGTAACAGCAGTAAGGAGGGGTAAACACTTTCAGAGGATTTCTCAGAGAAAACAGCAGTGCACCATAGCTAACTCTTTTTAGTACGGCATAGACCAGGGGTAGGCAACCTATGGCCCGTGGGCCGGATTGGCCGGCGAGGCATTGGGGACCGCCCCAGCCTGGTCCTGCCGCCAATTGCTGCCGGGGCCTGTGTCCTCTCATGCGCAGGGCAAGGGGGGCAATTGTCTATAGACGCCTCAGAAACATGCATTTATATTAACATTTTTAAAAAATCAGCAATTTTTTTTGGCATGTCCCCACTTTTTAAAAAAAAGTGTCCACCTTTGGAAAAAGTTGTCCTACATTTGTCCTGGTTTGAGTTAGTTATTTAATTAATCTTTTAAAAATTATTTAATTATTTATTTTTTGGCTTCGGCCCCCCAGTTGTCTGAGGGACAGCAACCCGGCCCCCGGCTCAAAAAGGTTGCCTACCCCTGGCATAGACGGAGGCATTGGTAAACTACTTTTGAGTGTCTTTTATCATGAAAACCCTCCAATGAGACCATCTAAAATGAGATAGATACTGTAGTTTGGAAAGCACTAAATACGCTGCTGGGAAACAGCAGAGAACTGCTCTAGTTAATGACACAACTAGACTCAAATTTATGTTGCTCACCTATAAAGCAGATCTTCAACAGATCCCCAACAGAACTTCCCCAATTTAATTTTTCTCTCAGTTTTATCCTCCCCCTCAGTCACATACACACACACACACACACACACACTGAGAAACCAAACATGCCAACAAGAGTTTCTGTGCTTTGGGACATTTCTTTATAAATTTGATTTGAGCTATTTATTTATTTAAAACCTCTGGGTTTGGTGTGATTCCACCCACTGGGGAGAAGTTCTGGGATGAAAAAAAAATGATTGATGCAGCTTCCCAACCCACTTTAAAGTCATATGTGGCTTCAGTCCTGAATACCAAAGTATCCATCTTCAAATGAGGCATTAAATGTGTACCAGTACATTGTATTTAGTGGACAAGCCTTCTGCTTTCATAGTTCCTCATGTCTAGTGGTTCCTTCTAAGCCACAATCTTTTTCTTTCTTTCTCTTTGCATTTCCTCTGACCACAAGACAAAAAGAAGCAGTCAACCACATTACTGGCTACTCTGATGAACAGATACATGTGTTGGTAGATATCACCACCAAGGTTTTTGCAATTATGTTTGCCCTGCAGCGTGCAGGAAATTAACTACAGTAATGCTTGCTCCCTGGAATGTCTGTCAGGTGGAATTGGTTATACATTTTGATCAACAGCCCTTATCCCACAGGCTAAAGGTAAGCATTTGAAATACCAGAAGTTCAACGGGAAACCCTAAGGTCTAGTTGATGGGAGCCCCTACGGAAACAGTTGGTCTTTAGAAACATTTCCTTGGGTGTGACTTTAATATATCAAAACTCTGACTAAATCGCCACAAATTACCCATTTAGCCTAACACCTCACTTTTCTGGAGTCTTTTCTGAAATCAAGCCAGCTGAAAGTGTTGGTGTGACTTCCCCAAGCCTGACATATTTATGTTGGCTACACTTGATGTCTCTAGTATCTGAGAGAAAATAACAAAAAAGTCACAGTTTAGGAAGATTGTGTTTCTGGACTAAACTCTCTAGAATTCCCCAACTAACTGGCTGGGGATTCTAGGGAGTTGCAGTCCTCCCAAAATTTTTCCTGAGTTCTCCACAAATTTAATGTAAAACTGAGTCTGCTTCCATTCTTTTGGTTCACTAGAGTGTTCTGTAGATGCACCCTCGCTTTGCACTATGTGCATAGAGCATGAAACAACTTTGAAACAGATCCCTCTGTTCTCATTAAAATCCCTGCATGCACCAAAGCTGTTGGACTTAAAATTCATTAATAACAAAATCATTGAGGTTTATGTTTTCTAAAAAAAAATTAGCAAGTTTAATACAGGTTGAGTCTCCTTTATCCAAAATGCTTGGGACTGTTTGGATTTTTTAAAATTTGATTTTGGAATACCTATATTCGCATATATAGGGCTATATATTAGAAATGGGACCCAAGTCTAAACATAAAATTCATTTAAGTTTCATCAGCACCTTATACTCATAGCTTGAAGGTAATTTTATACAATGTGTTTAAAATAATTTTGTGCATGAAACAAATTTTGTGTACACTAAACCATCAGAAAGCAGAGGTATCACTTTCTCAGCCACCCATGAAAAAAGTTTTGGGTTTTGGAATATTTTGGAAGTCTGGATAAGTGATACTCAACCTATATGTTATAAGCAATTTTTTGTGGGCTGTAGCATACTCCATCAGATGCAGAGAGGGTTTTCCAGATCAATGATGTTCTTAACCGTGATCATTTCATGAATAGTACTTGGAAAGCAACATGAATCCTGTAGAATAACTAAGCAGATGAATGCCTTAGTGGTGAGGAAGGACTGATATCCAATGCTAGTTACATAAATAAGAGATTTCTAGATCATGGGTAGGGTGCACTCCATATCCTGTGCTGGGGCGGGGGACCAATTTGCCCATCTGCACCAGTGGCTGCAGCTGATGAAGAGCAAAGACACATTAGCTGGTAGAGGAGAGCAGCTAAGATGGATCTTGAGACAGATGAGAGCAGCTTATGACCTTTTCAGGTGTCACCCATTGTGAGCCGCACCCCCTACACCCTTCTAGTAATCCCTCTGAGTAACTGGTGATACCTGCATACTTGAACTGATTCTTATAAGCCTTTGTCAATATTCAGGCTATGGAAAACAAAAGTTAAATATAGAAGTTAAAATACAGTGAGCCCTTCCCTTATGAGCGGGATCCATTCCGGAACCCACCCACCCCCATGTAAGGGAAAAACGCATATGCTCAAGCCCCATTAAAAACAATGGGGCATGTGCATGTCATGTGGCGCAGTACATGTAGGATGTGGACACGTGCCATTGTTTTTCCTGTGGTGTGGCTTCAGCGTAAGCAGAAAGCCGCATATGGCATGCCCACATATGGCACAGGTGCACTGTATCATTAAACTATCAATAAAATTAAAATCTGTTTTTAAATAAATCACAGCTAAAACAACAAATAGACAAAACTGAACCAAATATCCAGTAATATGGGCCATATATCAAATAGATAAGATAATCATGACACCATGCATGACTGTAATATTCCTAACATGCATCTGTAAAAAGAGTGTACTCAGATCAAGCCAAAACGGGTCACTGGGGCACGTCCCTCCTATTCTGAGAAATATCAAGAGCAAGAGACAGAATTAATTGCCATTACTGATTGTTTAATATTAAACATTTGTCATCCCTTCAGCTTTTCTTGATAGAATTTTCCCTCTAGACCTCTTTTCATCTTTATAGCTCTTCTCCAAGGTTGTCAACACCCTTCTTAACTTTTAGCTCCCACAAATAAACACTGTATTCCAGATGTGGCCTTACTCACACAGAAAAGAACACTAAAAGTTGCCTTTACCTTGTAATGGGCTTAATTGTTCTTTTAAATCAGATTTGAGTACCACAATCCAACTATATTTGTCCAAACATCCTGATACTGATTTCCATATCATAAAATATTGTTCTCATGCAATTCTACATGAGACCTTAACGCCTTAATTTTTTACATCTTCCATCTGGTTCATATTTCAGTCTGTCTTAAGGACTGTCATTTAGCTCCCCTACACACATATACATTTTGCTAGAAGAAAAGAGAGGTAACTGTTTTCAGTTTATATAATTTTGTACTGGTTTTTGTCATGCTATTAATTGGGAGCTGGGGTGACAGTGCTCTAAAGCGAACTGGTTATATTGAAGCCTCTGACCATGTTTTCTGGGCAGTGCTAACTGAGAGAACCCCTCGGGTACTTCTGTACTACAGACTATTCATGTTATACTATTGTGTGCTAGAGTCAGGGTTGCTATTTTCCTACTAACTCTGAACTGTTAGATCAAGTTAGGGTGAGCTGATGCCCAGATAGTGGGTGTTGACAACACCTATGGATTCAAGGGCTGCATTTGCACTGCAGAATTAATGGAGTTTGACATCACTTTAACTGCCGTGGCTCAGTGCTATGGAATTCTGGGATCTGTAGTATTGTGAGATATTTAGCCTGATCTTTCTCAGAGAGCTCTGGTGCTAGCACAAACTACAAATCTCAAGATTCAATAGGAAACAGCCATATCAGTCATAGTGGTGTTAAACTGCACTAATTCTGCATTGTGGCAGAAGCCAAAGAAGCTGTGGTCTGACCAGGATCCAGATGTAGAGGCATCTGGATCCTGGAAACAGTAATATTAGTAACAAAGATGATAGATTCTTCGCAAATGCTCATGTTGCTTGGAAAATGTTCAGTCTGAATATTTGGAAATATTCAGTCCTATTCAATACAAGCAGGGGGAGACTCGTGCATCCCTCGTGCAAAGTGTGACCAGTGGTGTTATTCATAATAATCAATAACCAGTTCTCATCCCATTTCTCCTCTCCACCGCTCTGAAGGATCCAGTCCTTCCATCCCTCTGACTGTGTTACCAGTGGCATCACTGAGGTTGGTGTCACCCAGTACAGGAAGAGTGAACCACCTTCCCTTCTCCCCCGGCCTCCCACCCACCAAGAGTCTGTACCCTCCCCACAGAAAGACCTTCAGAGTCCAGCACAGCTGCTCCAAGACAGTGGTATTGCTTAGGTTGGTGTCACCTGGTAGGGGGTGACAAACTGCCTTGCCCTCCCACCTACCTGCCCAGAGTCCAGTGCAAAGACCTTCACACCCTGAAGGCAGCACCCCCAGAAAGGTCTTCAGGGGTTGGCATGGCTGCTCCAAGAGCAGTCACACTAGATCTGAAAGGCCTTTCAGGGGCCTGCACAACTGTTCACGCCAGAACCTGAAAACACTGCACCTCCCAAAAGCCACTGCTACTGAGAAGGTAGTTATGCTGCCTCTAGAGGGCCCATTTAGGATCTGGTGCAGAATCTGGGAGAACAGTAAAGGGAGGTGACACCCTTCCTCGTTTGACTAGTAGCCATGCCAGTACCTCGAGTTGTACCACCCCACCACCACTCCTTTTCACTCCTCCTGACTCTTCTTTTAACTTTCCCAGCATCTGGGTCTTTTAACAATTTTAACAAGCACTTCCAGCAGACCCATATGAACCAACTGAACAACACCACTGCATGCAACCCATAGGGCACATGTGGTCCCAAGACTGTTTCTGTCACCCCAAGAATCTTATAAGTGCCACCCCCGATTTTTTCCAATTTTGTGGCAGATCCATCCCCAAAAGAGGAAAATTGTATCTTTAGAGGTAGCAGTTCTTTAAAGGAACCTGCACTCTCACACAGTGCTTTAGCCCAAAATCTGCAGGATCCCCCTCGAAAAAAATCTGAAGGGTTTAAAAAAAAAGTGACCTCCAGCCATTTCTTCTGCCACATAGAGGGCCTGGTGAGGGCACTACAGGATTGTGGCACTAAAAAATAATTCTGTTTTGAGGAGTTTGTCCATCCTTTCCCTATATGGAAACAACGTACCCCACCTCTATATGTTATTTATCTGGGATCTTGTAGAAGATCAGCATTTAATGAGCTGCTTTGATGTAAGCCAGTGATAATAATAGTGTAAACCTCAATAGCATTCTCCAAAGAATCGCAGTTGGAGGGAATGCAGATAAATCTCAGTTCTCCTTAGCTTACCTTGATTGAAATACAGATCCCAGAGTTTTTCGATGCGAGAAAAATGGTGTTAGACAAATTTAGGTGTCTAGATAAGCCCTGTAATATTGATGTCACATTGCTCCTCATCAGTAACTCATGTGTGTGAGTGGATATCTGTTTTAGAAGGAGAAAGCAACATCACACTAGCAAGAATCCATGGGAAAATGGGAGTTAAACTAGATTTAAACCAAAGAAAACTCAGAAATGCCCAAAGTTTATCACACGATGTTGCAGTTAACATGAAATAATCCAAAATTAATCCAAACGCAAAACGGAGAAAACTGGCAGCTTTTTACTTTTGAAACAACCTGAAAGTAAAAAAGCTGCCATTTTTCTCTGCTTTGCATTCGGATTAACTTCGCATTATTTCACTTGGGCAGTCCCTAGTGTGATAAATTAACCAAATTTGCAAGTTTGGTTTAAATTCGAATGTACTTTAAATCGTGTTTAACTTCCGTTTTTCTATGAGATGTCCCCTAGTGTGATAAAGCTCATATATAGATAGCCACTCATGCACATGTGAGCAACCCAGGTTGGGAAATTGGGATGAATAACCTGGAAGTTGACTTGACAGCAGTTAATAACAAATAGATGCTTCTCTTCCATCCCCACCCATGAGTTTTCCACTCTAAATCCTCTTCCTGAAGCTGAAAAGTGGTTTTGAGACTTTCATTGCATATATTTGCATATGATGTATCAATTAAGACCTGAGAAACACATAAGGTACTAAAGATTAGAACATTTGTTTGTCCCCTATCAGTCAGTCTCCTTAAACACTCCAGCCTCATAGCTAGACTTAATGTTCTTTCATATATTTCTCCAGTCTTTGCTCTGTGAAACAGTTTCAGCTACTACCATTGAATGAATATTATTTGGGGTTGGGAGAGAAAACAGAGTTTTTAATTGAGTTTTCTAAAACAGAGAAGCAAGTGGTCCTTGGAACCAGGACCATTTTCAGATTTGAGAAGACACTCACAAAAGACTCATTGATAGGCATCCTTCTACTTCGTTGGTCCCCTAGTGTGGACTGAATTGGTCACAGCAACTCAGACTGGATCCACACTGCAGAAATAATCCAGTTTGACAGCACTTTAATTGCCATAGCTCAATGTTATGGAATTCTGGGAATGGTAGTTTGTGCCACAACAAACTATCATTCCCAGAATTCCATAACATTGAGCCATGGTAGTTAAAGCTGTGTCAAACTGGATTATTTCTGCAATGTGGATGAACTTCCAGTCAGCAAGCTGCTGTTTAAAAATTTTCACAATGCCTCTCCCTGTGAGCACTGTGGTAAACTAAAAATGGCTGCCCACCACCCAAGATGTTTGGCATGGCAAATGTCAGCACCAGTGTATTCTACCAGCGGGTGTAAAGTGCTGGTGTTATGCCTGGAGAAAACATTGGCTTGGAAATCTGTTGGGAGTGTGAGGCAGTGTTGCTGTCTCCTTTTAGGTGCCTGTTTGCTTCCAGGTGACTTTTGTTTGCATTATTAGGCATAAAATGAGATACTCTCTAATAATTTAAAAATAAAAATAGGGATTGCTACTTGCAATAACTGGTAAATTCTACTCATTTACTCTGCTGTCGTCTGGATTTCATTGAGTTAAAAGGAAATGAGGTGCTTAAATCTTTCAAAAATAATTATCCTTCTATCTATTCCCACTAGTTCAAAATTTACAGGTAAATTTGTGTAAAATGGCAGGCTGTGTATTATGTATTCCACAATACAAAATAAGAGACAAATGATGTGAAAGGGGAGTGTTCTTAAAAATAATCCAACAGCTGTTTTTTGATGTAATACTTTATTGGTTATTTTAAAAATAAAACCCATTTTAACATCTTGAGACATTTTCCTTCTTTTACATTGGATTTATCTTAAGTTGCCATTTTCTTTTCTTTTGTGTACCATATGGTACCTTACTGTGTATACACTAGAGACAAAAACATCCATTCATTTCCCAATCATAGGTTGCTGAACCCTGGATAATGATGGCACTAGCAGTTCACACTAAGAAATTTTAGGAATGTGTCCCTGAAAGGAAAAAAAATAGGAATTCAGAAAGGACCTAGAGAAACTGACAGATGTGTATGTGTAACTATATTGCACTGCTTATTATTTATTTCATTTCATTTCTATGCGTCCTTTCTTCAAGAAAGGGATCCAAGGTGGCTCACAGATAAAATACTGTTTTAACCCCAGGCTGAGAGCACTATGTTATTATCTTGCGGTCTCTCTATTTAACATTGTACATGTGTTAGTTCGACAGAAGACAATAGAAATATTGAGAAAATTAGATATCACTAGCATACTCCATTTCCAAAATGGATACATTTTTTAAAAATTCTCATTCTCATTTCCTTGATAATATGTCAGGAATATGCAAGTGATATGTTTTGTGCTTTGATTTGTAATCTGTATAAAAAATAATATGCTTGAATTGTTGGCCCTGCAAATATTTCAAGTTCATGTTTTGTCTCTGTGATACATTGCAGTAGTCTGGAGTATAGTTGACATGGTAGCCTCATGTGATCTCTAGAGGACTGAGAACACCATCCCTGGTGGGAGCATTGCAAGGACTTCCCAAATCTCTGCTGCTGTCAGATCTAAAGAAAACAAAACTTTGATGTGTAAAGCAGGAATTTGTTGGGGGTGGGGCACTCTTTTACTCCAAGGTAGTAAGCTTCCATGCCCCCAAGCAAAACTCACTAGGAGAAAAACAGCTAAGGAAAAGTTTTTGGGGGGAGCAAGCTATGGCCAGGAAAAGGGTTTTAGCATGGAGGCCAGGAATAAATACAATTCTACAATGTCCCAAGTACATTGCTAGAATGAAAAGCACAGCCAGAAGAATAAGTAAACAGCAATATTCCTGTTTTATGCCTGGAACAGCTTCATTGATTCAAAAGATCAGCACCGTAAAGTTTGCCTGAACTGTCTGCATGCAAAAAAGGACACTCTGTTCTTGGTATTGGAATAATACCAGGATAAGATGAAGAGCATAAGTACAGCCTTGCTGAATCAGACAAAAGGGTAAGCTAGTCTAATATGCTGGGTCCACCCATGAAAGCCAGATGACTCTGGAAAGCTGACAAGTGAGACATGATGGCTTTGTTACTTACTTCCTAACATCTGGCAATCAGAATTCCATTGCTTCTCCAAAGAGATTCCATTTTTAGCAACCATTAACTGTTGAAGTATAGTTTGTGAATTCTTCAAATCCTCTTCTGAAGAACATAGGAAGATCCACGCTGGGTTAGATCAAAGACATATCTAGTCAAGCATTATGTTCATATTGGCCAACCAGTTGCCTATGGGAAGACCATAATCAGGATATGAATGCAATTTTGCCCTCCATCTTGTCTTCCTCTGCAACACACATTTAGAGACATGTACATGTACATACTTATATATTTATTCGCCTGCCAAAATGTGTGTACATGACCATAGATTTGTTTATGCATCTGTGTACACACACACACACACACACACACGTATATATCTATACACATGTTGCTATGCTCTAACTCTAACAAAACATATATATTTCGATACTCACTGATATAACTATGACACTATATGTGTATTCATACATATTTGCATTTTGTATATGTATATGCATGTGCGTGTGTTTGAATATATACATATATACACGAATATGGCTATATATGTGTGTGTGCATGGAAATGTTTTTACAGACTCCTTTTTGGGGGGTTTTCACAGCTTTGCTTTTATTCCCAGAACTCATTTTTTAGAATTAATTAATTAATTAATTAAATGACGGAAAACTGCTCCCAAATCAGCGACAGGAAACGGAAGCATGAAAGAGGAATTTTCTGGGAACATGCTGATATTTTGGATTTGCTGCATTTTGGGGGGGGATGAAGAGATACAGAGGCATCACTATTTTTATTTTTCAGTAACTTCAGTATCCATTACTCATTGGTAGTTTACATCTCCCTATTCTTATCCTTGTTAAATAGATTTCATACTTTCGAATCTACACTCCTACTATTTCCAATCTCTTCTCATTGTTTACCACAAAAAAACTTTACAGCCTCCCATTCTTTCTCTATCTTTCTCTCATCTTTCCCATGAATAATTCCTGTCAGTCGGTCCATTTCCATCATATCATACAATTTCACTAGCCAGTCGTCAACTGAAGGTACCTCATTTGATTTCCAATGTTGTGCCAAGAGTAAGCCACGTTACCATATATAGAATTTTGCGCCAATGATAGCTTCTATTTTTTCTTGAGATCCTTATTCGGTCATGTTCGGAGATATATTTCAGGTTTTTGTTCAAATTTATGCCTAGATCTTAGTTATCGCCAAGTGATTTGCTGCCAATATTTCTTTACTTTAGGGCATTCCCACCATACGGGTACCAAGTTCCTTTGGCTTTGTACCACATTTCCAACATTGGTTGCTTTGACCTTTATGGATTTTTGCAATGTGGCAGGCATTAGTGCCATCTAAATTCCATTATAAAAATAGTGATAATATAATTTGACAATACAATGCAGTAACAAAGAAGAAAAATGAGTGTTATACTAAGGAAGTAAGGATTCTATTTTATGATGTTAGTCCTTTGTTCGGGTTGGTGTGGGTATGTTGGTGTATACATGTGTTTACAAAGATGAGGCTGGAATAACAATATGCTGACAATAATGGAAAGACTGTTAGATGTTGTATGTATCTGCAGTGAATACAATAAAGTTTATTTTTAAAAAATGAAGATGAAGAGATACAGCGGCATCTTCTTCTAACCATCGGACTTAGCTATATATAAAATATCGCCGACCAAATGGGAGCCAAGGGTCATATCGGATGCCAGAGGAATGCGCGCAATAATGCAAAAGTTTGAAACAGAACTTAATCAGGTTTGCCGTAAAAATGCCACCAGCGGAATGCAAGGACGACCTGTCCTTTTCTATGAAATGGACAGGATTCTGCTGGCAGTCGCAACTGGCAAGCCACAAACAGTGAGCAAGAGCATGCCTGTGGTCAGGGCAGGAAGAACAGGCACAACGCAGGCTTCGGAGGAAACACGGAGGACATCAACCTGGCATGGGAAACAGACCACAGGAAGTTCCTGACAGCATCCTTACAGGTATGTATGTGTAGACTTTGTTTCTTTGGTGTGTAGTTTGTCACCTAGGACTTCAATAGTGTGCCCCGGACAAATGATCGCGTTAAACAATTTCCGGGGTACGAAAAAGTTGATTGGAAACAACGTTCGGTTACGATATTTTTTTTCGGGTTAAGAATTTATTTCGGCGCGAATTCAAACGCAAGCACGCTAGCGGCTTTCCACGCTAACAAAAGCCTTTTCGGGTTGCGAAATTATCGGTTACGAAGGAACGGCGGAACGAATTAATTTCGTACCCGAGGTAGCACTGTATTGTCTCAGATCCACCCTCCCCCAGTAGTATTAAAAACCACATTCGGGTGAAAACAGTTCCTTTGCCATGCCATGTGCCACAGATTAGTTTGAAGGACCCCAAGGGCCATGCAGTCCAAACCATTCTGCATGCAGAAACTCTCAATCAAGGCTTCACCAACAGATGGCCATCCAGCCTCTGTTTAAAGACTTCCTTGATAGTTATTCAATCCATCTCTTGTTTCCCTGTATCCAAGGAGAGAGAGGTGGTTTTGGAACTATACCCGTCTCTGGAGGAGGGGCAGGTGCCTGTGACATGCTGGGAGGCTGGGAGCCAGAGGAGTAACACAGCAGTGGAGAAGATGGTGAAAGTTCTAGCAACATTAAAGCACTAGCCTCCCTATTCCTTTCCCACTCTGCATACAGGATGCACAAGGAAGATACGAAAAGGACCATCGAGCCCAAACCAATCCAAGGCTGGAAACCACAGTTACATTAGAGTTTACATTGTTGAAGTGATTTTACAAATTCAAATACTGTTTATTAAAAGTAGAGACGGGTAAGTGAGGAATATCCCCAACGCTCATTGCCCGGGCAGCACTATCTAGCTAGCTTTTATGCTGGGCTTTGTTGGTCAGTGGCTCATGGACCAGATCTGAGACCCATGCCCCGGGGGGAGGGCAATCCCATCCTCTGTATTTTGTTCTCAGTACCCCAACTGCAGGTAGTGTGGAGTTTTCTTCTGGGAAAAGGGAATTTGCCTCGTGCCTGTTTGAATGGTCATTCTTTGTGCAACAGAACCCTCATCCTGTCCATACCAAAGGGGTGCAGGCTAGGGTGCCAAAAGGATCATGGTAAAGTCCTATGTGGGCAAAACATGTTTGCTCCACCTGGCTCTGTAACCTTCTCACTCCGCATTATTTTATAGGCTATAAACTTGCCCTGTTTGTCCCTATTTTCTCTTCCAAAAACATCATTGATGGCTTGAATGTGACCCCAGAGGGTGCGGTAGATCAAGGGGTGCGACAGATGGGGAAGGCACTGCGGTCATCCCAGAAGCCCCTCCAGTCTTGACAGTGGTGTAGTGTTATCTAGAGGCAATGCATTCATGATCAAATGGACCACAGCCTGTACTCAAGTGTAACTGTGGAGATTAAAAACAGATGACACACTGTCGCAGAGCACAGATGTATGTCCCATGATGGTGTCCTGCAGCCGATCTGTCCACTATTTCAGTAGTAGTCCCACTGCTCGAATCATCCATGATCTGTAAGGAACTAAAAAAACATACAATTACTTCACCTTTATGATTCCGACATAAATACAAGGAGGGCGAAGTGACATAGTGGATATATTTAAAGTGTTGTCCTGTCTACACCACACACAGATAGATATTAATTTGTGCATTGCATACATGTGTGTGTGTGTGTGTGTGTGGGTGTGTGTGTGTGTATTATATAGGATATATATATAGGCATGAGAGCCACACACCCACAGTGCAGGCCTAAGGGGAGGCAATGTCCGGATGGACCTGAAACACACACACACCCATAGGCCAAACACACAGATGGTAAGATAGATAACTATGTAAATACATACGTGCATATCGATATATAATATATTATATATATATCTAATAATATATATCATGCCACACACATGCATACAATATAGTGATATATGGACCCACACACACACACATCACAGAAGACAAAGGCCTTGACAGACAGCCAAAATAAAGCTGCTTCGAGTTACGTGGAGGTATGGTGTTTCAATGATGCAGCGTCCTAAGAGTCTAGAATAACACACCAAAGCCATGCTCAGCCCTAAGGACTGGAGCGTGGCTTGTGTGGCTCTGGACTCTTAGGACGCATGCATCTTTGAAAACCAATACCTCCACTGTGACGAAGCAGCTTTATTTGGCTTCTGTAACAGGCCATTGCTACACAAAGTCACATTAAGGCGCGAGGCCTAGGATGAACACACAACACCACGAGAGATATAAATGTGTGTGGTGTGGCCATGACGCACGCACACACACACACCCGAGAGAGATTGGTCATATACAATATGTGTAGATATCTATACATGCGCGCTCGCGTGCGTGTGTGTGTGTGGAATTACCACACAAACAGAGATATAGCGCAAAATATATGCCACACATACATACATACATACATATATATATATATAATGTATATTAGCATACTACATACATAGACATACGCGGCAGATCCCAGAGGGTGATGCGTGGGGACAGTTGCTCCAGTAAAAGGGAGCTCACCTGTGGATCCCGCAGGGTGCTATTCTGTCCCCAATGTTTTTAACATCTATATGAAGCCGCTGGGTGAGATCATTTGGAGTTATGGAGCTGGGTATTATCAGTACACGGACGACACCCAAATCCATTTCTCCATGTCTCATTCGTCGGCCTCGAATTCTAATGGATCTCCCCTCTCAATGAATGTCTTCAGGCAGTAAGGGGCTGGATGAGGAAAAACAGATTGAGATTGAATCCAGACAAAACGGAAGTGCTCACGGTAACGGCCCCGAACCACAAGAATTGGGTTGCAACCTCCAGTCCTGGATGGGGTCACACCTCCATCAAGGACTGTGTTCGCAGTTGGGGGGTGCTCCTTGACTCGTCACCCTGATGTCGAACCAGGTATGTGACAGTCAGGAGCGCCTGTTACAGCTTCGGCTGATACGCCAGCTGCACCTTTCTTAAGGGATCTTGAGACTGTTGTGCACGCGCTGGTAACCTCACGTCTAGACTTCTGTAATGCACTCTACATGGGACTACCCTCGTGCTTGGTCCGGAAACTGCAATTATACAGAATGGCAGCCGAGTAATTTCTGGAACATCCAGGAGGGACAATTACGCCGTTCTAAATCCTCCACTGGCTGCCATATCTTCCGGACCCAGTACAAGATGTTGGTTATCACCTTTAAACCCTAAATGGCTGGGGGTCCAAACTATCTTCGGGACGCCTTCTCCCCTATAATCCTCCTGCGCACTCCGCTCCTCTAGGAGAGGCCTACTCAGCCACAAAAATCAGCCTTTTGACTACCTCCCAGAGGGCATTTTCCATCGTCGCCCCCAGACTGTGGAACGGCCTGCCGATGAGACCATCTCTTACATCTTAGACAGCTTTAAAAAGCCTGTTAAGATGGATCTCTTCCAGCAGGCCTTCCCAGAATAGAGACCCGGCCTTAGAAGAACGTCTGGGAAAGATACTGCTGCTCCCACTGATTGTTTGCGGGTGTGATGTTGCTGACTTTTTGGTCAGTTTTTTACTTGTATGTTTGTTTGTGTATTTTTTTTGTTTTGTGCCTTTTTAATAATGTATTGGATTTAATACTTTTTTAAGGAGGGAGGGTATTAGGGATTTTATATGTCTGTATTTTTATTTTTGTTAGCCGCCCCGATTGTTCTCAGAGGGTCGGGATACAATAAATTTTATTATTATTATTATTATTATTAATGATTTATTTAGACAAACGTGACACACACCACACACTCACAGGTGCATATATATGATCTCCATAAGCAGGCAGGTATAGTGGAAGACATACCCGATGATGATTAGCCATACGGTCTTCTTGAGAAGCACCTCTCAATGGCTTGGCACACAGCCGCCGTGGAGACCCCAATCGGGAACTGCCGGGCCACCTTCTGATACTGGCTGGTAAGCACCAAATGGCAATGGCGACCCTCTCCTCCACTGTGATGCCCTCCTCATCACGTCATTGCAGTGATATGGGGCCGTAGGACATCTGCCAAGTGAAAGAGGGTCCACCTGGGCATCCTAAAGTGGCTCATCAACATGTCGTTGTCCCACATATGGAGCAACTCCTCATTCCACAGCACCTCTCCATCTGTGGCCAGACCAGTAGCACCGGGGTTCTGGCATGTTGCAACATGAGCAAGAACCCGGTCAATAAGGAGCCCTGGTGGCGCAGTGGTTAATGCCTGTACTGCAGCCATTCACTCAAAACCACAGTTGCGAGTTCAAGACCAGCAAAAGGCCCAAGCTCGACTCAGGCTTGCATCCTTCCGAGGTCGCTAAAATGAGTACCCAGACGTTTGGGGGCAAATTAGCTACTTGCTAATTAGCTTACTTGCTGTTCACTGCTATGATCTTTGGAATAGCGGTATATATATAAAAATATCTCCCTGCCTGAAAACGTAGAGAGATCACAGATCCCCCTAGCTCTCATCCACACACACAGAAATCTAAACATTTTTCTGTGCCTTTCCTGCCTACTAACCCACAACGGTTGGTACCTTGCAAGCATCTGGAAATAGTGGAAAGCATGAGCTGGAGAGCCTGCATGGCGGGAGTCCCAGACATCGCTATATTGTTGAAAGAGAAGGAAATGTTAGGATTAAACAAAAAAAGGGATGGGGATGAAGAAGAAGCAGTAACACTCATGTTACCACGCTAAACTAACGTGAGGCAGCTAGCTTTCACGCGAAACAGGAAAAAGGAAGTGACCCCCTTCTTCACCACAGAAGCGTAAAAGGTTGTGATCGATTCAGAGCCCCACTGAGCATGCACAAGTGTGCTGATTTGAATAGCTGAATATGCATGGTATGGTCTGGTGTGGTAATACAATGTGCACACATTCCACTTTGCGCAAATCCGTATCGCGTGAATTCCTTCGATTCGAACTGACTCCACTACCCCTCGATTCGGTTGTAACGTGAATCCGCATCATTAGATTTGCAGTCACCCTGGATCTGAGCTGCTAAAAGCCCCATTTCATAAATGCCCCAGTAGAGGTATAACTCACTGGACTTTCTTAAACATTTCAGCAGAAGGCTACCTAGTCCACAAAGAATGTTTGCACCCTTTGTTCATATGGAAAGAGGTCTTTGCAAACTGATTTTCTATTCTGACTAATATGGTTAATATGTCTTTGAATTCCTGCAGCACCCACCTAAAACCCACCTCCCACATAAAGCCCTCCAACTTTGCAAACCAGCCAGTTGAGCACAGCTGGGATTTAGGCGGGTTTTAAGCGGGAGGCAGCATTGGCAGAAAAATGCAAGCAATAATATCCAGCTGCATCCTGGAAGAGGATTCAAACCAGGAAATGTAAACCAAGTTTTTCAGCTGTGTGAAAAACTCCAGAGTAATCAGTCCATCACTTCCAATTTGAGAGGGAGGCCAAAACCAAGCAAGAAGAAGTTGAGAACGAGGCACAGGGGCTGACAACATTCCCTACATTTTAGAGATATTACGGGTCTTTTTTGAAAGAATAATGGGGCATGGGAAGACTAAAATAGGAGTCAGCACTCCAGGGTCCTGCAGGGGGAGACATTGCCCCTCATGCTTTCCACTATTAGCATGTTGTTGGACCTCACCTCAACTCTTTCTGTATGGTAAGTGCAGAAAGGACAGCCGCCAGACTGCCCCAGGTAGGCTTGCCATAACCCACCTGGGGGCGGGACTTTCCCGGTTTGGGGCGGGGCCGCACGGTCACGGCCCGGTTTGGACCTGCCCCTGGGATTGCCCCTGCTCCCAGGCGAAATATAGCAAGCTGAGGGAGGCTTTCCCTTGCCGCTTGGGCCCAGGCCTGCAGGGAAAGCCTCCCTGAAGGGGAGGAGTCCCTCTCCGCCTGGGCTCCGCTCCCACCGAGGGTGGGGCCCAGGCCCAGAGGGAAAGCCTCCCTGAAGGGGAGGAGTCCCTCTCTGCTTGGGCTCTGCCCCCTCCGAGGGCGGGGCCCAGGCCCAGAGGGAAAGCCTCCCTGAAGGGGAGGAGCCCCTCCCTGCCTGGGCTCCGCCCACGCTGAGGGCAGGGCCCAGAGGGAAAGCCTCCCTTAAGGGGAGGAGTCCTTTACTGCCTGGGCTCTGCCGAGGGCGGGGCCCAGGCCTACAGGGAAACCCTCGGAGGCTCCTATTCAAATGTAGGACACAAAAAATGTGTTCTACATTTGAACATTTTGTCCTACATTTGTCCCGGTTTGGAGGTCCTGATGAATGGCAACCCTAGCCCCAGGAAGCCCCATTGCCACCAGGAGGCCACGCCAGCCATCGGGGCTCTGCTGAGCCTGGGGCACCCCAGCATGCCTTGCTGGGGCGGCCGGAACCGTGATTGCCTGAAAGAGGGGCCGGAGGAGGACTTCTGGAGAGAGGCCTCTCTAGGAATTGGGAGGGCCTCTCTATGGTTGCTCCTTCCAGTCCTCCAAGGCACCTCATTGGTGCTCTGCCTGGAGGGGGAGGAGCAATCTTCTCCCGGCCCCTCCTCTTGTCTGACCTACATAAGGCCATGTGGCCTGGTGTTCAGGGCCATTTTAGCATGGCTCTGGCCATTTGCAGCTCAGAGTTTGTTGTGGGGCTCAAAGCTTAAGGCTTGACTCTTTTCCTGGCTTAGGCTATGGGATTCTGTGAGTTGGAAGTTGTTGTGGGCCCCAGAGCTCTGGGCTTGACTCTTTTTCTGGTTCTAGGCTATGGAACTCTGGGAGTTGGAGTTTGTTGTGGGGTCTAGAGCTACAGGCTAGACTCTTTTCCTGGCTAGGCTATGGAATTCTGGGAGTTGGTTGTGGGGTCCAGAGCTACAGGCTAGACTCTTTTCATGGCTAGGCTATGGAATCCTGGGAGTTGGAGTTTGTTGTGGGGTCCAGAGCTACAGGCTAGACTCTTTTCCTGGCTCAAGGCTATGGTATTCTGGGAGTTGGAGTTCATTGTGGGGCCCTAGAACTCAAGGCTGGACTCTTTTCTGGCTGAATTCTGTGAAATTCTGGGAGTTGGAGTTTGTTGTGGGGCCCAGAGCTCACGTTTTGACTCTTTTCTGGCTGGCTATGGAATTCTGGGAGTTTGTTGTGGTGCCCAGAGCTCAGGCTGGATTCTTTTCCTGGCTCAGGCCATGCAATTCTGGGAGTTGGGGTTTGTTGCAGGGCCCAGGACTCTAGCCTTGACTGTTTTCTTGCTGTAGGCTATGAAATTCTGGGAGTTGGAGTTTGTTGTGGGGCCCAGAGCTCAAGTTTTGACTCTTTTCTGGCTGTGTTGTGGCCATTGCGGGGGCCACAGCATGACAGCGTCTCCCGGTGACTAGGGGCTTGATTAAATACATGCGATCGGAATGGTTGCATGGATGGATATATGGTGTTTCCTTACTCCCTAGGCCATCCCAAAGCCGGGCCGTTACCAGATTTTTTCGGTTCATCATACAACAGCGGGTTGTACAATGTTCCAGATCCAGACCTCATGCTTTGGGCCAACCCCCAAGGCTACCTAAAAAAACCCAGATCTAGTCTGTCCTGGGTCACCTGAACTTTGCATGCAGAATTGTTAAGCCAGGCAGAGCCTTTTGTGCCAGGCTGGCTAAGGCTACAACAGGTCTCCGTATGCCGCATCATCACATACGCATCCAGGGGCATGCGGGAGGACCTCCTGGTGTGGCTGGGGTTCCTCAATGATTATAATGGGGTTTCCATTGGCAGCAGCCATGGCAGTTGGGCTATGGCCTGCAGGGTCATTCAGATGTGACAGGGAGCCTTGGTTGTGGGCTTTATTTCCAAGGTCATTGGTGCGCACAGCGCTGGCCAGCCAGTTGGGCCAGTAGCAACAAGCTGCATGACCTCACCTTCTTGGAGCTTTTTCCTATAGTGGTTGCGGTCCACATATGGTGCTCTGTGTTTGGTGTGACAACCAAGCAGTGGTCAGTGTTGTCAATCGCCAGTCCTCCATGTCAAAATGGGTCTTTATCCCAGTGCGCTGCTTTCCTTAACAACATCTCATTCACAGCTCGATCCGTGCCTGATCTCCAAAATAATGTTGCTGATGCCTTTCTTGATTTCAGGAAGACAGGTTTCGACAGTTAGTGCCCGAGGCCAACCTATCACCCACCCCTTTCCCAGAGGCCCTCTGGGAGATTTGATGTCTAAAGTGATACAGGATGTCATGTCCTCTTTGGCCCCATCAACTCTCAAATCTTACAAGAGAGCCATTGCCAAATTGTTCCAATTTTTGGTGCCTTGGATGTCTCACCACATTGGCCTGTTCAATCAGATGTGGTGCTTCAGTTTTTATTTTGGTTAAAGCACGCTGCTATTGCGCCTTCAACCATGTCGGTTCATCTGGCTGACATTTCATTCTTTGCAAAAGCTGGGGGTTTCCCGACCAATGTTCTGCCTTCCTTGTTAAAAAATCCCCTGATAGTTGGAAACGCACCATTGGTTCTTCTGGGGACAACAGGCGTCCAATCAGTTTCCATATGTTGGTTTCCATATGCTGGTTTCCATCGTAGAACACCTGCCAGGGCTGTGTTCCTCTGACTTTGAAAGTTGTTCATTCATTGCTGCCTTTGTTACTGCCTTTTTTGGAGCCTTCAGGGTAAGCGAGTTGGTTGCTTCCTCAAAAAGGGATGTGTCCCAGCGATCTCTACAGTTTAGAGATATATCATTTATGAAACATGCTGTTGCGATCAGTTGGGTTGTGGCTCAACCATCATTCTGAGAAGGCTCAGAGGCTCCCACCTATGCCCAGTACAAACTATACGTGAGTTTGTGACTGTTTGCCCTCCAGGTGATGGCTCGCTCTTGGTCCATGCTGATGGATCGCCCTTGACCAGGTACCAGTTTGTGGTGGTACTACGTATGTCAATAAAGCATTTGGGCCTCCTTCCGGAAGACTATGGTGGATATTCTTTTCAGATTGGAGCGGCAACTTCAGCTTCCCAGGTGGGGATGTTGGTTGAAGCAATAAAGAAGCTGGGCAGGTGGAGGTGTAGAGCATACGCTGATTATGTTTGCCTGCACTTGGACCAAAAAGTTGGAGTCTAAGCTGGTTAGAGTTGGCGGAAGAGTACCTGCATGGAACTGCTTTTGTGGTGACAGCATAGGTCATGGATCTGGTGGGAGTGGTTTCCAGGGCTGCGGAGCATTGGAGCGGGAGTCCTTTGGGACCCGGGTGCACTGAAGGCATACGTTGTGGCCATTGTGGAGGCCATAACGTTATTGTGTAGCCCGGTGACTAGGGGCTCAGGGGGAAACATGCGATTGGATGGTTGCATGGTTGCGAGATGGCGTTCCCTATCCCCTATGTCATCCCGAGGTACGGCCGTGGACAGGCCCTTTCGGTTATCAATCAACTGGGGGGTTGTTCGATAATCCAGATCCTGACCTCATGCTTTGGGCCAACCCAACTCTGTTTGCTGTTTGATTAAATAAAGTTGTGGCCTTTTCCTCCAATACTGTCTATGTGGTTATTGTGGCGGCGCCCCTGCTAGGCAAAAGTGGCAGAGAAGTTAATGCTGTGGTTGGAAAAAGAAAGTTAACAATTAACTTGCTTGTCGAATGCAGGAAATTCATTCTTGTGCCAGATAAGGTCTATGGTTCAATGTCAGAGAAGACCTTTGCAAAGCAGTCATGGAAAACATATTGTCCTCTAATTATACCTGAAATTATAGCTAAAACTACCAGGACCCCTCACCATTGACTAGGGCTGATGAGAGCTGTAGTCCAGCAACATGTGGAGTGACACACAATCCGTACCCTGATTAGAAAAGAAAAATTCTGCTCTGACCAGCCTTCTTATTCTTTATTCTTCATCTGTCTGCCCACACATGGTTGCTTCCAGCTTCCTACCCTATATTTATGTTGACTTCTTGTCCTTCCAGTACACAGTGAGGAGGGATCTAATTGTTAATCCAATTCTGAATAGCCATTAATTCTGATTAAAAACAGGTGACAAATTAAACCATTTCACATACTCTGTTCTGTTACATTTTAACATGCATTTAAATGCATATTTGTCTGATGAAACAGCTTTGGATTATTCTGGTTTCTGGCTGTGGCTCTCATTCATCACAAAACATGACAGGTTTTAATTTCTACTGATGCTCTGCCTAAATATATTCGTCATTATATCAATTTGACAGAACACACACACAATGTCTAACAATTGCAAGCAGGCAATAACATTCCACATATCACAGATTCCTAAAGGTTTGATCAAATGTCAGCCCCACATTTTTTAAAGAACAGTTTCCTCCTTCTATTTTTACATGAAGGTTCACTTTTGAGTGTCTGAGACACCACCTTTAAAATATTTGTATAGAAGCAAGTTCTGGTGTGGTGTAGCAGTTTGTGTGTTGGACTAGGACTCCAGGATACCACAGTTTGAATATCTGCTCAGCCCTGGAAATCTACCAGGTGTCCTTTAACAAGTCACACTCTCTCAGCCTAAGAGAAATTCACACAAGAGGAAGAGTCTGTTGGTGGAACATTCATGTTCAATGCCAATATTTCTCCCCTCCATAAAGATACCAAGTTTAGTTGAAAAACAATATGTCTGTTTCCTTCACAAACTGTTTTCTAAACTTGGAAAAGTTACTTTTCAGCTTGATTAGTGTTTTCTAGGAACTGTAGTCCAAAATGCAGCATTCCCTTACCTGTAGGCCTCTTGGGAAGATTTGGTTATTCATTATTTTGAAATGTAATGTTGGACTAGATGCATGTTCATGGACTTGTTCTTATTAATTGTATTTCTGGACCTGGAAAAAATACAGAAATTTCCATTATTCCAGCTTGTACCAATATTCCATCTAGGTCTCTTCATCCTACATTGATAAACAGCAGATTTCCATGATTTGAAAAAAGCCTATTTCCCATTTCTATTTAAAGATGCCATGGACTGATCCTGAGAATTTCTGAATACCAAACATATGTTGTTCTGCAGTGGATCTACAGCCCATCCCCAGAAGAGAAAATGAGGAGACTAGGGGAAGATCTGGGGAGGGGGGCCTGTTCTTCCCTCTGTTACTTTGCTGAAGCTTCATGCATTCACTCGAGTTTATGCTGTTCCAATTGTTGTGCATTGTAGTTTATAGCGATAGCAAGAGTACTTTATATTTCTATACCACTTCACAGTGAACTAAGCACTCTCTAAGCAGTTTACAATGTGTTAGCCAATTGCTCAAACAAGTTAGTAGTCTTTTTACCAACCTATGAAAAGATGGAAGGCTGAGTCAACCTGGAGCGCTGCGGGATCGAACTCACAATGCTGTGACTGAACTATTGGCATTTAACCTCTCTCTCTCTCTCTCAGCTGCAATATGTGACAGCTGTAGAATACAATGAGCATGAGAATATAGATCATGCCCGTTGTGAGGCCCTCCAGATGTGATTGGATTACAATTCAATTATCAACCCTAAACCAGCATAGTCAATTATGAAAAATGCGGGGAATTGCCATCCAACCGCATTCAGAGAACTGTCCAGTTTCTACCTCAGGTCTAGACACTGGCTTAGATGGATCCATTCATTACCGTTTTGCTCTCAGCACTTCTATTTTACCCTTAATAGGTGAAATAGAATCAGTTTCCCTTTGTTGAAAAATGTGCCTCCCATATGAAAAAGTCAAAAAATAAAATTTATGATTAATTGAACCAGAGAACTCATTAAGGATGTTTACCCAGCAATTCTAAGAAATAGCAAAAGGTTTTGTAAAGCACACACACACACACACAAAACATTCATAATGTTTTCCAGGAAATGTATTACTATATGAATACAACAAAAACCAGAGGTT
The DNA here is from genome assembly GCF_019175285.1 of Sceloporus undulatus. NCBI lineage: Eukaryota > Metazoa > Chordata > Lepidosauria > Squamata > Phrynosomatidae > Sceloporus > Sceloporus undulatus. The sequence goes on along the minus strand of NC_056525.1, from coordinate 39,484,667 downwards.
CTGTGGCTCCCTTAATACATTTATTCTGGCATAAGTTTTTATAAGTTTATACCATGATAAACTTGATCAACTTCAGTAAAGTAAAGAATGCACTACCTTCTTTATGTATATAGTTTGTATTCTATGGCATTATTAATATCACCTCAGTGCTCAGCCTAAGTATCCATTTTGTTCTGAGAAACATAGCAAGAGACTTGAAGGCTGCCATCTGATAGAGCTGGGGCAGCTATTACTTAATTGACGGTATGCATCCTCTACCTATTAACTAAGATGAGATGCTCCCAGGGGGAAACTACATACATGGAAAGTAGCAGGTCACCATTGCAGACAGATAACCCATAAGAGTATTTTTAAACAGGGCAATTCAAAACCTTGGAATCATACAAAGGCCAGTCTTGAAGCATTCTCAGCCCCAAATATACCACCAGACCAAAACACCACATACGTACTCCTCATAATACCCATTTGTTCAGTATAGCTCTATCTCTCTGCCAGATGAATGGCAAGTATAACACTCTGTCAACTAGTTTTGATTCAGCCAGGTAGCCAGGAACATTCTTGAAGTTCTCTTTCGTTCCCCAGAGTCCGGCTATTGATCCCATTGATCTAACCCATTGCAAATTCTAATGCAGAACTTCAGATTTTTATTTTTATTTTATTTTGCATTCTTTCTTCTAAAGTCTCTAGTGGCTTTTCTGGGTACATTCTGTGACCTGAAATTCATTGTGGACAACCTTTCCATTATACAGCTCCAACTTTAACCTAAAGATTTTCTTAGCTATTAAGCCTCTGATCCTTCTTAGCATGCTTCCTTTCTGGTCCTGGGGACCTTTCATATTACACAATTATAGCACTATGATTCTATTTTAACCGCCATAGCGGCTATGGTTGTGTCCTCTGAAATCCTGGAATTTACAGTTTAGTGAGGCACTAAAGTTTGCTGGCTGAGAATTGTAAATGCCCCTCCTGCTTTAGGGTTGCCATAAATTTGAAATGGTCTGAAGGTGCAAAGGAGCAACTATAATATAATGGAAATATCAATATTCCACAGAATGTTGCCATGGTTGTTAAAGTGAAATATAGCACTATAATTATGTAGTGCAAAAGGATCTGGTGGCACAGTGGTTAAATGCCTGTACTTCAGCCACTTACTCACAGACCACAATGTTGTGAGTTCAGTACTAGCCAGGGGCTCTAGGTAGACCCAGCCTGCCATCCTTCTGTAAGTAGCTAAAATGAGTACCCAGCTTGTTGGTGGCAATTATCTTACACTTTATAAACTGCTTAGTACATTGGTAAGTAATATAGAAATGTTCTTGCTATTGTGCTTACTACTTAGATCATATTTCCTGAGTTAAGCATTTCTAATTCTCTCATTCTACAGTGGTACCTCGGGATACGAAATACCCAGGTTACGAAATTTCCGGGATACGAAAAAATCCCATAGGAAATAATTGTTCCGGGTTACGAATGTTTTTTCGGGTTACGAAAAAAATTTTGGTGCTTTTCGGCGCTATTTCACACGGAATCGCGGCTTTTCCCCATTAGCGCCTATGGCATTTCGGCTTACGAAGGCTTTTCGGGTTACGAAAGCGGCCGCGGAACGAATTAATTTCGTAACCCGAGGGAGCACTGTATCTCTTTCTTCTGCTTGAAACTACTTTTCTTCTTTCTTTGCCAAAAGAGAGCCACAGGCCATTTACATTACTCAATTATAGTTTAGCCCTATGATTCCACTTTAACTGTCATGGTTCTTTCCTATGGGCCCTGGGATTTATATTTGGAAAGTGGGGAGTATTTAGCATTCTCAGGCAGAAAGCTCTGGTGAAAACTTCAAACCCCAGGAATCCATAGGAAGCAGCCATGCTAGTTAAAGTAGAATGATGGTGCTACAATTGTGGAGTATGAAAGGAATGTGATGTAAAATCACCATACCACTTCTTAGAAGCTGTGGACTTTAGGTCCAGTACCTTATTTCTTTGCAGAATGGTAATTGTTTTGGTCACTACACTAACACCAGTGATCTCTTACCATTGGTTGTGAGAGCCACAGATGATGGGAAATGCATTCCAAAACATCTGGAGGGTCCCAGGTTGAAGAAAGCTGTAATAAACAGATTGCACAGGCAGCTCAGAATATTCCATTGAAAGATCACAAAGACCTGGAGTTATCCGGGTGACAAAGTTCTTCACATTTCTTTTACAGGAACAATATGTACTTCTTCTTTTGACTTACTTCCCCTTTCTACTTTGGAGAAAGTGAAATGTCAGGTATGCACAGTAGTAGTTCATTCTGCTGTTCATTATGCATCAGGTCTATGATTCTGCAGTCTAAAGTGATCATGATTATTTGATCCTGTATTTGGACTTGCTTTCAACTCTTGCTTTTGCAATGGATTCTTGGTCAATAACTTGCTCAGGTGTGGACAAAGTGAAGCTCATGGGCCTCTTCCCTTGGAGCGAATTTTCCTCCATGCCTCCTAGAGAATGTAGGAGGAGATTTTTTCATTATTATTTTTGTAAAAATGAAAGGCAATATGGGGTGAGGGAAGTGCAACTTTGCCAGGATGTGCATGCAACCCCCAGACTTGGGAGAGTAGCCCACCCCTAACCTAGGCATTTGCAAGTTGACTAATGCAAGGATAAGGCATGATGATCTTGCTGCCAAAGGAGATTGAGGGGTGGGGAGGAGAGATGGGACATGTTTCCCTTTCCTTTGTTTGCCTGTGCTCTTCCCTGGGGATTGCCTTTGTTGCAGTAGAGTTTAATGTCTTTGTCTGGAATTCCATAGCAAAATGTTAGCAATATCTTCAGTTTCCCATATGTATTGTGAGGCCAGCTTGTTTTGTACAAAGTGTCTCTCTCCTGTACATAGTGTCTCCTTTCTTCCTTCTATCGCCTCCCCCCCCCTTTCCATTCTTCTTTTAATATAATGTCATTTGCTTTTCTTCACTGGGTCATCTTTTTTTTTTCATTCTGTAACATCATGTGCATCATATGCAACAACTCTGTGAGCTCTGAATGCTAAGAATAACTGCCTAAGCTTTGATCCATTTGGAATTTCATATTTTGTGCAACTATTGTTCAGTAAATAATGCTTTTTATATCTTTTAAGTACAGTATAATGTACTTCTTTTCATTTTTAATGACTGTTTTATGTACTGTAATAGGGCACACAATAAAGATCTCAGTTTCATATTCTACTATTCCAACATAAAGAAGAGAGAGGAAGAAAACATATGTCATTGATAGATTTCAATAAAAGCAGACCAAATGTTTAAATATAATTTCATTTGCAAGTAACGTCTATATACCACACTTTCAAATGTTGGAAGCATGGTTTATCATCTATCCATTGAATCAAAGATGGAGAAGAATTATTCTTCCAATGCTGAAGGAGCCGTCTTGTTGCATAAAAAATCCATTTCTGCTTACTATGAATTAAATTCCAGGAAACAGGCAAACAAATTAAAAGAACATGTGTGTTGCTAAATGTCAACGAGGTTTCTAGTGCCAAATTTATTCAGAGCAGTGGTGCCACTAGCCAGGGTGTCACCTAGTGTAGAATGTCATCCGGGAAAGGCTCACATTCACCGTTCCTGCTGCTCCATCATCAGGCTTTTTCCCCAGGGAGAAAGCAGCCGGGAAGGGTATGTGTTCATCCCTCCTGCATCAAAGAGGGAGGAGGGCCCAACTGGGTCTCACCTCTGCTCTGGGGTGTCACCCTGTGTGATCTGCACCCCCTGCACCTTCTGAGTGATGCCATAGATTTGGACGATGACTTCTACCCAAAATGACTTGTTTTAATTTGTAAACTGCCCGGAGTCCCAGGTTTCTTGGTGGGGAGCAGGGTATAAATAAAGATTATAACAACATTTCCCATCGTTACCCTTCCTATTCCCTCATAAGCTTTTTGTAACCTGAGGCCAGAGAGAAAGAGAGTTGGAATTATCTCAAGTGCCCTGTCATCTGAGTTATGGGGTCTATTCACACTATACAATTATACAGCTATTGTTCCACTTTAACTGGTCTGTTTCCATCCTATGGAATCATGGCATTTAGAGCTTTTGGGGGGGGGGGGATAAAATTCTCAGCCAGAGCACTCTGTTGCCCCACAAGAATGCAAATCCTAAAATTCCATAGAATGGAACCATGACAATTTTGTAGTGTGAATGGGCCACAGGTCTCCCTATTCAAGGTTTATTGGTGTGTGGTTTATTGATTTATCCAAGGTTTATTAATGGCTAGTGTGCTGAAATTGGGTGCTGAGTTATACCATACCCTACAATCTGTCATGGTGAAGTCAATGAACATAGAGTTCTTTTTCTCTAGTACTATGTTATGTTTGTAATTTGAATTTATTTAATATTGCTTTGTTTGTTAATTTTGTTTAATATTTAATGATGATATTTTAGTTAAGGGATGAGGGATGGAATTTTAGTTTGTGAACATTATGCACTGTTTAGGAATTTTATTTATTTGCTTATGTAAATCATTTATGTATTATGTATTTTTATGTTATTTTGTAAACCACTTTGATCTTTTTGGAAAGGCGGTATATAAATAAATTTATTATTATTATTATTATTATTATTATTATTATTATTATTATTATTATTATT